>NC_034011.1:17489225-17610936 GCF_000346465.2 Prunus persica | reverse complement strand
TCGTCTAGCATTAGAGCTGATAAGTTCAAGCCCACCTACACCATGGGTTCCACCCTTCCTATACCATATTTCCATATTTGGTTTGGGGTTGGAAATGTCTACATTGTAACCAAGCCCTTTACCTATCTTTCTTAAGTCCACCAATGACAGAAAATCCTCTACAACATTATCCAAGTAACAAACTTTTCCATTTTTATACTCCCCACTTTCCAACACACCCCCATGGTGAAGTTCTAAACTACATTGTTCATGGTTACTTGCACAGTAAACAAGGGTCAAAACAATGCTAAAACACATACACCTGTTTTGGAATCATAAAATCAGACAAACCCATGTTTTAATTCAATGTTCTGCACTAAAACCAAAATATACAGTACACAGTTCGTTCAGTTGTTTAATTGCTATGGAATAACTTCAGTCCATTTAGTGTGAGGCATAGATAGAAGACAAGAAGGGATAAAAAAAACCCTAAGTGTTGCAATCAAGGACAGTATCAAGCAAAGCGTGTAAGGAATCTTTAAAAGCTATAGACCACACAGATGAAAACAAAACCAACTAATACGTATTCAAACAGGCAGAATCACTTACTGTATTTAGGAGCAACACCAACCCAACGGAAGTCAAACTCTTCCATCACTATCAGCCAAAAGGATGAAAAACCCAACTACCCCCAAAATGAAACCCTAACCTTTAAATGTACCCCTGATCAACCCCAAATTTCAAAGCTTACACAGAAAATTTCTCACTCACTCAATCACTGCTGCAGCAAATTTAACTCCAATGGCTGCCTCAGAAGGGATAGCTCACCTTATACAACTCTAATGGCTGCCTCAGAAGGGATAGTTCACGTGCTTTCCCTTTTTCTTCAACGCTAAATTGGATTTGTTTCGTTCAAAACAACGAAAAGTCGAAGATACCCCGAACAACAAGAGCACGTGACACTCACATGGTCAATCTCGACGGATTCTGTTACGGCAGGACCTAATTGCAACTAATTGTCTAATTAAAGGATTTCATTGCCTCAAAAATTAGTTCACGGACCCAATTGCAATTGGGGCCATAGTTCAAGAACGTCTACAGTAATTAACCATGATATAGGTGGTGTACGCCAACGAGTCTAATTCAATGGGGAAAGACCTTCGACTTGTAGACTAGATGTTTCACTTTCGAATTTCCACAGCATCATTGTTATGTGTGTGTGAGAAATCTCTTTTCCCTGTAGTTTATATTATCGCTTGTACTAAAAAAAAATATTAGGTGGTGTACTACTAAATGTACCGAGGAGTTAAAAACCCTACACTTAAGATGTTCATTGAGCCTAACTCCAGTCAAGGTATTAGACCTAGATGGTTAAGGTGTCAACAACATCGAAACATGATTTGGACAAGTAGTGAGGGTCCTGTTGGGCCCTATAATACAACAATTAGTGGTAGGCTCTTAGCAAGGCTAAAAAACTTCTTGTCGGAAAAGGTGGAATTGAGGGTATCATGTCATCTTTAAAAGTGGAGTGTCAGTGGCCAATGGGGTCTAACCTAGTGAAAAAGGGCTCGACTTGCAAATTAGTGGTCTCAGGTTCGAATCCCCATGACACCGTGATGGAGTGTGTGTGAGAAATTCTCCTCCCTTATAGTTTAGACTATCACTTATACTAAAAAAAAAAAAAGAAAAAAAAAAAGTGGAGTGCTAGTGAGTGCATGGTTTGGACAAATATTGGGCTCCTATTGGACCCGTTAGTTGTAGAAGAGGTGGAATTTCGGGGATCATGTTTTGAAAACTATCAGGGCATGGTTTTCAAATGATAGCTTTCCTTTTTTCTTTTTTTTTTTTTTCAGTACAAGCAATAGTTTTAACTATAGGGTAGGGGGTTTCTCATACACACGCTCACAACTAAGATGCCATGGAAGTTCGAACAAGAGACCTCTAGTCTGCAAGTCTAAGCCATTTTCCACTTGGCTAGACCATGTTGGCATCCATATTGTCATTCTAATTTGGATTTATTGTCTCTCCTTCTTTTTTTATTTTCTTTTTTTTGTCAAAGTTTGGAAGGCTACTTAGAGCTTTTTACAACTCCTAGTTAAATAAATTTACTTATATATGCAAGCGATATTGGAGGTGAGAACTAAACTTTGAATCTCAAGTGTGGAAAAAATGCTTTTAACTACTTGCACTACAAGCCCCTTTTTTAATTTATAGTTTTTTTAATGGCGCGGTGACTGTGCATCACGTTGTTGACATACAAGCTAAGAAAAACTTTCATGAGTATTTAGCATAGAGCCTTCGGGATTAAATGTCGAAGTACTATTACAACCCAAAAAACAAAAACATAACACCAGATACATTAAACCCAAACCTGAGAAAGACTTCCACGAGTATACAAAAGACTCTAGACAAAGAACATAATTGGTAAAAAGGTTTATAAAAACTATGTTTGTTTTCTTCATACATACACATGCATGTGTGCATGAAATGTTTGTTGAGCTGCAATTTCTCACCATATCTTTCTAAATTCGGTTAAAATATAAAACTTAATATGAGAATATTTATTTGTGGGAATTTTTTGTGTATTTCTCTCTTTGTAAGAGATCATATTTATAATACAACGGAGCCTTAATGGCCAAGTAAATAATAAATTCATATTTCAATTTACAGTAGGAAATCAGGAATTAAAGTAAATCAAATACAATTATAATGAAAATACATGGTGTGTGAGGAAAGAAAGTCAATGGTCCACAAGTCACGCCAACACTCCCCCTCATGTTGGTACATAGATGTCGCTAATGCCCAACTATTCCAGTGAATTGTGAAACGCTCTACTAGAAATTGTTTTTGTCAAAATATCCACCAATTGATCCTCGGACTTCACGAAAGAAAACTGAATCACTTTAGCCTCAAGCTTATGTTTGATAAAGTGTCAATCAACATGTTTAGTGCGATCATGTTGAATCGAATTCTGTGCAATAGCTATAGCAGTCTGGTTCTCACAAAAGAGATTCATTGTGGACGTAGGCTTATACCCAAGTTCAGTAAGTAACTTCCTTAACCAAGGGAGCTCACAAAGTCCTTTAGTCATGCCTTTGAACTCAGCTTCTGCATTGGATAAAGCTACTACATTTTTTTTCTTACTCCTCCATGTCACTAAATTACCTCCCACAAATGTGAAGTAACCCGATGTGGATCTTCTATATGTTACACTGTCTGCCCAATCTGCATATGAATAATTGTCAACATTCAAATGACCATGTTTTGAGAACATAATCCCTTTTTCAAGTGCAGACTTCAAATATCTAAGTATTCGAAAAATTGCATTCATGTGGTCTTCACTCAGAGAATTCATAAATTGACTGACCACGCTCACTGCATAAACAATGTTTGGTCGAGTATGAGACAAGTAGATCAATCTTCCCATAACCTTTGGTATATTTCTTTATTAGATTGAACTTGATCCGAGTATTCTCCAAGATGATGATGTGGTGCTCTTCTCTATTCTGCGCCTACCAAAGAACTATGCTTGGTCATATGAGGTTTTCTTTGTCCGATTCTGAGTTGAAGTGGAGTGCTTCTCAGGGTCGTTTTACAGTTGTTTTTGTGTTCCTCTTGCGTGTTCTCTTCTAGTTTCTTCTATGGTATGCCTTGCAATTTGTGTGGGTATCAAAAGACTATGATTTTGCTCATAAAAGGCTTTTTTTGACACTTGGGATGTTCTGCGGTCCTCTCAAATGGGTCTACTGTGTTGGTCTATAGTTGTGGTTCTCATCGGAGGTCTATGTGTTAGTTTTCATTTTTGATTTGTTCTTTTATTGTAATAGTCCAAAGCGACCTGAATCAAACTCTCTTGTTAATCCATGACATGTGTGGTACTCTTTCCTCCCCTGCGGTTTATACCATGAGGTTGTCCTAGGAAACTTTTAACGAGGCCACTATATCATGTCGTTCTTTGTACGTCTTTGATTCTATGAATGAATTCTATTTCTCACAAAAATATAAAAAAATTATTTTTATTTCATAAGTTTATATAAAAATTTCACAAATGATATTTAATAAGTCTTTGGTGCATAATGTAAAATTTATGTCCTAAAAGTCAATTATGTGATGTGATTTAAAACATATTTCTTATAAATTAATTACAACTAATAAATTGAAGGTATTCCTAACCTGTATATGTTATTTTATATTTTTATCAATATATATAATTTCATATTTTTTAGGTTCTCTTTTTAATTGTTGTGTGAAAGGATCCATCAAGATTTAGGTAGAGAAGATGACCAAATAAAGAGTTAGAGCATCTACAATAAACTCCTTAAACAACCTTCTTGGATAAATTTTAGGGAGGAGTTGAAAAAACACCTCCAACCATGCTCCTTATTCACCTCCTAAAATAGGATAAAAACTTCCATTGCACAGGAATGCCAGGGTAAGCATGCCACCTAAGTATCCTCAACCAATCAGTTCTCAACAGTTGTCAATACACTTTGACACAATTTTTTTTATTTGCCACATTTGCTCCATCCTCCGCAACCCCATCACTATAACTCAAAACCCCTCTTTTTCTCTCTCATCAATCTCACCGTCTCTCTCTCTCTCTCTCTCTCTCTCTCTCTCTCTCTCTCTCTCTCTCTCTCTCTCTCTCTCTCTCTCTCTCTCTCTCTCTCTCTCTCTCTCTCTCTAGATCTGAGAGAAAAAAAGAGAGATAAGAGAGAAAAAAAGAGAGAGATGAGAGTGAAAGAGTCGGTGAGAAGAGAGAGACGATGTCTATGACGATAAAGGAAGTTAAGAGGATGCGAGGAGGATGGAGGGTGGCGATGTCGACATTGATGTCGAGGCAAGCTGTTGTGGTGGGGGAGAAGATCGGGAGAGAAAGGACTGAGTTGGATCGTTGACGCCTAACCAATTTGTTTTTAAGTGTGGTTGCCGGCCGTTAGGAACTTATTGACTGGGGATACTTAGTTGGAATGCTTACCCTAGCATCCCCATGCCAAAGAAGTTTTTCTCCCTAAAATAGGGAGACCTCTAAGAGGTCCTAAATTTAAGGACAAAGAAAGGACTCCTAGAGGCTCTCTATAATTTAATAGTATTTTAACCGTTTATTTAATGCTAATTATTTTTTTATTTATTGCTTTTGTGTCTACACTCTATTCAAAAATTGAATTAAATAAATTAAAAATATTTATGACTCCCTAAATTAGGCAGTGGTTGGAGCTTAAAATTTTATACAAAGCTATTAAAATAGCTTTCAAGTGTTTTTAGCTAAATTTTAACTAAAAAATAAAGGAGCATGATTGTAGATGCTCTTAGAACTAGCACATTAAAATACCTCAAAAATATTTACGTTGAATAAATTGCTAGTAAACTTTTCACTCTTACTTCAAAGCATTCGGTGAATTTAGTTAAGGTCGCTAGCTACTAGGAAGGGAACTGCTCATTTCATGATAAGTCACAGTTTGTTTACTTCTTTTTAGGTAATTATAAAAAATACCATGACAACTACATGATTTATACAAAAACCTTTAGAGAACCTTTTGGAGAAAAAAAGCCATCAATTAATCACTTGTCATTTTCTAATTAATTCTTAGTGTATTGCAAGTTTTTACTTTAAAGTAAATCATGAAGTTTTTTATGAAGTATTGAACTTTAAAAGTTATTTTATAAAATGTCACGTCATAATGAGGCTATATGTGAAAAGCCTTTTTTTTGTTTTATTGCCTTTTTACAATGTGACTCAAATACAAATTTGTTTTTCAAGGGTGCTTTTGTCTTTTTATTTTTTTTTTAAGTGAAGCATGTGATTCCAACTATTTTTGTCCTGGCTTTATAGTAGTAGACATTAGAATCCAATAAAAGTGATTAATTTACAGTTTACCCTTCTAGATTTGCATTTCCTCTTGAAAATTGTATTGCTTTAAAGAAAATTTGATGATTCTAGCCCAAGCCTATTAGAGCATCTCCAACCGATGTGTCAAAAGTGCCATATAGATATTTAACGGCTAGAAATAACATCTCACATCACTCCAACCGATGTGTCAAAGCTGATGTGGAATGAAGGCTGGAGGTTGAGATGTTATTTTTAACATCCCAAAAGAAAGATGTCAAATGAATTTTTATTTTTTTATTTTTTTAATTAAAAATATATCAACACTAAAATGTAATAATGTAATTATTTAATTTGACATATCGGGTGGAGTGTAAAGTTGTGTAAGATGTCAAATTGCCACATTAGCCATCAAATTTAAATTTGATGTTTGGTATTTGACATCTCCCTTGGAGATGCTCTTATGGGAGGTTCAAATAGAGGTGTCAAACGTGCCGTGCTGTGCCAGACCAACCCATTTAGACTCGTCCCATTTAATAAACGGGCCGTGTTGGGCCCGTCCATTTATGAAAATCATCAATTCTAGCCCGTGCCCACAAGAATCTTAAATTTTAATATATATATATATATATATATATTATTAGAGAAAAGAAATAGAGTTGAATTTAAAATATAAATGCATTAATTTTACGTATAATTTTCTCTAAAATAAATATAATTTAATAAATGAGCTTTAAAAGGCCTAGCCCAGCTCATTGGGCCTAATTAGCTCGTCCTGGCCCGTTTAAAGATATGAGTTGTGCCATGTCAGACCTTATTTAAACGAACTGTACTCTAAAGTAAATTTATCCTTATCTCCACGCACCTTTTATAGAAAAATGTAGTTACAATTTCATCAGCCCTTCTTCAAATTAGCTACGATTACATACTTGCAATTAGATAACCTTCTTTCAGTAATAAACTTCCAACACCATACAACCGGTAATCAACAAAGTCATCTACCCATACAATGTACGTTTAAAACACTACACAAACACTATACCTACTACATCATACAACCTGTAATCAACAAAGTCATCTACCTATACTTATAATATGCAAGCGCGCTGCACGTACCATACCTAGAACATAGATCGAAAAAAAAAACCCAAAAACAAAACGGAGTGAAGTTATGTAGGTGGTAGATTAGAACTCCAAAGCAACTCTATGACGAACCTAAATTAACAAGGGCATATATTGGTAGTTTGCTCATAAAAATAATAATCTTCATTCATATCACGATTTTGTTTTTCAACTTCCCAAAAATCCTTTGATTGTTTCAGCATAATTTAGTTGTCAATGTGTTTTGGGCCCGCTTGCGCTTCCAGCACTTTTAGTAAGTGCTTTCGTAATGAGATGAGTAAGAATTCCAATGGGACAGAAAAACAGGCAAAGAGAAACTGAATGCCGAGTCTCAATTTGGTTTTGAAGACCCTCGCAGAAAACCTGCCTGCATGAATGAACACAACTAATGAGTGTTACAACTCTCTCTGTGTGTGTGCGTCTGTGAGAGAGAGTTACCTTGCAGCAAAGAGATCGACAGCCAACAAATGAATCCAGGCAGAAGCTAATGTCATCTCATTTGTGAACATCTTTGCTATACCAGTCAGCTGCACATAGTACATAGGTAGAAAACAAAATTTTGTATAAATTTTCATAACTTATGAGAAAAGATTGCTGAACCTATATATTCTAATACACACCTCAGGCAGCCAGTATTTACTTGCAAAAATCAACCGTAGCGTCTGAGGAGTCCAAGAGAGGTATAGTAGATAAGCATAGAGAACTCCGAGCAGAATATATGGTATGCTACTTTCCGTAGACATTTTTGTCTGCATTTTACGTGATCAAAACGAATTAGGTACGTCAATTTAGGTTGAGCAAATCTTGCAGAATTATACTTACTTCCCCTCAATTTCTGACTTTAGTGGGTGAGCCAAAAAAGGATTTTTTTTGTATAATCCTGCATAAATTGGAATGAGGATGGATAGCAACATTGTGTGAGAGTCGTAGGACTGGATAAATACAGGAGAACATACCAGTTCAGCTTTAGGTGCCAGAACCATGAGGGCATAAAATGGGAGAACTGCAGTTGTTCCCAAAGTAAAAACTCTGCTAGCAATTTGAGAACTTGCCAACCCTGACCAAAAAAAAAGACAGTAACCTTAGTTTTATCGATCATATTCCAGCCCTCCCATAATCTTTATCACTCACTAGCATGAGAGGTCAACGGATGATAAATGGATCATGAAACAAATAATGACTAAAAACCATTCGTGTTAGAGAAACAAAAAAGATATATTATAACTCTTAAAATTACCAAACATAAGAATCATCATATGATATGGCTATTGTGATCTTCTTATAGAGATGCAGAAATTAGAGAAGGATCTTCAAACATTTATAGAAGCTTGGTAGCCAGTAGCATACAGTGAAAAACTGGGTATGTTATTCTGCAAAACAATTACTAAATCGGATGCTATTGTTATGGAGCTGGGTAAGATTTTCTCTTTCATTTGAATGAGAAGGTAATTTGTTAAGCTAAAACAACCTTACTGTCTGCAACTCTCAAAGGCTAACACCACAACATTCAGGTAGGAATTGGATATAAGCAAAACCCCGTAATATAAAAATAAATAAAAATTATGCTGAATCCTTAAAATTCATTCTCTCAACGAAATTCATGAAGCCGTAAACCATGCTATCACATCATACTATGCCTCATGCAATACAGGAATTCTGGTTTCTTTTGTGCCTTTATTTCATGCGAAGGACCATCTATCCAAACGTCACAAGTATCGCAATGTAGTTGTAATTGTGTCAATTTGAAAACCATAATATGTACTCACAGATATAGTTTTTTCTTACAAAACTGATCAAAGTTATCAAAGCTAGTTACAGCTTTCTCTGGTTCAGAGATTCTCTGTGCAGGACGTTATGTCTTTAATTAAAGACTGAACTATCGATATGCGCATTGATATTTTTATCGATTTTGGCAAAAATGCATAGGTAACATGTCGACACATTTTGTTGGCGACAATGATATCGACGCATTATCATGGCATATCAACAATCCGAATTTTATTAAAGACTGGGCATCCTGTATAGAGCCAGACTATTCTCTGCTCATATAAATATTTGTAAATTGATTCCAACAGATGTGGGTATTTCATAAGAAACAACTTACAAACCTACTTAAAGCTAGTAAGCCTTAAATCAGCCACATAACATTGAAAATGATATCAATAATAAATGACTGAAAAGAATTCAAAGTGGCCGAAAGGATTACATGAGACGTATATTCCAGAGCCTTTTCGGTGTGGAATGGATCTCTCGAGTTTTGTTCTTACAGTAACTGTTGAACCTCCTACAAAACTCCAGTCCCTGTGTAACTGAACTCCCACTGTCTCAAGCTGTTGACCGAAGACTTGAGTATGAGAACTTCGGAGTGAAAATGTGATGCTTCTATAGTTACTCGAATGTCTTATAGTCTTCTTAGCATAGTCAACCTATAAGAAACGAATATTTAGTTCTATGAGAAGCTACCCAACTCAGAAAATTATAGAGAGTTTCTACACATGACATGAGATTATTTATGAAAGAAGTTGCACGTTATCTTGTACTTCAAAGTTCAAACTGGTGAAATGCCTCTTTCCAGATTTTATACAATATTGCTGCCATGTTCGACTTGCCACATTTATCATGAAGACAAATTTGATAACAAATTATACATAAAATTCAATGAACTTTTCAACTGAAAGGCAAAGGAAGAAGAACAATTTCCTTGACCAAGAAAGACGATGCCCGCTTACCCAATTGTAAATCCATAGAACTACACTAGAATACACCCATTTAGCACCCACAGAAACTCTTTTACCAGAATAGAACTATGAAATGTCAACTCCTATTTTCTATGTTGGACAAAATACAACTAATTTCAAACTACTCCATATACCCCTCCCCTTCCTTCTAAAGATCAGCAAATAAAAGAACTAAGAACGCCTAGATGAATCAACTAAGATACAAATTTAAAAGAATACAAGGCTGAGGACCAAAAAAATTGTAAGAGAACATGAAGATTGAAAAGCTTAGGAAAAGCCACACCTTGAGGGAGAACTGAGAATGGCAAAAGCAAGAAGAGAAGGCCATCTTTGTT
Source organism: Prunus persica (assembly GCF_000346465.2). Taxonomy (NCBI): domain Eukaryota; kingdom Viridiplantae; phylum Streptophyta; class Magnoliopsida; order Rosales; family Rosaceae; genus Prunus; species Prunus persica. Next base: position 17,600,935 of record NC_034011.1, on the reverse strand, counting down.
GTGAGACCAGAAAACCCAGTAAGAAAATAATACTGGTTCCTTCATAATTTATTTTTTTACGACACTGAAATTAAGAATAGGAAAAGAAAATGTAAAGAACTTCAATAATACAACAATTTCACGAAACTGAGAGAGAGAGAGAGAGAGAGAAGCAATTAAAGGAAGGTAAGGTAAAAGAGCACTACCTCCAGGTATTTGTCAAAGTTAGAAAGAACAACGTTCACCTCCTCACAACCCACTTGCACTGCATTTGTTTGTTCCTTTCTGTGCATTCGTTCTGTTATGAGTGGACCCAACAAACAAAGAAAATGACAATTTATATCTTATTATAATTGGATGGCTAAAATTCACTCCTCTAGCAGAAAGGGACAAGTCCTTCATTCTTGCAGGCTCCAACACAAATTGTAGTAGAGGTTCTGATAAAATGAAATTTCAGTTCTAAAGCTGGCTAGCATAGGCTTTCTCCTATGAAGTCCAGCATGTAAATGACCTTTGCTGACAAAAAATTAATTAAACCAACTCATAGCAAAAGTAATAATTTTATTCTTCCATTATGGGAATGAAGAAAGATGAAATCTAGCAAGAGGAAAAGAAAATGTTCCTTTGTGAAATCTCAAATTACAACGGGTCAACATCCAAAAGCTTCAGCCTCCCAGCTCATGTTAATCAAGAGAAAGACTTTGAAACCTAAAGTTTATTTGAATTGTGTGCCATAAATCATACACTAATCCAATGTTATTCACCAAAAAAATCTGTACATCACAATAGACACATCCAATCCAATGCTCCTTTCCCTTTTGTTCCCCTACCCTTTTCGGAAGCAAACATGAAGAACATGATTGCAGGTGCCCACAGATGTGCAGAGTAGCTAGCTGCCCGTAAATTTTTCACTGTGCTCATTGAGCCATGAAATGATGTCATCAAAAACTCGAACTATCATTTCATCTGGCTCACCCTCCAAAAGGGAATGATATGCATCCATGTAAAGGATGAGCTTCTTGTCAGAACTGCTTGCTTTCTCATGCAGGGCCTTACTTACAGATGGATCAGTTACAATATCAGCCTCTCCATGTAGGATTAATAGGGGAAGAGAGACCTGTAACGATAACCATTATAAGTAACCTAATAAAGTTACAATTCTAGATACTGCTGGTGCTAAACTATACTGAAATCAACTGACTTTTCAGGGCGAGCACGATTTCCGAATATAAACTCACAGCAAAATCTTCATCAGATAACAAGAAATAAATCACAACCTGAACCTCACAAAACAAATGCTGAACCATATAGATTTCCAAAAACTGAATATGAAAAAAAGGTTTAGGTGGGGTTACGATGTATGTCTTCTGCCACTTCATATCACTAGTCCTGAAGTACAAGAGATGTAGGTCATATCTGATGCATATAAAAATCATTTTTATCCTTTGGATTATAACTCAATCCAACTGTACTGGGTTGAAGTTACAAATTCAGATAAACCCAAACATCAGTGAATTAAGCTGATAAGAATTACCATCTAGTTCTATAAATGCCTCAACTGTTCACGGCCTCAAAGAACAAAGAAAAAGTATCAGAAAATACGCAGCAAGACAACACATATTAAGGGAAAAAGGTGCATGCTGAATAGACTGGACAGAATTTAACGCAATCAAAGAAATTTTAGAGGTTAGTCCAGTTGATTCAGAATATGACTGTAATAAAAGAGAAGTCATGAAATTGGCATACCTCTTCCAGTCGACGTTCTATCTCTTCAGTTGTTCGGAGCATTTCCACAGCAGTCTGCAGGCGTGGTTTATCCTTGTAAGCAATAACATTATACGCTGTCTGCATTCAGGAAAAGGGCAATTTTAAAGCCACAATTTAAAAAAGAAGACTAAAAGAAATGGCACATGAAATCACGACATAAAGAACACCACACATCTTTTAAACATAAGATCTCCCACAATGGCTTGAAAGTTTTCATTTTGTCATGATGTCTAGGAAGGAAAACAAGGTTTATGACTTTTCCCAGAACATCATTGCTTTTAAATACTTTAAATTATTTAGAAAAGAAAAGAGAGAAACCATTTCTCTTTTCTTCAAGTCTTTAAATGCTGCCTCGGCCAGGTTCTTTTGTGGAACTAATTTTTTCGTTGGAAGGAACTTAGCCGCACCAATCAGGATTTGTGTTAATGCCCAAGGTGGAACCATGTCATCTGCAATCTAGAAAAACAAAAAAGAGAAAATACACTGTTCTGTTAAAAGAAGGTAAAAACCAAAGAAAAACATTGTTGCTAACACAGTCAAGCAGAATTTACTTTGCACATTGGTGCAACAAGTATTGCGCCATTCCATGCCCTAGGTTGTTTTAGATGAACCTTCAATGCTACAGCTCCACCCAGGGACTGTCCAAAGAGAAAGCTTGGAAGAGTATGGAACTCAGGGTTCTCTGCAGTACAAATCGACTTATGTAAATATCAAGAATTAAACTGAGATTGGCATTTTGGTTATGTTATTGTTAAAAGAATAGACACACATTAAACACAACAGATTGTGTACAGATCTTTTAGTCTCTCTCACTTTATTATAAGTTTGGATGAAAAAGATGAAGAAAAAACTTCATCCCCAGCCAAGAGGTGTAATTATTGAACCCAGATGCAAACTAGAAAGAATAAGTAGCTCCAAAGAGGTACAGTCCGTCAAGAGAAAAACTTCCCTTGAAAATTTGTTTCCACATCATTTTGCTTCTTTTATTTTTGGGGTTATATATATATTGCTTCATCTGGTCACTAAAAGGATTCATGAGCGACTTGGAAAATTTGGTTGGCTCACTTTGGGGAACTTTCCATCAAGAACAAGATTATGGTGGAATCTTTGTCTTAACTCTTTGGAAAGAATATAGTCACATAAACACAATATTCCACTCATCCTCTGATGGAGAAAACTGCAGATGGTATCTGTCATCAACAGTTCCTCACCTAAAATAGTTGACAGTCTTTTGGTTGCTACAACCCAGTTCTCTCAATCCCAACATCACTGCAAAAGGGAGCACTTTCCATTATGGATACTCTCCTTCTAAAGTTCTATTTCCTGTCACTGTTATGTCAAGATATCTATTCTCCTACAAGTAACCAAGTGACAATTGCATACTCTTTGGATCCTCATCAATCCAACTTCCTTTCCAACTCACAATAAAGCACAGATTGACCAATATATGATAGGAACTTCAAAGTACGTTTTGGATCTTCTTATGGGACAGGATGCTACAATTATAGGCTTTTATATTCAAAAATTGAGCGTAACCATTTATGGAAGAGAGGATCTTCTTTTATGGGACAGTGATGGTAGGATGATGACCTTTATACTACTTTGACCCAAAAGCTGGGTCTAATTAACAATCCACCCCAGGAGAAACTTGCAAGTAGGAGGAAGGCAAGATGAAACCTAAACACTAGGTCCCTCATAAAATTCCAAACGCTGATAAGTGCTAAATAAACTTCCAAAATCAAATGAATTCCACATTACCTCAAGCATCAGGAAACTGAGGTTTCTTATGACCAGTGAGAGGCAATGAAGAGGACCTCCTTGCCTCAATCTTCTATAACATTCCTAAAGGAAAGCAAGCAGAGACTGAAAAATATAGATTAAAAAGAGGCCATAGGCTCTACTTCTAGAAAGCTTACAAATTGTTTCCAACTCTGCTTTGTTTAACTATTATATGATTATCCCATTACTGTCCCAAATGGTGGTAAGGTTGACAAGATGGCCACAGGGTAAAAATAATACTAAGACTTCATCCAGCACTTAGATTTTTCCGGTTCATGCTTCTCATCTGCCAACCTAGTGCATGTTTGATGCACCAAGATGGTTGGCCAGCTGACTCAGTGACTGCACAAGGATGCAATCCGCCTCCTGTCTAAATATCCTAATCCTCACCTTCAGCTCAACAATTCTCACATTCGAAAGTACTAACAGGAAGGTTAATAACTATGCTAGCATACCTTTGACATTGGAGTAATGCTCAATGACATCATCTACAAGAATGTCAAAGCTGGGAATATGGCAATGAAGGCCTTCTGAAAGACCAAATCCAGGGTAATCCATTGCGAAAACTCCATATCCGTATGACGCCAACTTCCTCGCAATTCCTGCAGAAATTATGAAATTATTAGGTTCCACTACAGTGCATGACTAACAATGCAATTTGGTCAACACTATTATCTTATGACAGGTTACATGCCTTCAAAGAAAAAAGTGCAAGTATCTCCGTAACCATGACAGTAACACACTATTGCTTTGGGGCAAGATGCCTCTGGAAGCCAACTTTTGCAGAAGATCTCCAATCCCCTGGAGTTTACCTCATATGACTGCACAATAGAATTTGCCAAGACCATGTTCATATTAAAAGTAGTGAGCAGAAACTTTGGAAATCTAACAAGCGAGCACCAATGCTTATGAACACCTTAACCTAGCATGATACATGACAGCTAATTTTGCAGAAACAATACCACTTACAAGTATAGTTAAAAATGGCCACAACTGAATTCAGAGGAGAAGTGTTAGTAACTCTCAAGCTGCCCATGGGTATAGATCAATGTATGACTGATCAACAAACCTTCTCATACTGGACCTGGTGAGAGTATAAATACTGCATAGTCTAATTTTATCAGTGTTAGAGTTCATCCACGTGTCAGTCCCTGATTACCACATGTGCTCCCACGTCACCTAATATAAGTTTTTTCACATGTTGGACCACGCCAGACATGAGGGGGCATGTCGAGAGTATACATCCCACATTAGGAATGTCAAGCTTTGAACCATAGTATACAAGATCTTGGTATCTACCCATTATGAACTGGTTTTGGGTTGGATGCTAGAATACTATCTTGAACCAATATAAGATAGATGAGAAAAAAAAAATTGCAGATAAGAATGGCGTACAGGTTTGCACAAAATATTAAAAATTAAAATACAAAGAAATGACACACACACACACACACACACACACACAGCATAGGCATATAATTCCTTGACTGGCATATCACTCCACTGCATTTCTCGCACCCAAAAGCCGTTTGTACCAATAAAAAACAAAATGTAAGTTGATTGCTGTAATAAAGAGTTTTTACCTCCTCTATTTTCAATCCATCAGTGGGTGTCTGCAACACAACCAAACATAAAACAATAAATATTACTGAGAAAATATTCCAAGAGTGTAATTAAAAGACAGCAAGAATGAATATTGTATAACATCTTGAACTACTATCTCAGAAAGATGACCAAAAACCAAAGAAAAATAGTATGCATAGCCAATTTGAATATATGTGTGTGGCTGTGTGGACTGTAAAAATGCATAAAATCAGTTCAGAAGCAAATCTTTAAAAAATAATAATAATAAAAAAAGTTATGTCAATGAAAATTCAACGTGAAAAATAGTTCATTCCTCAACTAACCACCGATTCCCATTAACCCATTAAAAAGTTTCAGTGCCAATAATCATCAACCCACTACAAAACCCAATTGCAATCTCTCAAATTACAACTCGCTGGAACCATAAACAACCCAAAAGTTCACGTTCCCAAAAACAAAAAACAAAAACAAAAAATTCAAATTCAAATGGAACATATGAAAACAATACCTTGAACAAAATATGGTCAATCCCCAGCTGAATTTCCTTGAAGGCCTCACGAGCCCGCCTTCTGGCACGAGCTTCATCCATGTTAGCATCCAGAAGCTTCTGCAATTTGTCATCAACACCTTGCAGCCTCTTTTTGGGCGCCATTGCTTCTATGCTCTTTTTTCTCTTTGTTAGGAAACAAAACTTGGCCCTCAACTGCTCTGAAACGTTTCGAACAGAGTTTCTTTTAAAGGTGAAAAACCAGAAAGACAGAAAACCAAAAAGACCAATATCAGAATGAGATAGTGTTCTAAGCTAACTCAAGTACCGTCGAGTGGAAAAGGGTGGCGCCTGTAAGGCTTTGCCAGTTTCAACGCCATGTTGGTTTTGTTTTTCTGAATCAAATAATAAAATAAAGAAAGATAAATAAAATAGAGGGCCCGAAAAGAAATCCTAACCAAATGAGAATCTGACTTAGCAAAAAAATAAAAAAAAATAAAAGAGCACGTGTTGGCTGCAGAGTTGGAGATCCGATCTGATTGGGAGTGCTTTATCTGAAATATTCAACAATAAATAATAAATAATAAATAATGGGACCAAATTGGCCGTGTTATTATCAGTGGGAAGGTTTGGTACGTCAGATTGTAATTTTCAAAGGCGTCGACCATTTGGTCTAAGTACGAGTAATTGATTTCCAACACAAAAAAAAAGTACGAGAAATTGACAATTTGAGCCATACAATTGAAACGGTTCATTAACAATAACAAATTATGTTATGTGGTATCCATTTTATTTTATTTTATTTTTTGTTGTTGAGAAAAAAGCAGTAATTGTATTCATACATTAGGTACAAAGACTATCGGTCACTAAGGCAAATATAAATGCCCACAAATGGGTAATACAAATATAGAAACATAGTAACAATATAGGGTTAATCCATATATAGATCACAAAATGCCAAAGAAATTTCGGCATAAAAGGCCAGAAATAGGCCACATAGGGTTACATGGTATCCTAGTTAAAGAAGAAAAGGAAGAAAATTCTAGATGCCTTATTTGGTGGGTTGGTGAAAATGAATGTTGATAAGATAAAGGATAATCTCACCGTAATCATATTATGTGCATTTTTGTAGGATAATCTACCAAAAAGGTGGCATACATAATCCCATTACTCCAATCTCCTAATCTCAAACTCAAGATACGGGAGCTAATAAATGATATTTATCCTTTCCAATCCAATACAATCCATAATCTACTCATGGTCTGTAAACATGGCTAGAGTTCAAGAACAACAATAACACATGTTAACTATTTGTATCCGTTTTTTCTTTTTTGATTGGGTCTATTTATGTCTTCTATGGACACAGAATCAAGTCCCCTATCAACTTCTTCTATTGTTGTATTATCTATATTATCTAATATGGGCAAGACTTAGTCAAACTTGTACGCTCTAGAAGTCAAACTTGTGTGCTCTAGAAGTTGTAATATAATAATACTATGTGTTTACACCATAATCAACAGAGCATATCCAATGCCAAAGAGACTAGCATCAAGGCAGACAGGCCTTCTTCCTTGCTGAAATACCCCAAAGGGACACACAGACAAATCCCGAGAAAGTGACAGACGTCATCACCTTCCGAAATGTCGAAGGAAGACACTCTTCCGGAGCGGCAGACATCTGCCGAAACTCCCGACTGCCAAATCTTCCAACTGCCAAACCTAACCTCCAAGGACACATGTCACTACCACAGCAACTTGCACAAAGTCCTACTTTGAAACTTTGTGCAAAACTCTCATTTTCACTTCCCTATAAATAAGGAACAGTACCCGAGTAAAAAGGGTAACTAATTTCTCACATTTACTGTTACTTTGTCAAAATTATCACATATAACTTACTTAAGCATCGGAGAGCCTTCGGCGGACACCACACTGGTGTCCGAAGCTTGACGACTGCTTTTTCCTCCTTGTCTTCTGTAGGTTCTTCCAACTCCGAAGGTCTTCACCTTCTCCCTTACTAAAGATCCTGCCCTTCTCTAAGTTGACCCTCCTAAAAAGAGCATCAACAGTTTGGCGTCATCTATGGGAATCGACTTCGGAATCTCATTTCCCTCTACCAGCCCCGTTGGCTCCCTCCCCCATCAGGCCATGTCGCCTCTTCTTCACCCCTGCTATGCCGAGTGAGACCAGCCACAATACCCAGCACCATACCCTTCGCGGGGATACCTCCCTAAAGAAACCTTCGACGGAGATCAATCTCTAGGCAAAAGTAGAGCGCCTCCATACCAGTGTTGCCAAAATGTTGGAGAAATACGAACATCTTCATACCAAGAACGTCGAACTGGGGCATGATTGTGGCACCCTGAAGCATAACTGGGAGAGGACCTACCCCTAGGGCGCCCAACAGGACATTACCCAGGATATTAAGCATTCCCAGCCGAACCAACCAGTGATATCTAGTCACAGCACCTCAATCCAGTCTGGGCTAGGCAAGAGTAAATGCCACCTTCATCCGGAGACGACCAAGTCGCGGCTCCTTTGCATCTCCCCACCAAAAGACTGGCCCCATGAACCGACAAAGATCTATGGGATTGTAGGGACCGTTTCTCGGACCTTCAGCCAAATCCTATCCATATTCCTGTTGACCTCAATGACCCATGGGTGACACACCTACGACCCCCACCGAAGCCCACCAAATTACCCGCCAGAGAAGGTGCAGGGGATTCGGATGACTAGGAACCTTATCGTCCAGATGACTGACTGAGAGTCTTACCATACTGAAGTGTTTGAAGAGTGAGAAGTTTACCCAATCCCTGCCCATCCACACCTCAAGCCTTCAGCACTCAGCATTCTCCCTTATGCCAACCCGGTCATGAGGCTTCTCTTGGAGAAGGTCGGATGTCTTGAGAGTGAGCAGCACCGCAGCCAGCAACCCCTCTGGGTGAAGCCATGCCCTGGGCCCTTTATTGAACGTATCCTCAATTATCACCAGGATAAGGACATTCAGCCGCTCCGCATAGCGTTCTACACTGGCACGGAGGATCCTCTCACCCATATCCATTCTTTTTAGTTTGCCTTCGAATGTAAGGGCCTCAGTGACAAAGTCATGTATCTCATTTTCCCTTCTACCCTCAGTGGCGCTGCTCTGAACTGGTTCTATCGGCTGAACCCCCGTACTATCAACTCCTTTGACAGTCTGAAGAATACCTTTCTCGACTACTTTATCATCCAAACCGATCCCTTGTACTCCGTGGATGACTTGTATATGCTTCGGCATGGTGAGGACGAACCTCTTTGGGAGTATGCAGCCTGCTTCAGCCACGAGTACTCTCGTTGCCCGGATACCAACGATCGAGCTGCCTTCAGAGCTTTCAAGAGTAGTCTCCGCGAATCCAACTTCCGCTACTTGGTCCACAGCAACCCATGGAACACTTATGCCAAACTCATGAAGTAGGTCGCGATCCATGCTAAGACTGAGTACTTTAACTCCAAAACGTGGCCCAATCACCTCGGCACGTAACACTTTTGGTGATCCCCCATCTGCTTCGGCACCCACCCCAGCCACACATCAGCATTCTGCTCCCGCTCCAGATAACCAGGGTACCCAGCACCCCAAGAGGAAGGATGGCTACTAGCATACCTTCAGTAGTGGCAAGCGTGACATACACGGTAACCACCATCAATCCGGCAAAAGCAACCCTTTAAGGACAAATGATCGTACTGACGGAGGTTGATGCTACTGCATCATATTGGATCAGTATCACCCTCCTCGTTTTGCTAGGTTGTTGGGGGGAAATATTTAAATATTTAAATTTGTTTTTTTACACATCAGTATTAAAGTGGGTATCTTAATTGCCATGTCACTAGTTTAATAGAACTCATTCTCCACGTCATTAATTTAACAAATAAGGTTTAAATGCTAAAATAGTCTTTGTGCTTTATCACGTTGGCCAGTTTAATACATGCATTTTCAATTTGGCCAATTTGGTCTGTGTGTTTTGCATTGTTAGTCAATGTAGTCCATTCTGTTAAAATTGCCATTAAATAATATGATAATCTTCTTCTTCTCTTGAAAACCTAAAATTAATTTATAAAAATTGAATTCATTCCAAAAAAAAAAAAAAATTGCAACTTCATTAGAAAAAAGGAAAAAGAAAACCAAGATGGGCATGAGGGAGTAGGGTGACGACCGCGTGGCAGAGTGCGCTGGGAAGATTTAGGCGGCGCAACTGGGATAAAAGAATGGCGAGGGAATTGTTGGGTTGGGGTGGATTAGATCTGGGTGAGAGGTAGGGTGGATTAGTAGTTGGGGTGGGGTGGATTAGATTTCGAGTGTGGTGTGGTTGTGGTTGGAGAAGTTAGGGCTTTTGGGTGTGCGTGGGGATAGTAGTTGGGGTGGTACAGTGGTGGATCCATGAATTTTTCAAGAGTGGGGCAATATTAAAAAGACTAAAAGGGGGAAAAAAAAATTAGACAACCAAATACCCTTACAAATTAAATAATACTAATGTTATTCATAATTAAAATAAATAAGAGTTTATGTCTAAGGCTAACTGACTACATTCTATTTTGTATATAAACTAATATGCACAAAATTTATGTTACACAATTAGTTTACCAAAATTCATATCAAATATGAACAAAATCCATGTCAATTACACAATTAGTTTACCAAAATTCATATCAAATATGAACAAAATCCATGTCAATTACACAATTAGTTTACCAAAATTCATATGAAATCATCCATGAATCTAACCAAAATCAATAAAAATTAATCTAACCAAAATTACATGTGATTTGGAGGTCATGAGATAAAAGTACATGTGATTACAAGTTCGGGGTAATTTTCGGTGATTTTTTCGGAGCACATATGAATTTTTAAAGAATTTTTGAAGTTGGTCTAGTTAAAATTTGACATATGGCGCCTTGCTAGTGGCCCATTTTGAAAAGGAATTAAAGTTGAGAAGCATGGGATTGTAACTACAAACATTCTCTAATTGATGAATCGATTCTCCTACATGATCGTGATATCAAGCCCAACAATCTAAGGTAAATATTTAGGGTCTCACACAATAGCAACACAAAAGCTTGTTTGTGGCATTTAATTGAACACTTGGTAGGCACAAATAAAGGGGCAAAATTCCAGCATCTTCAATGCATTTTTCGGTTAGGGGAGGTGCAGCTGCACCTCCTTAATCCTCTGTGGGTCTACCAATGGTTGTTGGGGGGACAAAGAAAAGAGAGAAGGGTGTTGCGGTTAAGATTAATCATATTTTTATTTCTTTTAGCTTTTAAATCTTATTTTTATTTCTTGATTATTTATTTTTAAAATTGAATTCAAAATATTTATTTATTTTTAATTAATATTTTAACAAAAGTGTAACGAATTGGATCACATTGGCTAACGGTGCTAAACACATGAACCAAATTAGTTAAATTGAAAAAACAGGGGCTAAATTGGCCAACATAATAAAACACAAAGACCATTTTAGTATTTAAGCCTACAAAAAATTAAACGATTAAGTTGATGAAAAGTGTAATTTAGTCATATTTAAAAACGTTGAATTTGATATTCATGAAATTGAAACCTCGTGGCCTATTTTGATAATGATCCCGAACATGTAGGGAGTAAAATGTCGTTAACCCAAATTAGAATTAAGAAGTTTGGCACAAAAAAGAATTAAGAAAAAATAGACAAAAATTTGACTCTTTCCAGCAGTCACAAATACGTGAAACCAAAATCCATTTTCAGTGTTTCACAACAAATTCACGCGGATTCAGATAAAAAATCACGTGGATTAAATGGCGTGGTGTCAGCCTTGGCAAGACTCTACTTTCACCAGTATAAAATGAATTCCAGATCCCTTTTCTTCGCTTCTTCCTTGTGGCTCTGACCTCCCTTTGCGTTCTTCCTTCTTCCTACGGAGGATTCTCTTCAGGTATCTCTCTCTCTCTCTCTGCAAAAATCATAGTAGCTTTGCTTCTGTTTGTTTTAGATCTATTGCTTTGAATATTTGGATGTTATTAATTTCCTATTTTTAGTCTATTTCCCGGAAACTGTTGTGTAACAGATCCGAGTCAAATGTTCGTCGTTGTAATTTATTTATTCATTTTCTATATTACCTTTCGTAATTTTTGTGAAGGCTAAGTTTTGTGGTCAAATTTTGTTGTGTAAAATCAGTTTGAGCTGTATTTACTATTTGCTAAAACCAATTTAAAACCCCCACTTCTTCTGCGATTTTGGGCGACTTCCAAATGGTGTCGAAGCCGTCTCAGCTTAGGTTTTGATGTGAACCATTACGGCTTTTTGGGTGGTGTTGTTTTGAAGTTGGTGTATGTGACGGAGGAAAGCTCCGATTTTTCGAAGGTGTGACTTAGATCTGTTGTGAAATCGACCGCATCTTCTGTCTTTCTGTTTGATTGGCTAGAAAATAGAAGAATAAATCAAACCAATAGGGGATAAAGTTTACGGGTTTTGTTTTTGTGCGTGTTTCTTTCCAAGTTATTTTGGTTTCATGAAATTCTATGCTCATTTGTATAGAACATGTTGCGTGTCTGACTCGGATTCATTATTTTGGTCATTTTTATTTTGCAACTAAATGGAGATCAACTCTGTGAAACAATATTTTAAGATTTTCTATGGATTTGGAATATTTCTGGGGAAGTTTATCTGCTTTTTGTTTTCTTTTCTGATGGTGTTGTCTGTAATATGGACAGGCGTTCTTTTGTGGAACAGAAACGGTTTCGAAAATGAACCATTTCAATGTTCAGCACCAGAACGCCTCTTATGTGGGCTGTGAAGACGTCAGAGGGTCTGCCTTTATCTCTGATACCAAGGACCCTGTGGTGTGCCCCAAGCCTAGGCGAGTTGGGATTTTGTCCAACAGCCCCATTAGGCCCTTGAGATGGCAGATGAGGTACCTCTTTTAACCGATGCTGTCCTTCCCACCTTATTTTACTTTTCTGCTTGTTTTTAGCTGATAACAATTTTCTTTTGTAATCAGCAGTCATCAATCTGAGTTTAGTGACTCAAAAGCTGGGGCAGAGCTTCTGGACCTCATTCTCAGGAAGGTAAATTGTTATTTCGTTTCCTTATGATTAATTGATATTATGTTGATGATAATCTGGCTGCAGTTAATGCGCAGAGGCAATTAATTGGAGCTGCAATTGATTTAATCTTTGTGTTTTTTTCTTTCCCTTATAAAATAAAATGTGTATCATATCTGTTGCAAAACAATGTTTTTTATTTTTTTCCAATGCAGCAACCATGGTGATCCCTTGACTTAATCTTTTGCTGCCTGTCTGTTCTTTGGAGAATTCTTTCATGGGAACTTTATCTTAAGTTTAAACTTTAAACAAATTAATCTTTTATAGGATAGACATAAATTATGCTTTCAACAATGTGTCATTTTCCAATTTTCAAAATATTATAGATGTGATTGTTTAGATTGATTCTGTAATGTTATGGTTTTGTATTGGATGTATGGTATTTTGATTGACTAACATGTTGGTGTCTACAGGAGGGCTATGGATTGGAACAATCTTTGAACGATGTTGCCTCCTCACCCCCATATTTTTGTGGCTCCCCTCCCAGTAGGGCTTCTAACCCATTAATTCAAGATGCCCGATTCGGAGATGAGAAGTTTACTCCTGTTTCGGCATCTCCATCCCCATCTACTTTATCGTCCCCACGCAAAGCAGGTTGTGTTAGAATGAAGTACGGACTTAAACCTGCTGCAGTTAGAGTAGAGGGATTTGATTGTCTCAATAGGGATCGCCAAAATTCCAGCATCCCAGCATTTGCCTAAACTTCATTGAAAGAAGTGTACATAGAAGAGCTAAATGCCATCACAGCTCACAAATTCAGCAGAATTAACAAGAGGAGGGAGTTTTGATAATTTTTGGAGAAACTGAGATCAATTAGTATTGTATATAGGATATGTGCTTTTGTTGGTGATCATCTCATTGCTAATGTCGCTGCTAGAGGTTTGATGGAACATCACGAAAGTGTGTCAAACTGGAGAAAAGGTATGTATATGTTTAAAGCCTTGGCTCTGTTGTAATATAAGATGGGTCTTGATGTTTATGAAGAGTCTGTATAAAACTATTGGTTATTTAGTTTGATCTGTTACCCTGTAAATGTATTTTGGCAAGGCCTAATTATGCTAGTGCTCTTTGGAACAATGGTCCAATTTTCGCGTTACCCCCAAAAAGGACGACTCACCTTGGAACTCAACTGTATCATTTTTTTTATAGACCGTTCCACATGGGCTGATGTTTTGTGTTTGACTTTAACCCATGTTGTCGAACTCTTTCGAAACTGCTTATGTCTAAGGTGAACTGGGAAGAAGTTCGGGTGAGGGTGAATGTATTTCGTAGATACGATCCTGGTGGAGCTGTCGGGGTGGGTTCAGGGAAAGAGCGCCTTGTCATATTTTGATGAAAATCATGAGGACCAAACTAAAATTTTAAAAATGTTATAGAATTAAGAGGATTTTGGAGAGAAATTTGGATGAACATTTCTCAAGAGATTAATCATGAGTTTTCACTCATCTAGTCTTGTGTATTTTTCATCTATCTTTGGTGTCTATTTATAGGCATAGGAAATACATAGTTTACTACGTAAGAGTATCCACAATGATGTTCTCATTTCTTAGCTAAAATTTAGCTAAAAATATAAGAAAGCTATTTTAGGAGTTCTCTAAAAAATTTCAACTCCAACCATACTCCTTAATTTGGAGAGTCATAAATGCTATAACTCTTTTTTGATTGACCCATCTCTATTAAAAAATAAAATAAAAAATAATTAGAATTAAATAAAGGTTTGAAATACTCATTAAATAAAGCAGCATTAAATTATAGGGAGTCACTAAGAGTCTTTTCTCTCTCCTCAGATTTAGGAGTTCCTAGAGGACTTCCTATTTTAGGAGGTGGATGGGGAGCGTGGTTGGAGTTGCGTTTTTACGATTCCTTCCTAAAATTTGTCTAAGGAGGTGATTTAGGGAGCCTATTGTGGATGTTCTAAGTGGTAGGTTTCAATTACATCACAAAGGTGTAATGGGAGAGGTAGGTATTACATGGCGTATGTAGATATGGTGGGCATCCATCTTATCATGGATTTACAACTCTCCTGGATGTTTACCATGCATGGACTATACTTCATTAAAAACCTTGCCAGTCAAACCCAGTGAGACAAAAACTGGTCGAAATGAAAAAAAAAGTACATAACCATGTGTAACATAAAACTGTGTATAACCCTGACACACATGCGACATTATCTTTATTGACTGCATGCTCTCCTTAATGCTTAGCAAAAATATTTTTAAGCCGTATTGTTTACTTTCTATGAATGTCATAATTGGTACTACTTTTGTGAATCAATATTACAACATTGTTGGATGCTCCCCCTAAAGAACTACTCTCCTTGATAACTCCATACATGGATTATTTGATGGTCTAATATTGCTATCACATTCGTCCTTCACAGATTGAGCTTTTGTAATGCCTGTATAAAACTTGCTCTTGTAGCATCATTGGATAGGGGTGGGCACGGTCCGGATTGGTTCGATTTTACTCTCAAACCACAGCTGAACCAATAAGAAAATAACGGTCCGGTTTGGTTCGGATTAGCCTAAAATCATAATGAAAACCGAACCAATCCAAACCACTTGTAATCGGTTTGGTTCGGATTGGTTCGGCCGGTTTGTGCCTAACACAAAACCATGCATTTTTCAACCTGCTCTTACATTATAATGCTAACATTTTGCCATTATATCATTCCATTCCATTCCATCAAAGGCTAATACAACATCATTCCATTTATTCAAAGGTTGTCCAATGTCTAGCATGCATCTAAGTTCACAATTTTCATCAAAACAAACATATACAAAATTTGCATTAAATTTACTCATTGCATTCATCACAATACAAACAAATGAAAAGCTTTTATCACAGAGAGGTAAATACTTTTATCACAGAGGTGGAGTTTGAATGCGTATAAAATTATGAAATGGACCCATTAATTAAGATAGATAGAGTAAGAAGAGCCACACAACACAAAGAGCAAACACACATAGTAGAGATAGAAAGAGAGGGAAATACAAGCACACACAAATAACTGGGATATGCAAATTAGAAGATCAAAACGTGCACCAACATTCAGATACGCGGACTCACAAAACGCACACAAACCTTGCCACATGTAAACTAAATTAAATAAATAATAAATTAATTTATAATCGGTCCGGTTCGGTTTATGACAGTTTTTAAAACTCTCAAACCACAGCTGAACCAAACCAAACCGGTTCGGTTCGGTTTTTCAAAATGTTGACTTTTTCTTTGGTCAAAACCAAACCAAACCAATCCAATATAATCGGTTCGGCCGGATTGACCGGATCGGCCGGATTGATGCCCACCCCTATCATTGGAGGATGTATGCATGTCTTCATTTATTTAATCCCTATTGAGGTCAGAATAATACAACAATATCTAGGCTATTTTTATAAATATTTTACTGCATACAATGACTTGAATAATTTCATAGGTTTTTCAATATATATAAATAAATAAATAAAAACTCAGATTTATAATGATAAGAGTATTGAAACTTTATATGGTATAGTCAATCATTCATATATATTTTTGTATATTTTAAGAATAATTGCATATGTTATTCTTTGTAGGCTCTTCAGGAGTCTAAATATTTTCCATAACTTTAAACATTTGAATACGTTGCAACATCTTTAAATTTGAATTCAATCAAAGTACTCTCTGAGGCAATTTGTACATATTAATATTGAGTACAAATTTGTGTTTCAGGCACGTGTCCTTTAAAGACTTGCTTCATCCAATTTTAATCTTTCAGGTATTTAATTTAAGGGATTACACTTCATGACACACAATATAGCTTTATACTCAGCTATTTATTCCTCTTATACATCTTCAGGGAATCACTTCTAGTGATATGCTTCCATGCATTTAATAACCCTTAAAGATAGCATGTTGGTCTCCGTAAATATGCAATAAGAAGCCACGATTGCATGTGTAAATATGGAGAACCTCAATATTCCTTGTTTCTACCAGAAACATTTGTGTCATATAAAGTGAGTGTATTACTCTTTATCTCGAACACCTATGTATAACCTGCAATGCTAACATCTTTTTGGGGTTCATACTATAGGTTTGTTCTTCCACGTTCATTCTGATCTGTAATGGAATGGCCTTTTTCCATTTTAGCCAATGATTTTGTCGACATTTAATAATAGAACGTGGTTCCAATCAACAAAGCTCATTGATGATTTGAGTAGGGGTGGGCACGGTTCGGTTTGGACCGGTTTTTGCCTAAAAGTAGAACCGATCTGGTACTATTCATCCGGTTTGGTTCGGTTCGGTTTTAATAAAAAAAATTTCAAAAACTGTCCGGTTCGGTTTGAACCGGTTTCGGTCCGGTTCCGGTTTCGGTTCGGTTTTGAACCGAATTATAAAAATTATTTTTTTAAATTGTTTTTTAATACAATTCTCAACTGAAATATTATTTTTTTACTTGAAAATTAACAAATTACTCAATTTCATATAAAAAATAAATATTAAAGTAAGAAAAGAGAGATATTTTGACATTGAACTTGGATAAATATTAGGTTTTTTTTAGTGAAATTAAAAATATAGCATTAAATATAAATATATATTGAAATTATATATTTTTTTAGTTTCACCGGTTCGGTTTGGCCCGGTTCGGTTTTTGAAGACATGGAACCGGATCCGGAACCGGTCCAAACCGGTCCGGTTCGGTTTTTGACCGGTTTTTGACTTTTTGGTCAACTCGGTGTTTTTTCGGTTTGGTTCGGTACGGTTCGGCTCGGATTTCCGGTTCGCCGGTTTGAGTGCCCACCCCTAGATTTGAGTAGCTACTCTAAAATCAAAAATTGTCATTCATCAATTTGTGATCCCACCATTCTCATGTGCATGTGCTTGCATCAATTATAAGTATTTCTTTGCTTTTGGGTACCCAAGCCACTCCAGGTGCGCTTGTATTGTTTTTTTTTTCCAAACAGACATCTCTTGTAAGATGAATTATGTGAGAATGTAGATCATAACCTCCAATGGAGTGTTATTTTATAATAGGGCGTGGATAATCTCCATTTAGAGAGTTGAGATATTTAGAACCCATATATCTGTCATGTTGCAGCTATGCCACAGATTAATACATACATGTTAATGAATTGTCCTTTTGGGACTTTAAACCAAATAATTTGCTACGTATTAGGCGTGCATTATTTTAATATTGACATGTTAATGGATTGTCTTTCCAGGACCTTAATCCATATCATTTGCCACAAAATAGGTGTCTATCATATTGATCATTGCTATACCCATATTTTGCTCTTCTAAGGCTTTAATGCAATGTATTATCAATGTAGTCAACTTGCAATTTGTAAAATTTGCATTAATAATTCATGAATACAAGCCATTCTTCTGGAATGGTCATGATACAAGTCATTTTTCTAGAACGGTCTTATCTCCTCATTTGGTTACCACTAAGGATTTCGTAAAAAATATCAAAATACTAATGAGAGTACAAACATGAAATAATACAAGTATTGCTTACATCCTTAGTTGAGAGAAACTTTGCTCAAATATCACTCAAGCTCGTATCGGCTCAGCAAATATAATGAAATGCTTGATGATCTAGTTATATCTTGCAAGAGCAAAAATCCTAATTCTTTCATCCCTGTCAAAAAAATAACCCTAAGTGTTAGGTTCAAACATGGATTTGTTCTTCAAATGAAGGTTATAAAGAAACAAAATCCCATAGGAACAGAGAGTTATAAAAAGAAAGAAAAGATACAAAGAATTGTGATATTGATTGCAAGGTAGGTAAGCAATTAGGGTAGGAAACAGGTGAGGTAACAGACAACAAACTCTTATTTCTCCTAGCCTAGGAGAACTTCAGGAGATTAGAGCGATGTGCTCGTTCTTAACTGCCCTACAGTCCCTTGAGATCACAGGAGGCGTGATTAGGGATAGTCTCGCTTCCTAAAGAAATGATCAGAGATAGTTTCGCTTCTCAAGCACATCAAGCGCTCGCTAATAGGAAAAACAAGTTGATATTCTATCATTTGGATAAGATGTGATCTGCAATGAAGTTTGTTAGTAACATATTTATACACAAGAAAAGGAATAGTGTGAGATGTTAAATTTCAAATTAACTACAAAAACTTTTGAAGTTCTCGAGACACTTTTGAAAAAGTGACACCGTGAAATCCATAAAAGGAAGATCAATTTGACAAAAATAGTCCTTGAAACTATTAAAGTGCCGACAGACATTAATGAAAGCCACGTGAAGTTTTGGAATTTGGAAAAGTAAAAGGAAATATTGGGATCCTAGAAATATTGCCACATTTTTACTTATAGATATTGTCTTTGTATGACCTAATTGGAATAACTCAAATTCCTTCCATTTTCTGAAAGTTTAGCTTTTCTAAGACTTTCCTCGAAACCTTTAAAATGACTTCCTCTTCTTCTCGCCCAAAACATTTCAATTTAAATATTGCTCCTAAAACAACTCATGACGCCAAAGTCTAGCGTCCATCCTTTGTATCCCAAAATCGTCATCCCACGGTTAATGATTCTGTTATGATGAATGATACAACTGCTATCATAGTAGCTAGGAATTTCCTTACTCCAATGGATGAGATATTATTAATGGGAAGGTTTGACAAAAAGGTTATTGATGACTCAATGGCTTTTAGCATTCAGAGTGCTGCTTTTGTTTCTAACATGGCTCATCATTTGCTTGCCAAAGCAAACAAGATTTAGGAGCTGAAGACTGAAAATTCATCTCTTCGGAGAATGCTTCATAATTCTTAGCGAGAGGTTGAAAACCTTAAAAAGGAAAATAAAACTTTGTTTAAACTGGTGAGTTCATACTCAATAGATACGTAGACAAAATTCGACATGTTGCAGATTTCCAATCAAAAGATTCTAAAAGACCAAGAAAGGCTCATGTCTAAGCTCAAGAGGCGATGTTCTCTTTCTTCCGGAACTTCTAAGCCATAATGTAGCTTGATAGATTTTACAAAGTCTGCTTTATTTCTTGCAGATGAAAACAATTTAACTGTTGTATACTCTCTTTCTGTTAATAATAATTGGGCAAATTCATAAACTTGCACCTGTACGTCTTTTCAAAATGATCACATTAAATCTCTCAAATTATATATTTCAACGCATGTGTGCCAGGAACTTCTGGCCCGGGTTAAATACAACCTCATAATTTAATTGCCTTTTTCAAATAGGCATGAAATATAAATTGAGGAAAAGCCATGATAATATTGCAATATAGTAGTGAAGAGCATGAACTATTATATACCCAAAACTTCAGGTTTGGGATTTTTGACATATTGGGATCCATGGGCTTTCGGCCCAGATCATATAATATAACAAAATATGGGGAGTCTCATTTCATCCTTTAAGGTTTATCATGATATTATTCATTTCACGGTGAATCTTTAACAACCAAGATTCACAAAATATATTTCTTCTTGAGGTGTGATAAAATCAAGCTTCATCATTTTCTTATGCCAAAGAAATATGTGGTATACCACGACTTGTAATAATACATCAAGGGTTGTCCATTTAATTGTTAGAACTTCAGCTTCTCAATATTGTTAAAATTCATCATCAAATACCTTTAAAATTAGAAATCAAATCAACTAGAGGAGTAGTTGATCCGATTTCAATTTCAATTCCTCATTCCCTTTCTTAATTTTCCTGATTCATAACTTCCCTCATTCCTATTAATAAGTACACTTGCCACTAGAGTTATGGTGGTTGGTGAATAACATGAATTTTTTAAATATGGGAAAAATTTTAATTTTGCAACATCGTAACATTCGCATCTAGGTATATTTATCAAATTTATAAATATTATTTTTTTTATAGGAAAATTTATAAATGTTATGTAAAAAATATCCCAATAGTGGATACAATTAATTATGTTTCCATAATTTTGTTGGAAATTTTGTCATATTTCACTATAAATAGATCAGGCTACTATATCTTGGAAAACATCAGAAATGAGCCGTTGAGGACAGAATAAGTTTCACACCACAATGAGATTTTCTTTGAGTATTGTGAAGTTTATTCATTCCCCATGATATTCATTCCTGTTGTAAGATTACTTCTTTCAAGCATATTTTCATTTATTTCCTTCGATTCGTACACAAATCTTTTTCTTTTTGGTTTCATGAGATTTAGCCTTCCCTTTGGATTAAAACAGTTGGGTTTCTTTCAATTCCTATATTTCATGTAAGAAAAGTGCACACATCCTACGTACCTAAATGTCTAAACAATTTCCGATTTAGTTTATTTTTTACATGAATAATCATTAAAAAAAAACATAAAGATTGAACGATTTGGATAATTAATTTAACACAATGATTTGTTAGCGTGACTTGTGGATATTGACTTACTTTCCTTACACACCAAGAATTCCTATTATAATTGTAATTGATTTACTTTAATTCATGATTTCTTACTGTAAATAGATTTATGAATTTATTATTTACTTGTCCATTCAAGTTTCGTTGTATTATAAAATATGACCTCATACAAGGAGAAGAATACATAGAAAATTCCCACAAACAAATATTCTCTCATAGTTTTCATATTTTAGCATGGTATCAGAGCCAAATTTTGGAATTGCTGACTCTAGCTTCAAACCCCCGCCGCCGCTATGGGGGTCGATGATTTTTTCAACCCTCATGGAGGTAGCACCACCGACTCCTTCTCTCATTCTCAACCAACCATCGTTGAGTTGAGTGGCTAGATGGCTTAGCTCCTACAGATACAGACTTTGACCCTGAACCCGATCCAGAATCAGGATCATCTTTTGACGACCCTGACCCCGACCCCGACTACGAAGACGACCCCGACCCCCACTCAGATGATGACCCCCACCCTGAATTTGTCTCTGATTTAGACCCCAATCTCGATTTCGACTCCGACTCCTGCCCCGACTCAGGCTCAGATTCCGATCCAAATTCCTATTCAACCTGTATCCTATGTATCTTCCCTGCACAGATTATGACTTCTCGACTAACGACCCCGACACATGGACCAGATTACACATATTGTGGTGATCCGAGACACACTTGTGAGACTTGTTTTAAATTGCATGGCTATCCCGATTGGTGGGCTATCTTACAGATCAAGTACAATGCAATATGACCAGTAATGGTACTGGTTATGGATTCCATACTTCCGATAAGATTGATTCTAGGAGCTGGATAATTGATTCCGGTGCAACTGATCATATGACGTTTGATCCTGATGATTTTCTGAATACTACACAACCTCGACGAACCTGTATTGCAAATGCCAATGGTGTTACTTATCCTGTGACAGGGGCTGGCACTGTTGCACTCTCATCCTCTCTCACACTGTCTAATACTTTACTTGTTCCATCTTTATCCACTAAATTGTTGTCAGTTAGTCAGCTTACTGAACAATTGAATTGTTGTGTACTCATTTACCCGAGTTTTTGTTTGCTTCAGGATATTCACACTAAAGAGATTCTTGGTCGTGGTACTAAGAAAGGGGGGCTATATTATGTCAATGACTTCAGTCCCGGCATGGCTAACAGTGTGACACATCCCTTTGATAGCAAACAAAAGTAAATCTAGTTGTGGCACCGTCGATTAGGACATCCGTCTTTTAGTTATATGAAGCATCTTATACCAGATTTATTCTCAGGTTTCAAGGACTCTGACTTCATATGTGATACTTGTATTTTGGCCAAGAGTCACCGTGTGCCTTACTCATTGAGTACGAACAAGTGTACTACTCAATTTACGTTAATTCACTCTGATGTCTGGGGACCTTCGCCTATCACTGCTCCTTCTGGTGTTCGATGGTTTGTCACATTCATCGATGATTGTACAGGGATGACATGACTTTATTTGCTGAAGAATAAAAACGAAGTGTTTTCCGGTTTTCAGTCCTTCCACAAACAGATGAAAACCCAGTTTAATGCTCAAATCCAGATTCTTCGCTCAGACAATGGTGGAGAATTTGTCAATCATGACTTTCAGATTTACCTTCAACAATATGGAATTATCCATGAGACGACTTGTCCTCAGACACTGTAACAAAATGGTGTTGCTGAACGAAAGAATCGACATTTTCTTGAAACTGCTCGAGCACTTCTGATTGGCGCTCATGTTCCTCACCATCACTGGGATGATGCTATTATCATCGCAGTTCACCTGATCAACCGCATGCCTTCTGGTGTATTGACCTTTAAAACTCCCTTACAAGTGCTTGCGTAACACAGACCTCTGCCCTCTGTTTTGGTACTCACACCCCGAATCTTTGGATGTGTGGCTTTCATTCATGTCCACAAAAATCAATGTAGCAAACTTGATCCCTATGCGCTTCGTTGTGCTTTTGTGGGTTATGTCACTCATCAGAAAGGCTACCGCTGTTATCACCCTCCTACCCAACAAACCTATGTTACTTTGGATGTGACCTTTCTAGAATATGAGCTGTTCTTCCATGACCCATCATCCAATTCTACGCTTCAGGGGGAGATACAAAGTGAAGAGCAGAATTAGAGCAACTTGAAAAACAAAGAAATTCTCCTCTGTACAGAAATGATTGATCATCCCGAGTCTGGAGCATGAGATTACTCTCTGTCGAAAAACTACCAATTGCCCATTCATAGCGATCAATTGCCTAACCCACCTGATCCATGCGAAGAAACTTCTGATCCGAGTCTCACACCTACAGACAATACAAAACAACAAGATGAAGACCCCCCTCTAACTCAACAGTACCAACAGACCAATCTTCTGAGAATATCCTTGAGGTAACTACTCCTTCTAGACTTGTGCATTTAGATGATAAAACTATTGGATATCAATTACCTTTCAGGCAAAATCGTGGTAAGCCACTAAACCATTGTATGGATTGAAACAGTCATCACGTGCATGGTTTGGACGGTTCACTATGGCAATGAAGAACAATGGTTTCAAACAGTGCAACTCAGATCATACTCTGTTCTTGAAACATTGAAAATGGAAGGTAACAACATTAATAATCTATGTTGATGATATGATTATTACTGGGAATGATAAACAGGAAATATCACAGCTACAAGACTATCTGGCTACGGAGTTTGAGATGAAGGATCTAGGTAGACTCAAGTATTTCTTGGGAATTGAGGTGGCTCAATCGCAGCAAGACATATTTTTCTCTCAAAGGAAATATGTCTTGGACTTGTTGACAGACACAGGAATGCTAGATTGTAAACCTGCAGACACTCCTATTGTTCAGAATCATCATCTTAGAGAATATCCGGATCAAGTTCCAACTAACAAAGAAAGATACCAAAGGTTAGTGGGAAGATTGATCTATTTGTCACATACTCGACCAGACATTGCTTATGCGATGAGGGTTGTCAGTCAATTTATGCACTCTCCAAGTGAAGACCACATGAATGCAGTTCTTCGGATACTTAGATATTTGAAGTCTGCAACTGGAAAAGGACTTATGTTCTCAAAGCATGGTCATCTAAATATTGATGGTTATTCAGATGCATATTGGGCAGGTAATGTAACATATAGAAAATCCACATCGGGTTACTTCACATTCGTGGGAGGTAATTTGGTGACATGGAGAAGCAAGAAACAGAATGTAGTAGCTTTATCCAGTACAGAAGCCGAGTTCAGAGGCATGACTAAAGGGATTTGTGAACTTCTTTGGTTAAGAAAGTTGCTTACTGAACTTAGGTATAAACCTACATCCACAATGAATCTCTTTTGTGACAACAAGGCTGCTATAACCATTGCGCAGAATCCGATTCAGCATGATCGTACTAAACATGTTGAGGTGGATCGACACTTCATCAAATAGAAGCTTGAGGCTAAAGTGTTTCAGTTTCCTTTTGTGAAATCCGAGGATCAATTGACAGATATTTTGACAAAGGCGATTTCCAGTAAAACATTCCACAATTCACTGGATCAGTTGGGCATTAGCGACATCTATGCACCAACGTGAGGGGGAGTGTTGGCGTGACTTGTGGATATTGACTTACTTTCCTTACACACCAAGAATTCCTATTATAATTGTAATTGATTTACTTTAATTCATGATTTTTTACTGTAAATAGATTTAGGAATTTATTATTTACTTGTCCATTCAGGTTTCGTTGTATTATAAATAAGACCTCCTACAAGGAGAAGAATACACAGAAAATTCCCACAAACAAATATTCTCTCATAGTTCTCTCATAATTTTCATATTTTAACATGATTGTCCATTATTTTTTTTCTTCTTCTGGCTTTGCATGACAACTGACTTTGGTCATTTCACACCAGATTGATTCATTCTTTAACAAATCACTAATTTCATCTAGAGGGTCGTCATCAAGCTCGTGTAAACACAAAACACGGTTGGAAGCCAGCTTCGAAATTTCTGTGTGGATATGAATATAGGGTTTAGGGTAAAGTTGTAATTTTAGTGCGGCGACTTTGAAATGACCCAGCTTATCTTTTTCTTTATCTGGAGAAATGCATGTCCATAAGTGTAGCTATCTAGGGTCCAAGAAAACTAGTCGGTCAATTGAAAAAATGTGTGATACGAAATTGATAGAAGCGCAAGTGCTTGAAGAAGGTTTTATTGAATTTCAAAATAAAAATAAAGAAATATTGCAAAAATTAAGTTAGCAATTAGTAGCTGAATTCTGGCTCAAAAAATGTGCCATCAAAATGGGACTGAGCTTATGTTGTGATTTTGTAATTTGGTACCCATCTATAACCTGAAGGCTTATGACGTGGTTAACGACTTTAATGTTCTGCTTAGTTATAAGCTCATGCTTCAATAGAAAACGTAAAATTGAACTTAAAAAGTTGTATATCTTGTTTGAATATATCCAATTTAAACAGACTTGAGAAAGCTTTTGTTTTTTCCTTTTGGGTACATACAAATACTGCAATTTGTTGGTAATTTTTAATTTTATACTTACTTTAGTTACTTATCTGGCTATCAAACTTGAATTGTTTTCATGAACAATTGCATTTAAGAGAAGTATTTTTGAGAAAATCATTGAAGAGATCTTATTCACCTTGAGTAATCTTCAGAACAAATTTCAACTTTCCCCAGTATAATTCACCATCATCTGTGTACATTCCCAAACTCATAAAGGAAATTAGAAACTGAATTAAAATCCTAATTAGAAAACAATAAAACTATTATTACATTATTACCAATAACATTGTTCACCACACCTCTAAACATGTGCGTGAGTGTATGTCTTAGTAAGAGATGAGAGATGTAATTAGTAATGTAATTAATAAACATGCTACATGTAGCTTTATTCGGACTGAAAATAAAATACGGATATCATTTTATTCATGAATATTCTCAACACCACCACATTATGAATCCGAAAAACACCAACTTCGAAAACAAAGGAAATTGTCTCGAAAAAGGGAAAGAAAAGAAACCAACAAAGGTCTTGAAAGGCCTAATTAAGTACAGACTTAAACAAACCACCGAGACCCTTGGCTAACAAGCCACAAACAACATAAAATAAAAATCATGAAACTTGAAATTAGTAGCCTGCAGGCTTGTAGGCGATGAAACTGATGCACTGCACTTGACGAACGTTGTCGAATCCGATGATACGGATGAAAGAGTTGGGGTTAGCCTTCTTGGCCTCCTCGAGCTCTTTCAACACTTGGGAAGAGTCTGTGCATCCAAACATGGGCAGCTTCCACATGGTCCAGTACCTTCCATCATAGTACCCTGGTGACCTGTGGTTCTCACGGTACACAAATCCCTTCTATAAAACCACAATTTTGTTCAAGAAAATTAAGTCAGCAAACAAATATTACATGAAGCTAACATATATAAATAAGTTTATAAAAAGAAATTATTAACCTCCAACTCAAATTCCAAGCAGGGAACCCAGTTCTTGCGGAGAAGGTAGTCTACTTCCTTGGCCAAAGACTCAGGAGAGAGTGGTGGAAGGTAGGAGAGAGTCTCGAACTTCTTCAGTCCAACTGTAGGCCACACCTGTATCAATCAAAATATTCGATAAATCGATGTTCTAGTACTTCGATTAGTACCTTCTTGGCCAAAAAAATAGAGGAACTATTACTAATTAGCGGCCAGGAAGCACACGAAAGGATTGGTAAGCTTGGAAATAAACTACATTTTCTTTAATTATAGTTAATAGTGGGTATGTAAATATGCTACGATTATGAAAAAAATTGTATTTTTTTACGACATGTTAAGTTATCAGACTGTAATTCAGACAATTCATTTGTATATTCACAAGTTATGTATTTCGGTTCCTCGTGAAGTAGTTACTTCAACATGCATTTGGGTATATTGTTTTGAATGTAAATTAATTGTAGCAACATGTTGATAAGTAGTCTTACCTTCATGCATTGCACTCTTCCACCATTGCTTGCAATGGAGGTGATGTCATTGGTCTTCTTGGCGCCGGGGAAAGCTGAGGCAGACTTGAGGCCAGTGAATGGTGCAACCAAGCTAGCTTGTGCCGGGGCGGCACGGTCAGCGTAAACCGAAGCCACGGTAGCTGAAGAAATCATGGAGGAAGCCATTGCTCTGTGCTCTCTTTAGCCCTCTTCTTTGCTAGAGGTCTTTACTTTTCAGTTGAGTTGCACAGCTTCTGTTCACCCTTCCTATATATAGTGGTCTGACTAGCTATTTCACATCCTAGGGTCCAAATTCCATTTACTTTACTGAAATCAAATTTGGACCTTTGGATCATAAAAATGCTGACATTACACCATGTAGACCACATGAAGCAGAGGAACATTTTGAATGCTAGCCTTATCGCTAGGCACCACTATGACCGTGCCACGTGGAAGGCGCTCCATTATCTTATCTAATCCAAGGGAGAGCGTGAATGAGTGATGGTGGTTCACCGTTTTCTTGGTCAGTTTTTCCCTTGCGGTCTTTTTCATGCCATGCCTTCTCATCCTAGAATGTTGTCTTTATGTTATAGACCCCGTTCCTCCTTTCAAATCCTATATGGGTAATTCTTCACTTTTACTTTTCGTTAGGTGGTAACTTTTCACTTTTTACAGTAGACCCTTTACTGAAGTGGTAGTTCGTATTAAACATATAACGGTTTAGGGTAAGGTTAATTCCAGCGTCAAACAAGAAATCGAATATGTATGTAAAAGATTAGATAGAATGTTTCTTCACTTGGTAGGTGATTATAGCTAGTGGTAAAGTTGTGGTGCTACTTATCACATTTAGTTGTTCTTTTTTCTTTATCACTCACCATATTTTCTTGTCGAATGAAAAACAACTAAATAATAGGGGTGGGAACAATTCGCTTCGGTCTATGCCACGGTCATAAATCACCTTACTTCACCAATTCCTAAAAAGAAGTTTGTTGACCAATTAACGGATTGGATGCAACACCAGGACTTCCAGGAAAACATTGCCCGATTATGAAATAATATATGAGAGCACAGTGATCTGGCATAAGTTCATTGAGCAATGGCCTGGTGAGAGAGAGAGAGAGAGAGAGAGAGAGAGAGAGAGAGAGAAATTGGCCCAATGACTGAGAAAAGGCTCATTCTAAGGAAAGAACTCTGTCATATTGTTTTATTGATTTTCAACAAAGTGATATTTTAAACTACTCTAATGTGTGGGGAGGATGATCGAATTCTGGAGCAAGAAAGTGAATATACTATCTTAATCAACTGACTTAACTCACATCTACACAAACATTTGCCATTCAAAAAAGGGCATTTCAACACCCAAAAGAAATTACAAAAGCCTGTCAATATTCAGAGTGGGGAAATTTTTTGCTGGATAATGAGGACAAAATTCAAAAGTGTGGATTAAATGCATTTACGCCATAAATCATGCATTATAGATAAGTAAAGCAACAAGTGGAAGTTGTGTGGATGTTGCTGCATCTGCGGCAGAAAGACATGTTTTTTCTAATCAATCTATAGTTAGTGAAAGGTGGAAAGCCAGATTGTGGGCCTCTTGTATTGGTAATGGGCTCAAGACAAATCAATTCTTGTAGAAATACTAGGTCCAATAGAAAAATGGTAGAAGGCCCTTACATTTGGGCCTACATGTCGTGATGGGTCTACATTCAACAGTATACACATTGCCTGGCCTCCATGTTCGCAGGCCTATCATTCATTGCATTCTCTTTGTTTTTTTTTTGTTTTTTTAGTACAAGCGATAGTTTAAACTATATGGGAGTGAGATTTCTCACACACACACACAACTATGATACTGTGGGGATTTGAATGTGAGACCTTTATTCTGCAAATCAAGGCTATTTTTCATTATATTAGATCCCGTTGGCATTACATTCTCTTTTTAAATCTTATTTCTTTGTTGAACTATTTTTGTTCCCCTTCTCTTTTTTTTTTTCTACTGTTGTCATCCCCTTTTGATCGGGCGCATACCATGTATACATTGTCAAGCAGACGAGGTCAAGATAGATTTATAGAAGTGAAGATGGCTGCTTTTATCATATATTAAAAGCTATTACTTGTGAAATGGGGTACTAAATTTCTTCGGTATGTTGATTAGGGGGACTCTGTCTTTTTTTTTTTTTTTTTGGTCGAAAATATCTTATATTCAAAGCACAAGAAATCCCTAAACAAAAGGCCCACGCCCATACAGAGGGAAACAAGTCTGTCCATGCAAGGAAACAGACAATGCGTAAAGAGTCCAGAAAACAAACAACACATTTAGACTGATCAAGAAGAAAAGCGCCAGAAAAACAATCCAACCATAAGGATGTTAAAACGATTCAAGACCAATCAACAGTCAAATTAGGCATGGTGAGGACAAGGGAGTCCATCCTTGCAAAGGATGTGCACAAGAGAGGTGGGGGGCCATTCAACCCAAACTTCCGTACTCCTCCTCGATAGTGCCAGCGACGCAAGATGATCCGCCGCTTGATTACAATTCCTGGACTTTGTCATTTTTAAGCTTGTCATTTGGCGGGTTATAATCTGTGATAGGGCTTACCAAAACCAAATAATCAAAGAATTTCCATAATTGTTTGGTTTGCTATTTTTCAGTTGGGTGATTTATAGTATATTTCAATTGGTTCAATTTCTATACTTCTGAATTATTTTCGGTTTTTGTTCAGTTAGCTATTTCGATTTAATTAAAATTATGACTAATTTGAATTTGACTACATGTACATGTTTGTATGTATAACTGAAACTTTTTTACAAAAAATTAGATGAAATAGTGAAGTTTTGAGTAGCAAACTGTCGAAAATGTTCCATTGGGTGATAACTGCTCACAACCTTATTAGTTCATGTGGTATTTATGCAAATTTTTCTTTTTAATTAAAAATATTTAGTTTTTAAGTTCTTTTTTATTGGACTATTGAATTGTTCATTTATTTAGATTCTTTATATTAGTCCTCCAGCCAACTATTAATTGGATTCTTTGCTTTAGTCCAATTAGTCCTAGAAGTTTTTTGTGATAGGCGATATTGGAGGAGGGGAGAATCAAACCTAGAGTTTTGATTACATAAATTAATACTTTAAACCACTTGAACTATAAGAGCATCTCTAGCGCGCAACCCAAACTGGGGGAAAGGCCCCCTTGGTGAGCCCAAGCGCCCTCCAGCGCGAGAGAAGAAGCCCGGGCAAGAACTGGGTCCCACTAGCCCAGGCAGGCCCAAGGGCAAGTTTCGACTGGGCTTCAGCTGGAGCCCATGAGCCAACGGTAAAAAAAATTTGACTTCCGCGCGCTGACGTCAGTCCTGATAGAATCTAACGGGCATGTGCCACGTGTCGCAATAGAGACGCTCCGATTGTTTTTTCCAGAAATCCGACGGTCCTTGTTTTTTTGGCTAAAAAAAATCGACAAAATTCTGAATTTTTTTTAAAAAAATACCAAAAAATTCTGAATTTTTTCCCTATAAATACCTAACCATTTTATTTACTTTCCACACCAAATCTTCATACAATTTCTTCTCCATCCAATATTTTTTACTCTCCACTCACATTATTTACTTTCTACACCAATTCTCCACTCACTCTTTTTTTTCTTGCACTTCCAATTATTTATTTTTAATAGATCATACAAGCACAAATGTGGTTCGGTGCCACGGGGCAAGGCAAAAAAAATTTCGTGCATTAATTATGAAATCTGAGAATCATGGTTCGGTGCCATATGTTTGAACGTTCAGGAAATGCCATATGTCTCCTGAAAATTATGGTTCTGAAGATAGAGATGACACGTGGCACAATTTTAAATGGTGAAAATTTTATCTGAAATCTAAGAATATAATTTGTTAATTAATTATGAAAATCTTATCTGATATGGGACACATGGCACAATTTTAGAGGTTGAAAATCTTATCTGAAATCTGAGATTATAATTTTTTTAAATAAATATCCGAAATTTTTATCTGTAATAAGACACGTGGCAACCGAGATTCTCATCCGAAAATTTTTTCTGAAAAATAATGGACGCGTGATAACCAAAAATCTTATCCGAAAATTTAATTACAAAAGATTATCAAAATTAATGGTTTAAAGTATAAAAAAATAGGAAATAAAGTACAATGAATAGTATTTGCCTTAGACTTATTCTAGACTTAACCCTCATGGGTGGAACCACAAATGACAATGCTGACACTACTCATGTGAATAATGGCAGCCCTTACTTGTCCTTACCCTAGATTTAACCCTTATAGATGAAGATGCTCTAAGACCCTTACACTACCGGTCCTTGAAGTTTTAAAATAAGTTAGAATGTAACCTATAAATAAAGGTATATTAGAATCATTTTGAACTCTTCCTAAGAATATCCATCTCATAGAAACCAATGGGATGCATCTGAACTAATCGTACAAGATGGTTGTTGCATCTTGGAGACTGCCCACCACACATGAGATCAATTAAGTATTTATTTTGTCGTCGTTATATAATAAATATCTTGTAGTTATATTTATCTGTTTGTTCTTACTTTCCAGCCTTCCAATATTATATACTGAAGTTTATCTTTGTCAACCACCCCCTGCACACAAAGGTGGAGGAAACTGTACAGAAAACACTCACGATTGTGTTTGCCATGCACTCAAAACCCCTGAAACTTGAAAGGGAAGCGTGTGGAGACCACCATCCTGTTGCAGCCATAACCAATCCTCAACTGAGCATCGAGAATTTGAAATGCATATATATATACACTTTATTATTGAAATATTTAGGCCATTACCCAAATGGGCCACCGAGGATGATTATGATGTCGTTTTGGTCAGTGCAAAACACTTCCTCGAATTGGCCAATTAGCTAGGGTTTCACTTCAATTCGTTTCGAGGAAACCTATGTTTTCTAACTGGCCAATGGCAGAAGAACACACCTTCCTGCATTCTCTGTCAATGGCCATTTTTAACTAATAAGAGTGGTGTAAATAATGAGGTATGTACTATCGGATGCATGACACGTGTCCAAGCTACATTGTGCTAGACATTGCTTGCACAAAGGTTTGGAGGCTAAGATATGATTAATAACTTGATCAAAAAACAAAAGATATGATTAATAATTAAGGAAGTAATTAATTAGAATGATTGTTTATTATATTAGGCTATTAGGTGGGTCTTTGTTTTAGAATTTCACTAATTAATACAATGGTTTTTTCCACCACGAGGACTCCATTATATATATGAGAACCATTTCATGCACTCACCACCACCACTCATCAGTATTATATTGGTTGACTATATCAGTTGATAGAATATATGTTATATTTATATATATGTGGGTTACGTGAATTTTCAGACTAATTATATGCATCAATCAAATACCCAAGAGTTTCCGGCTGACAATCAATGGATAAGTAGTAGGATTTGTCAATGGGGTACCCAATTGGAGAAAGGATCTTAACTTGTAAATCAGTGGAAAAGACTTGATGTGCAGATTAATGGTCTCAAGTTCGAACCTTTGTTGTACCTGATAGTGTGTGTGTGAGAACAGCACCAAGGGCGGAACCAGGAATTTTTCAACGGATGGGCTAACTAAAGTTATTAGCTTAAAATTTAATGATTATTTTATTTGGTACTTACAATTTCTATAGTCTTTCTAGAAATAAAAGTAAACATTAAATCATATAAACCAAGCTAGTTCATAGCTCTATAGACTAATTTTAAATAAGTTTTAACATAAACCAAATAGGGTTTAACACCATAGTGGATTGAACATCTAAGGCTTTTTAGCTAGATTGACCTTAGGTTCATTCATGCATTCATATCATACATGAAAAGTTGTTTTATGTAAAAATATTGAAAAATGGATTTTCAGAATAATTATTTTCTCAAGATAATTTTTGGCGGCTTTTATTCCTTACACATCAAATAAGAAAACTTGATTTTGCACTAAAACCGATTTTTCATATTTTGATTTGATGGGAATTTGATTTTCTAGTATTTTTATTTGAATCCAAATGGGAGGTGCTTCCCTATTTACATTGTAAACTTAAGTAAATAAAGTAATATAAAAATAAATAAAAGTAAAATGACAAAGACAACACCCTTAGTATTGTTCTGCCCTTGAACAGCATCCTCTCCTTCCTAACTTTGATGACGACGATAACAACAACAACAAAAAAAACAAAAACAAAAAACAAAGAAAGAGAGAATAATTAGTGGGAAGTTAGTTCTTGCATGATCGATCTGTGTGCTAGTTCTGTCATGATCCTTTTTTCTTTTCTTTCTCTTTAAATTTGTATTTTGCTGTCATTGTATGAAATAATTGTTATACAACTTTGACGGTGCATGCTTCCGTAGGAGTTTCGAACTAGCTTTGCTTAAAATGAGAGCCTTTCAATTTATATAGTACAACAATTTTAATGTATTGCCTCCTCTATATATATAGGGTCTCTTTTTATGCTTGAAGTCCATACACCCTTATCTTGAATTGGATGCTTTAATGTGAATATGGTACAAAAACCAAACAATTTATTCAGATACAATGTTTCATTAGACCACACATGATTCACGTCACTCACTATAATTGATGTATTTGGCTCATCAATATCAGTCAAATAATGCATGCATATAGTTCTGTAATCGTATTGAAAAATGGCATATTTAGGTTTGTTTCTCTGTCAGTCATACAAAGAATAATAATATTGGTACATATTGAATCACATAATAGGAAAGAACCCATCATTTGTGAGCGTGACACACTTTATATATGCATGTTTTTGCCAAGAACTATAGAAATGCCATGACATGCGAATGCATCCCTCTTTATTTCATTGGCAAGAGAGTCAGAAAAAGTTGGTGAATTGTGTCTACTGTTGGAGAGGCGGTCAAAGAAAAAGACCAGTCTTTCTTTGTCCATAAACCAAATGGTTTTTGGGAGGAGGAAGAGATCTTCCATTTCTATAGATAGATTGTGAAAGCAACCAAAATGCACGAATCAAAGCCACGTTTCATTCCCAACTTAGGAAGCTTCTTTTATTTATGCACATAGATGTCTAATAAGGGGGATTGTTTTTGTTCTTTTCTGGCCAATCATCTTAAAGATGGTCAAATTTTTCGACTGGTAAAAGTTGTTCAAAAACTCCTTTAATGGTGGAACGTCTTATTGAGTTTTGGATTACATTAAAAAGGAGTTTGGAAACCAGCATTTTGGATTCTTCTATTTACTACTTTATTTTTTTGTATTGTCTCTTGTGACTGATTATATATAAAAAGTTAGATAGTACAAAAATAAAATGGTATTTTCTTTGAGGCCTGATTTTTCATTTTTATGGTTGTAAAATTTTCAACTTTTTTCTAATATAAAATTTATATATACAATAATACAACATGTTTTTGTCGAGTTATTTGTGCACATGATTATTTTTCAATGATGCCCTGGGCCTCGAAAATCTCTAGACCGACTAAAAGACTCACTTTCTAAGGCAGTTTAGGAATTTCCTATAAAAGAACCAAAGTAGAAGCTCTCAATCACCATCGCCAACACCTCTATATGGTCATCCAAAAACACATATGTGAATTTTCTAACACATTCAGAAACATGTTAGATCCTACATGCTTAAACAATGGATGTATCACAAACGGTTAGGGGAAGTCGAAGGTTATTGTTATTGCTACTTTCTTTTTTTCTTTTAAACAATTTACTTTACTGTAATTCATTTTTTTATTTTATAATTTAATGAATGTCTAGAATAGCATCAGAGCAAATTCACAATCTCAAACTAAAAGAATTTACGCGTAGCATTCAACCATCAATATGAATTTATGTAGACTCCCCAAAATATCTATGATGGGGCATGATAATTTGTAAAAAGACAAGCAACTTTGTTTAGTGGACTTGGACAAATATTCATAGAAAAAAAAAAAGAAAAAAAGAAGAAAATGATTAAAGATGAAGAGTGGACCACCGACACGTGCCGATTCTCACCGCCCCTTTGAGGAAACCGTTTTATGTTTGTTGACTTACGGAACGACAAAGGAGATATGACAATTTTATTTTCTAATGGCTCTCACCGAAAGTGAGAGCCCTCTAACGTGGAGGAGTCGTGGATCACTTGTTTCACACAAACAAACCCCATACATTATATGCTTATGCTTATTAATTAGCTTAACACTCTGAGCTTATGCAATTTTTTTTTTTTTTTAAAATTTTTCTTTGACATGCTAAAACAGTTGGTTTAAAGTATGTATACAGATAAGCAGCCCGATTGACGCATTTTTCGCTTACTTGCACGTTGTATTTGTCACGTGAATTAGCATATATGTCATACGAACAATATATAAAAAATTTTGTTTAAAAAAACTCTAACATTATAGATATAGGAAGAGTTTAAAAATAACTATAAAAATATTGTTTATCAAACATAAAATTATTTTACTTTACAACTAATTATTTTCAAAGTAATCTCAAATTAAACCTTAATTTCACTAGGACTCTTTTAGTAAACCGCTTAAAATTACTTAAACGTCTCTCTGTATGTGAGAGGTAGGTGATCATAAATAAAAATTTGACCACACAATCCAATCACCATAATAAAGATTTGACCACGTATCACAACTCTGAAGATATTTTTTGTTCTGTAATTAAAGAAAAAAGCATGTCTAAAATCTCTTTGAAGTGACTTCAACTTTTCTTTTTCTTTTTCTAAAAGCATGTTTAAATCCTAATTATTAAATTATTTATTTATTTTATAGCAATTATGAAATTATTTACTTGGAAACTTTATTATTAGTAACTTCATTTTTGGTAAATGATTGGGCTGGCCGGCTGGGGTTGGAAAATTGGTGACGTAACTTTTCTTTAGGGTTTAGGGTTTAGGGTTTAATGATCATTTCTACTTGGTTGACCATTTGCCAGCCCAATATCTTGTTTTATTATATCATACTCCATCAGCAGTTTGAAAAAGTAAAGAATACTGTAATATAAGGGGGTGATTTTCATAAATAGATCATTCTAACACAATATTTTATAATATTAATAAAATAATTTAAAGAGCCTATTTGGGAAAAAAATAAAAATAAAATATGCCCGCAATTTGTCACTTATCAATTTTTAATTGGTTCCTATGTGTTACAAATTTTTCTCAAGTATCAAACTTGAATGATTTACTTTAATAATAAAATGGCATGCTAGAATGGGCATATTTGTGAAAAATTATTTTGTTTTTATCGGACCTAAAATTACCAAACATAGTTGTAATAAAAAATTTCAAAATTTGTATCCAATTTAATCCAACTACATAAAATGAATCCACATGAAATCAAGTTGATTTTATGAATTTCGTGAGTTGTGATCGAATTATGAGATTTTATGAAAGTAAGATGCATAATGATCATTTGGTCTAGTGACATACAGTTTTTATTCTGGAGAAATGCAGTTTTCATTTCGTTAGTTTTGATTCGACAAAATTACGATTTCTACGAAATGATAACACGTGTGCTACTACTGCAAGGAAATTTAAAAGAAATAAAAAGCAAAATAAAATAGGCCTTTTTTCTGTAGAAATGCAACTAGAACTAACCTAAATCTTCCAGGAACAACTCAAGTCCCAAATTAGAAAATGAGAAAAGAGTTGACACGGAGTTGGGAATATGTTTAGAATGCAATGTTCAAAACTCATAATTCGAACGAGGGTCCAACATTCTAGACTTCTTATCCCACCCCCCTCCTACCGGGATGGGACCAATGAGGCAAATGATAAATATTCAAACAACTTATTCAAGCCATTTGGTACTTTCTACAAGATTTCACTCATCTTACTATTCAATTCAACACATGTTTTGTGAAGCTAATTTTGTAGCAGTCAAATACTTGCAACACTCAATACACACATACATGCCACATAAACTGTACGGATACAAGCAACATATTTCCTTTTTCTTTCTTTTTTTAGGATCTTTTCTATTGAAAGGGGCGATAACATATTAAACTCACACACACAATATGAATGCTAGGATTCGAATCCAGAACTTTACCTAAGAAAATAAATATTTCAAACCACTACACTAGTAAATCCTTTACTCTATTTATTTTTTAAAACAAATTGTGAAATCCCCTTGCTTTAATTACAGATAAAAACAGACGGAAGGACAGATGGGGGGTGGTTAGTGGGTACAGAGAGAAATTGGAGTGTAAGTAAGGAAAGCAAGCCGTGTGGGGCCCAAGCAGAGCCAACCAATCCCGAGACTTCTACATATTCTCTCTCTCTCTTTCCTCAAAAAGTCTTTATTCAAAATCTTTATCTCCTCTCTTATAAACCCCCCCTCTCCTGCTCCGTCTCTCCTCACATAGATTTTTAGATACTCCTCTGTTCTCGCTCCTCTGCTTTTCTCTAGCCGCACCAAAACATTTCGTCTTCACACCCAAACACTCTGCACTTCATCAACAACCTCTCGCATATTCGTTACTTGCCGTGCCCTGCTCGTTCTCTTTGTTGAATTCAAGCTCTACATTCAGAGAATTTAGATGGGTTCCTCAAGATTTTGCGCTTTTGGTATCCGATTCTGTTTTTCGTTCGATCGGATTAGCTTTTCAAATTGAAACCCAGATTCCAAAATTCAGTCTTTGTATTTTTTTTATTCCTTTGCCAAAATTTGTTTCTGGGTTATTTGAATTTTCTTCTCTTTTATCGGAATCGATTTTTTTGTTTTGTTTTGTTTTTTCTTGGCGTATTTACTTCGGTGACCCATCTGAAATTCTCTTGAATCTCAATCTCTTTTTGGCTTCTGGGATTGTATTTGAGAGCCTTGGATTCAGAAAGAAAGCGAGAAGGTAAAATCAGCAAGTATGGCTGCGGCTAAAAAAAGCGGTAAATCCAAGAAGGGTGTGGAGGAAAGCGAGATGGAAACAAGCCTGGATTGGGAGATTAACGAAGACAAGGACCTTGGTTTTAGCTTCGAGAGCCAGCCATGGAAGCTGGGTTTTAATGAAGCTTCCATGATGTCAAAGAGGCCTCTCAAGAAAATCAAGAGCCCTGAACGTCAAGACCCAATTCAATCCTCTGCTTCTTCAGCTCATCAAGCAACTTCATCAACCACTCCTTGTCCATCTTCATCATCTTCAAGAATAGTTTTTCCTTTTGCTTTTGATGGCTCTCAGCAGCCTGTTCAATTTCCCAACCAATTCAATACCACAGCTGTGCCTATATACCCCTCACCATTTTCACAACAACAGCAACAACAACAAAATCAGCAGCAAATGATCTCTTTTGCTTCTCAGCAGCAGCAGCAGCAGCAGCAACATGGCATGAGTTATCCCCCGCCCTTTCTCGGAGACTCAACAACTTGGCAACAACAGCAGCAGCATCAAATTCTCCAGTATTGGAGTGATGCTTTGAATTTAAGTCCAAGAGGGAGAGTTATGATGATGAACAGGTTGGGGCCTGATGGAAGACCATTGTTTCGACCGCCGGCAATGCCTTATAATACTACCAAGCTTTACAGGGGAGTGAGGCAACGGCATTGGGGGAAATGGGTAGCTGAAATTCGTCTCCCTCGAAACAGGACTCGCCTCTGGCTCGGCACCTTTGACACAGCTGAAGATGCTGCCATGGCTTATGACCGCGAGGCCTTCAAGTTGAGGGGAGAGAATGCTAGGCTTAATTTCCCTGAGCTGTTCCTCAATAAAGACAACACATCAGTTTCCACAGCTCCAAGCTCAACAGCTACTTCTCCAACAGCTCACGAAAGTTCAATGCCTACCACAACCAGGAACCGTAAGCAATCTCGTAAAGTTCAGAAAAACCCTAAAGCTTCAAATACGGAGGCAATGCCACCACCAC
The DNA here is from genome assembly GCF_000346465.2 of Prunus persica. Classification (NCBI taxonomy): domain Eukaryota; kingdom Viridiplantae; phylum Streptophyta; class Magnoliopsida; order Rosales; family Rosaceae; genus Prunus; species Prunus persica. Next base: position 17,562,043 of record NC_034011.1, on the reverse strand, counting down.
CGCCACCACAGGCACATACCGAAGAAGACAATACCGATGACGATTCGGGATTGGGGTCAAGTGAAGCTAAAACGAGTGATGAATTTCAGGCGAATATGAATGCTGCAGGAGGAGGTAATTCACAGCCGGAGGAATTGGTTTGGGGGGATATGGCAGAGGCTTGGATGAATGCAATTCCAGCAGGTTGGGGTCCAGGAAGTCCTGTGTGGGATGATTTGGACACCAACAACAATCTTTTGCTGCAATCACATCTCCCTTTTACCAATCCAAATCAGCAGAACTTTAATAACATTTGTCCTGAACTTGAAAGGCAGCAAGACCACTCGGGTTCGGCCTCCTCCTCTTCCTCTTCATATCCCTTGAAGAACTTCTTTTGGAAGGACCAAGATTGAAAAGTTAATTATTCTTTTCTTTCTAAAGATTGAGCTCTGCAAAGTGGTAAGGGAATTATGGTCTTTAGGCTGTCCCCAGTTCTCACTCACACCTCTAGGTTGTAGAAGTAGTTTTAGGCAAAATTCCCTTGACAAATCTTCCAAACACCTACCAAATTGCATTTCAAACTCCTCCACTCACATAGTCTTTCTTCCTTTACTTCTTACTTTATCAGTTTAGTCCTCAGTCCCTCTTCTAATTTCTCATCACAGCTGGTTGCAGATTTTCTAAACACAGCCAATGATCCTAGAAGCCTTGTGACTTTTTCTTACAAGGGATCTTTGAAGCTTCAAATTCACTTTGGTTCTGACTTTCAGTTCCTTTAAATTCCTGCATTTATTCCTTCACACTCTCTCTCCAGGCCAATCTGCTATGCAAAAGGCTGCTTGTTTTTTCAGGCCTTTCAGCAGTGGCAATCTGTTTCATGCTTTGTGTTGCTAGTGGGTAGTATTATAATGTCTGTAGGGTATATAGCATATGTGTAGGTAGGCTGGACCACCCGAGAGGGAGACGGTTTTGTGATCTCCTTCTCAAATGCTCCGACCATCACGAGCTCTCGTTTTTCAGCTCCCGGGATGGAAATGCCGATTGTAGGACTTGTACATTTTGGACTTGATCATCTATTGTGTTATTATGTATGCTTTTATTGATTGTAGCTGTATTTAATGGAACACTATGCATTATCATTTGTGAGCCTTCAGTTTCTATTGCTTACTCATGATTTTTCTTTTTCTTTTTGTTTTGATGGATGAATTTCTTGCTATTCAGAATCTGGTTCAGAAATTTGTTTAAGCATTTCTGTTAACAGTATCATGCATGTGCATTGAACTTCTAGGTTGAAGATCAATGACAATGACAGTTCCTCAGAAATATTTATGTAAACTATGTTAACATTAGGCCTTAATAACTTGAGGGAACCTTTTCGGATTAAATAAACTTGTACTTCTACTAAGTATAATTTCTCATTTATGCCATGTTTTGTACGACCAATAGAGAACAGAATCAAAATGTGAAAGGATTGGAATGAGGAATACTCACTAAAATATTTACTAATTATCTGAAACGAGAATGAGAATAAAGATAATTTTCTATGAAATCTTTATCATTTCAAGAATTTGAATCAAAATTAATTTAATTATTAAATGCTCATCAACAAGCACGGCACCAAGTAACATTTCCTCATTAACGGGGAACAATATTTCCTCATATCGTATTAGGGCAAGTTGTGATAAGGTAGAACATCTTAGAGGTTAACTTATTTTGAGAAAATTTTGTTTTATGACATCAATAATTTGTAGGCAGAAAATTAATCGAAGGGGTTTTGTGAAACAATTCGAAACATAGAATTTCCAAAACTTTTGAACTTTTTGTGAAAACATAAAGTAACCCGAAAAAAATACTTGGAATTTTGAAATTATAAATTCCATCTAAGTAGTTGTCACTTATCTCACCATTTTTGGATTCATTAATTCTCTTAAATTTCATTACGAATGAACTATTGGCGAAAAAAAAAACAAAACATTTCATTTTTTAGAAATGAACTATTCGTTTTCTTTATTCAAAAACTGTCGTCTATGAGATTTAAAATCATGACCTTCTTTAATTAAATATAAAAAAACCATCAACCAAGTAAGAAGGGCCTCTATATACACCACAAAAAGTATTACATACACTCAAATAAATACTAGATCTACTATAAAAAAATTTCAAAAGAATGATGGGCTTATTAGAATTCGCCTAATGTTTGAAGTTTCCTGCACGCACAATGATTACAAAGGGAAATTCCAGCAGCTGCATGCCGCTCATCCAATCAATCACCTGCACAGTTTGGTTTCGCGCATTTTCATGTGAAGAAAAAAAGCATTCGAACTCATTTAGTTCTAAAAAAGATTTACAAAAATTCAACCAAGAAAAAAGAAAACGAACACTTTCGACATTTATTGTTGGTGATCGATGAGTGATTGACAGAATGATGGGGAAAGGTGGGACCAGTCGCCGTCCCATGAGATCAATCAAATTTCTTATTTGTGACGGCACGATAACGATGAACTAGTGACGGCATGATAAAATTAGAAATCATGTGGTTGATTAATTAATGATTTCCATTGACATTGTTGAAATAATTAATTAATTAATTAATGAATTTGAAAATATCTCATGTATTGGTGGTGAGGCAGACATGGCTGAATAAACAAACCCTTTCTTTGAAACCAAACCCAGTATTTTAATTATGTCAGGCTGTGGCTGCTACAAGATAATGATGATTATGTTGTAAATTAATCAAGATTAGTTTTGCTTTGGATGCTGATTAGATTAGAGCAACCAAAGTTTGGAATTGGATTAGGTCATTTGTATTGTGTGTATAAAATTTAAGGTTAGTTGGCTACAATATGTCTCCAAACTCTTTGGGAAGAAAATTGATATTATCAGCCATTGGTTTCATCTGAAAATTAATTCAACAATGTGATGGAACTGAAAATTAAGAGCACAAGGTTTCTTGGAAAAAATTGTGGCAATTGGAGATCCCAAACAAGATTAAGTTGTTCCTTTGGAGAGATGATTCTGATATTTTACCTACTGGTGTGCAGTTGGTCCAGTGAAAGGTGCTTCCTTCCTTCTTGTGCTTACATTGTGGGAAGAGGGGTGGAGATGCGGTACATGCAATTTGGTGCTGTAAGGCAAGTCGAAAATTTTGGGGTCCGGTGAGTTTGGGCATTTTGGAAATTGAATTAACAGCGTTGTGGGAGGGCCTACTATTGCTTTATGCGAAAAGTTTTCACAATCTTATTATTGATTCGCAGGAAGCTATTAGTTACTTAAATGACATTGAGGTATTATGGACTAATATTGGTAACTTTGTTTAAGATGTTCGGCTTTTGATGGAACGATTGAGTGTTGTAGAGGTGCACTATCAACCTAGCCAAGGAAATAGGGTGGCTCATTCTTTGGCTCAATTTGGTCTTAAGGAGCACACCTGGTTCATATCGGAGGATTGAGCACTAGTTTGGCTTTTGGATGTACTTGAGTCAGATAGAGGGCGGGTGGGGGGAGTAGGTTTTTGTTTTTGTTGTTTCGTGTTGTGGTACTTTTTCTCCTCTACTGGATTTTCCTCCTTTGCTTTGGCAGTTTTTTAAAAGAAGGTTTTAATTTTTTTTTTGGGTCGAGGGTCAAATGTTGAACCTTTGACTACATAATAGAATCCACCAATATGTAATACAAAATATAGTAGCGTGAAAGCAACTTAATTGCTTAATAAGTCAATAAACACAAATATCCAAGAGAAATTTGGAAAAGTAACCTTTTCTAACACATTAAGGAGAGTGTTTAATACTGTCATGTGGTACATATTGTGCACATGTTATAATATACGTCGATATTTATTGATACTATTCCTTAAAAAGGGGAAAATAAACCCTTTCGTTCAACCATATTATAACATGTGTACAAGATTTACCACGTGGTCATATTACTGTAGTATTCTATAATTTCTCAATTAAGGACTTTTGGCCAATTTTTCTTTCTCAAGATTTAGAATATTGTCACTCGAGTGGTTAATATTCTAAAAATCTAAAAAATTCAGATAATAGTCTTTAGTGTGTCCATAATTTGGCTAAATAAATTAAAGGGTTAACTACATAAAACTACTCAAACTTTAGAGGTCATTTCAAGTTAGTACCCGAGCTTTAAAATCTTGCCAAAAAAAAAAAAATTTATATCTGTTTGGGCCTAAATCTAGCACGCCAAAGTTCAAAAGACAAGCCCATGGTAAAATTACCTGCCCAGCCCAAAAAACTTGAGGATAACAAAATTAGGATCCAGACAGATTGGGCTTCACGCCAGGATGTCGAAAACAAAGCCCTCAGCCCAAGAAAGACCAAACTGTCATTTGGGCTTCAAGGATCAGCCCGTAATTTTTGTTGGGTTCAAACCCAAGGGATTAAAAACATACCCACGTGACTACCTCAGTTTTGAAAAGTCAGCAATTCCAACTAAAATAAAATATGAGAGGGACATCTCTGAAGCACTGCCAACAGAAGACCAAAACCCATATGTGTTCGGAGATTTTGCTCCAGAGCAATACACCATCTTCCGAGGAATTCACGGATCACACTTTCTAAAGTTAGAACGGGAAACAGAGAGTTGTTCAGAAAATACAAAAAGAAAACCAACCGCCATAAAATTTAGCCCACACAGATGGTGGCATTGGTTGAAATAAAAATCTGTCACCCAGGAAACCAGGGAAGGGACTACTTTAGGAGGTGACTACTGAGAGCCTATCTGCCATGATTGATAAAAATCCCTTTTACTTTACATTATAGGAGATCTTTTTACCGCCCATTATTAAAATTAAAAAGAAACCACCTCCCCAAGAGGGTCTCTTATAAAAGCAGAAGTAGGCAAGGAAGGAAAGGACACTCAATTCATCAATAAATAAAAAAACAAACAACAAGAAAACAACCAAAAGCTCACTTGGATTCCAAGAGAAACCAGCTTTAGATCAGAATTCCAAAGTTCAGACTTAGAAAATAAGTCTTCTAAAAACGAGATCTCTCTCGTTACAAATTTGGTTCAGCAAAAGCCAAGGCAAGCAGAATTTGAATCTTCACAAACGTGGAGACCTCAGCGAACTTATGAAAAGTCCTGCTCAAGCAGAACAACGCTCGTAGTGCAATCCCTAGCCCACCAAGCCTTCGAGAACAGCCACTTCTGCCTCTTCAAACTGAAGAAGCTGCAGTTCTGCCTACTAAAAGGCCTCACGAAGAGTGAAGTAAACATAAAGCTCTGCCAAAATCGAACTTTGGTATCGATTTATAGCTCAACCTAGCATTTGAAGTCACGAAGCAGTATGGACCGACCTAGGTGTGTCCAGTCCAGCCCAAGCCAGAGCCTTCCATCCAAGCAGAAACGGAGTTCCGGCCGTCTTTTAACCTTCCTAGCGTCGATATGCATATTTATTGTTTTGTAAAAGGCAGTTCTACCTAAAAAAGCCCAACTTCTATCAAATTTTTCTGGCCAGAACAGCTGTTTGATACTGAGATAAATTATGAAAGTCCTCACCAGTCTGAGGCAAGAAAAGAACTTACTTGGGAGATATTCCTCACCCAAATTCACAATCATCTGTTTTAGAAGTTAGTAACTTGGGGCGCAAGTTATCCACTCTAAAAGAAGTCTGCTAGAATTTACATCGCTAGCAGTGGCACGCTCACACACCAAAGAAAGCTGACTTATCGACCAACAAATGGTCTTCAAGCCAGTGGAGAACTTCGCCCTTCCACCTCAGGAGTAAACACGAAAACGGGTGAACAATATCACAAAAAACATACAAATTCATCCCGTAGTTAGCTAGACTATTAGTCAAACTGCTAAATGACTATGTGACAAATGTTAGTAATATGTCCTTAAAGTCAACTAATTATACGATAATTAATGTTAAGTACATCTTATCAGTTTCCTAAGGGTACTTCGGGATATGCAACCCACAAGAAGCGTCATTCGAGAGACGCAAATGTTATGTTTCCTATTTAGATCGGTGCAGTAGATATTAAGTTATATCATATTTTGATAAAAGTTTAAATTAGGTTATACCTGAAGGCCCAAAACCTTGTGGAATAAGGAAAGGTTTTGAAGCCTATTAAGGGGTCCTATTTATTTCTTTTTTTTCCGTGAACCATTGCTTGGTGGGCTTGGAAGATTAGTCAAGTCGGCCATTGGTGATGAGTAGAGACGACTTGACCTACCCCTATATAAGCTTAAGACCCTGCTCTCGTTAGACACGTTCTCTAACCCTAATCTCATCATAAAGAAAGAGCTTAACCAGATTCTGAGAGAGAGCAGAAGTACTGTTGTTGCTACGGTTGAATGAGTTCAGAGGTCGTGTACTCAAGGAATATTGGGCCAGGTATGTCTTTACGTATTTCAGATTGTGTGGAAGATCTTGAACATGCATATAAAGAATTCTAACAATGGTATCAGAGCACCTAGTTATTCGCACACATTGAAATCGTTTTTCAACCATACCTATTACGATTTCTTATCTGTTTATGCCATGATGAGTTTATGGTTATGTTTAAAATTTGAAGATGGATTAAACATGTTTTTTTTCTTCTAAATATCAAGAATATTAAAGAATATGGAAAAACATATTTTAATTTGATTTTTCATATCTTCAAAACTTTAAACACGTTTTTGACCTACCAAAATGACATTAAAACCTTAAAAATTCTCATATGTCACAGCAAAGTAGTGAGTTGTGTTAATTAGGTCATTCCCTATTTAGAAATGTATTTTGCTTCAAAAATGGACAAAAAAAATCCCTAAAACACTGTTCAAGACAGAAGTTACTATTCACTGCAATTTAGGGGTTTCTCTCTTGAATTGTGTTTGTTTGGTTATTTTCTGAGCTACATATGTGTTTTTCTTTATTTTGAGAATCAACAAATTTTTCATAACAAAATCAAACCTAAATACTCAAACTCTAAAGAAATTGTCAAACAACTTGACTTTGCATACACGGACTTGAGCATACTTCTTGTATCGCCCCATTTTGAAGAAGTAGAAAAACTCCAACACCGTCAGCTCCAGCTTGAAGAAACGGCTTAAATTCTCAAAGCACATGATGGCTTGGTAGACGTTTGGAGTACACTGACTTCAAGCACACTCCATGGTGCAAAACACCACCCTGAAGAATTTGACAACGGGAACATGAAGCCCAAGGAAAAATAAAAGGGACGGAAGGTGATGATTCTAGCGTCTGGATCATTCGCATCTACACAAGGCGCATCATCAGTGAAAGACTCCACCATCCTAACATGCACGTAATCAGGAATGGCAGAAGCATAAGTGGCCACTTCTAGAACTGAGCTTCAGACGTAACGAGGTGGAGATTAGTCACAAATCTCCTCTTATGCACTTTGGAGCCTCCCTACAGATACTAAGGCACATGAGAGCTTGGTGCTCAGCTACCATCCTCTAAAGACATGATCAATAAACAACTCCAAAAAGGGAAGAAAATTGTAATTCATATAGCATGTCAAAACTCTAGAATTGAGGTTCAAAAAGAAAAAGAAGAAGCATGAGTTGCAAGGCAAGCCACGGAGCAGCTCGAGCAAAAGGCCCAAGTTGCAGCGAGCCCCATCGCTAAAGAAAAAAAGACCGCCGCTGCAACCAACAATCGCCAAGGTAGTAGCAGTGGCCTACTGCCACCAGAGCCCGTAGCAAGACGCGCGACGCAACCCAACTACTGAATCGCAGCAAGAGTCACAATCTAGTAGCTAGCTCACGACACATGAAGCGGAAAAAGCAGCGGAGCCTCCAACACTGCAAGCAGCGGCAGCAGCAGTTGGGCGACTATCAATTCGCCTATCTAGTCTATCCAGCCGCGCGACTGTCAATTTGCCTATCTATTCCATCCTACCGTTGGTCCTCGATAGCGATGTCAAGACGACAATTGGCAGAACCCATCGGACCAGTCCTCGCCGCAAAGGAGAAAAAACGAAGAAAAAAATACACATGCTTCACTTACCTTGAGATGCACGGCAACTCCTCTCTTCGACAAGCAGTACAAATTCCCCAAGATCTCTCTCAAGCTAGAAAGTAGAGAAGACAAGTTCGCGATTTGAAGGAAAGTGAGGAGGAGTCTTGTATTTATGAAGGTTGGGCATCCTAAGTCAAGAAGAAAACACAAGCCTATTTCTATTGGGAGCCTAACTCCAAGGAAAGTCAAAAGCCCACTTTAATTGGGAACCCAATTTGCAAAAGGAGTCCAATTTAAAGAAGAACATCAAGATACAATTGGAAAGCTCAAAGAATAATTTCATTTCCTACATGCCACACAAGCGCCATGCAAAAGGTCCAACATTTGTGGGAGCAAATGATTTGGCTTCCAATCACGAGAAGTCACATGGACAAGAAGAATATCTCATGGGTCAATTAATTAAACTCATTTATTTGGCAATTAATTGATACTAAAAACAGGGATATTATCATTATTTAAAAAGATAATATTACCAATTAAGATATTATCTTAATTTGGAGATATCATCATCAAATTAGGAGATTTGATCCCAATCAAATCCTTATGGACTCAATCTCTACAATTTGGGGAAAGAATAAACTCCTTCCAAATAAGAGTTTATTCTTTGAAAAGCCCTAGATGCCTAGAGCCCCATAAATACATGGCTTTATTCAACACTCAAGTTAACTCTAAACCTAGTTCTGAAACCCTATAAAAATACCCCAAAATCTCTGCCCCTCTCTCTCTCTAGCCGACGACTCCTCCATATTTGTTTCTCCACATGGCTCCAGCCACCCGGTTCTCACCACAGAGAAAACTTCGTACAATTTTTTAGCTATTGTTTCACCTAGATACAATCGAACTAACTTAGGCATCGGAGGGCCTTTGGTCAACACCCCTCGAGTGTGGTCTATTTACTCAGGTCTTTTTTACAGGAACCGAAGAAAAGAGAGAAAGAAGTTCAAAGTGCGAAGGATCTAGAAGCGGATATTCTCCCGTGAGAATATTTGCACAAACAATTGGTATTAAATTTTAGATGTTTGGTTATACTATATTAATCTTTGTACATATCACTCAGATATTCTCCCGTGAGAATATTTGCACAAACAATTGGTATTAAATTTTACATGTTTGGTTATACTATTAATCTTTGTACATATCACTCAGTTATTTTTTTCATTTAGGTTGGTGGGCATGTTGTTGTGGTTTTTGTAGGGCATCTTGCACAATTGTTACATATAGGCCCCGTTTGGTTTACGGAACGGATTTGAGGAGATATCACTTCTTATATCATTTCCCAAGGCATGGGAAATGGAAGATTCATTTTCCATGGTTGGTAATGATGGGAAAGTAACCGGAGATATCACTTTATTTCCTTTCACATGTTTGTTTTGAGTAGGAATGGAAAACAAAGTGTGTATAAATTTTCAATTATACCGATATTAAATCAAATAAAAAAATAATACATTACATGAGATATTGTTGATAGGGACAAAATGATCATGAAAAATGTGCATTTAATACTGGCCCATTTTCCCAAAGTTTCCCATGTGAAAGGAAAATGAAACCCGGGGGGAAGGACATTTTCCCCCAAATTTTTCCATGTGCCTAGTAGCCATTTCTCATGCCTAGACTTACCAAACATGGGAAAACAATTAATTTTCCATCCCCAAGCCTCATTTCCCATACTTAAGTCTCATTTTCCATGAACTAAATGCATTCATATAGTAGAAGGGGGTACAACTTCCACATATACAACGATAAGGAGCATGTGCCCATAAAGAAACAAACTTTCTCTTCCCTACGCTCTCCTCTTTCCAAAAGACTTTGGTTCTCCTACTCCTAGTTTCTCCATGGAACATGCTCTCTATTTAATCCACCATATTATTCTATGTTCTCCCAATCTCTCTCCTATTATTTTCAGTTTATCTTATACCTCTTTTCTCATATCGTAACCCTAAAAGAATCGATCTCTCACTGAAAAGCTCACAATTTTTCTTTTTTGATCTTTGTCTTTGAGATTGATGGTGACCAAGAGGAGATGAGCATGGGAATTTGAAAAGGTAATCAGATTTATGAATTTTTCTTTATATTTTTCCCTATCCAACAAACTATTTTTTCCCACCCTAAACCTTATATGCTGGTCTCTGTTGAGTTTTGTTCTTGCTTTTCCTTTCTCAGATTGTTGTTGGGGTTGGCCTTTATCTTTTGTTAGGTGGTTTGTTGATTCTCTTTATTGGGTTAATGAACACCTTTGGGCCCAAAAAAGAGACTACTTGAGAACTTACTGTCAAAGAATAGGTTGTTTTGTTGAATGTTAGAAGCTATCTAACTATGTATGGACCTAAATATAATTTTTATTTTTTATGATTCATGTACTTTTGTTTTGTTAGAATGAAATTATTATGTTTAAACCAAAAAGAATGAACGAACACTTTCTTTTTCCTTTCGTATCAAGCTTTATTGTATACTAAAGAAGGGGCCCCATTATTAATTTATGGGAGATTCACTATTATACTCAATATAGGAGCCCAAATTATAAAACAAACCCTATATGAAATGGACTTTAGAAACACACCCAAAACTTATTTACAACATAATAAAAAGGCTTATAACTTCTTTTAAATTACAAAACTGCCATGATTTCTTAAAATAAACCCAACCCAAAAACCTCATAAAAAAGCCCAAAACACTCAATAGGACATCAAAGTAATTTAATAATCAAAATTAAATTCAATATGGCCAATTGTTATTTTTTGGGTTTGTATGTAGAAATTAAATAGTGTAGGGTTTATTTACAGTTTTAGTGCTAAGAATGGATATATGACTAAATATATCTTAATTTATCACTTAGGACCACCCAAAAGTCAGGACCGGCCCTGGTAATTTCAGATTATATTGTGTTCCAAGTTACTGAAGAGATTCAAAGGTTTGTTATGGAAACATCTTTGAACTCCCTTGTAGCTACACTACAAGGAAAACCCCTTTTGGCGACCACTACCTTTGGTAGCTAAAAGCTGACATTTTGTCGCCAAAACCCTTTAGCGACGAAATAATTTCGTCACTAGCTTTGTCGCCTAAGGCTTGTGGTTGAAAGTACCAGATGACAAAGGGCGACGAAAACTAATTTTCGTCGTCAAAACCTTTACGCGACCAATTGATTTCGTCACCTTACAGTAATCAGTTGGTCGCCTATAAAGATTGCTTCCTGCAAAAATACCAAAATTTACTGCGAACTGAGGAAGGATTCGGTGACCAAATAGATTTGTTTGTCGCCAATAGGTACTGATGACTACCGGATTTGGTCGCTAAAGCTTACTTATTTGGTCGCTAAAATATTTATATTGTAGGTGTTATTAATTATTTTATTTATGTTCTGTTTTGTGATAATATTAACCTTTTGTTCCTTAACATATTGTAATTTCAAAAAACAATAAATTTAAATAAACAGATCAATAGATCAATAGAAAATGATATGAATAAAAGTTTCTCTCATTGAAAAGTACACAAGAGCATACTAGTTATTTAGGTACACATAACATATCCAAAATTAGTATACATAAACGAGTGAAGAACTCCCTACTCAAAGATTGGAGGCCAAGCTCCATATATTCTTGCCCTTGGAAAACCCAAGTTCTGCAATAATTATTTCCCCACTCTAAGACTAGGTTTCGACTAAAAAAAAATGCATGTATACTATGCCTTTTGTAATTCTGAGTTTGGTAGTCATGATCTTTAACACCTGTGGGATAGGGACTGTGATCTAATATCGTGGAATTCCCAAACAATGCCAATTGTTGCTTGATCTTCTCAAACTCATCAATCATCCTCCTTTTCAAAAGAAACAAAACAAGGAAATGCCAATGGTCAAGAAGAAGCCAAAACCAAGAAAATTTAAATATAAAAATATACTTAAGAGACCAAAAACAAACAATTTTCGACAACATAATTACAAGAAATCTTGCCCAAAAGCTGAAATTCACAATCTTAACTAAATAAGCCGTTAAAAAGAGTGGATCTACAAAAGAAAAATGATTACTGGTCATCAATATTTAAGAATGTTCGAGAATGATATTTGAACAAACTTAATAAAAATTGAATTCATTTTTCATACCTCTCAATATTAACTGTCTAAAGGATACCTTTGTGATAATAACAAATACCACAAATTAATAAGGAAAACAATTCCGAAAAATCAATGTAAAGACTAATATCATGCATAGCACAAACCCATTAGAGAACATAAATCATAAAATCCAAAGTATAATCCACAGCTTAACCAACATGGGTTGCATAACTTCTCAACACAATACAAAACATGTATGCCATTTTAATAACTTTAAACAAACAACACCACAATGACATTGACAACCACTATAGCTGTTAATAAGAAAACAAAATGGAACTAAGTGTAATGAGAAGAAGAGGTTCTTACCTCAAATGGTCCTCTGTCCAAAACCACAAACAGACTTCAGCACTGTACTTCAACACTAATCTAGAAAAAAAATTATTAAAAAAAAAATCCCATAGTTCAGTACAAGAAGCAATGTTTAAAAAAACAGTGACACAATCATAAGATAAAACTTAATTTCATTAGACTTGATTCATTACATTTATGTACTGGAAGCAAAGATAAGCAACGAGCAATATATAGCAATTATTCTTTTAAAGAAACAGGAAAGAGAAGAAAAGAAAGAGATTTTGACTCTGAAAAATAGACTACATTTAATGGCTCAACAATGGTGCTAGTTTGAACTGGGTTATGCAACATGGTTAGGTCTATGCTACATCATGCTCCATCAATTCTCTAGATTTGCATCTATGGATGCATCATTGATTATCAATTCTAGCAAGTTCAACAACTAATTCGTTCTCCGTTCTCTTTCGTCTTATAAAGTTTCTAGATTTTGAATGTTCTCATTGTTAGAATATGAGTTTCCATGTGTCTTTCATCTTGTTGGAACGTACACAGAATTCATAATACCACATCGGCATACCACGTGACGTTTACCGTTACAAACATTTCTCCATTTCTAAGCTTGAAGGTCAGTGTTTCTACTTTTTGGTGCTGCTAGCCTTCGCTTAGGCACTAATTGGCCCGTAAAATCCTTAAATTATGTTAATTAATTATGTTTCCACTTGGGGGCGAGCTAATTATCTTATTCTTCTATTGTTGGTATGACTTAATGGGATCGGATGGATGAACTTTATAATGTCACTGGATCGATGCCCTTGGTTGGAGCCCGCGTTACATACTGTGACTCTGTAGGTGATGGCTGGTTTAGGCTTTTCTACAAGGCAGAACAAACCATTGTGATACCAAAAGGAAAATATATAGTTGGTCCACTTGAATTTCCCAGACATTGAGGTTGAAGCAACAGTGCAGTCTTCAGAAATGAAGTCGATAACTGTGTCACCACCAGCAAATGGTGACTCCGTAACCAACGTCGAGAAGATGACCTGCGAGATGCGAGAATGCCCTCGGTTTAGGATCGAGAGTTGGCTTGGTTTTCACACACCCTCTCTACTTTGGTTTCTGAGGACATTATTTTGCCCATCACCTTTTAAAGGGTTGCCGAAAGACATAGAAAGTTTCGATTTTGAATGCCCAGTACATGAACATTAAGGGCACGACCATGTACCCTAGTATTGTCAATCTTGACTGTAGCAATGCACCACCAGATGCATGCAAGGATACAAAATTTAGTGACTCTGAGATTGAGCCTAGATTACAAAGACAACCGGACCACCGAGGCAACCCCTTCTACAAGCATAAACAAAGAAAGGACAAAGGACATAATACAACAAACTGCATTTAACATAAGCCAACAGAAAGCACCCGCACATTTCCCAACAAAATACAAGCCAGCTTACCAGACTAAATTAGCTTATAAGACTGTCTTTGTTCTTGGAAGGAAAGATCACGGAGAATCCTATCAGTTCAAGAGCTTGTTGATAAAAACGAATCCAATAAAAGCCCACAGCTCAATAAGCTGAGAGTTGATTCAAATATATTCTGTGGACCAGAAAATGCATAACCACACCAATGTTTTCAGTGGCCATTAAATGATGGATCAAACTACTACATATAAAACCTAATCCCTGACAATTGAACACAAATTAAAAGAATACACAACCAAATGCCCTAGTTCCCCCTTCCTTAATCTCTCCTATCTCTATGAACCCTTGGGCCTAAATTTTAGAGAAATCCCTATCACCTAGGAATCCCCTACCATAAACTGAAACCACAAACCAGGCAGAAAAATGACAGGATATAAAAGGAAATGCATATAATATGACAGAAAAGTAATAGACTTGGATGGTTATGTAACAAAGAGTAAGCCAAATACAGTCTTATTTCCCCCTTTAAATTGAAGAAGCCCAGTTCATTGACATGTCAACATTTTGTTTCCATAACCATAGATTACAGAGCCTCACATGACAGTAGTCTTAAAAAGGAAAAAATGAAAACTATATGTTGCCATCAATTTTACTGCTGAATTCAGGGTCGAGCAATATGAGAAAAACATTCACATAAATAATTTTGTCAATTCACATACAAAACTCAAGTAGGAAATCGAGAAGTAACCGTTGCATCTTAGGATAAAAGAATAAGGCACAGTAACATAGTGTTCAAGTCCAAGCAGGCAAGCAATAAGCTGTTTCTATGCTCAGAGGATGCTTAAAGATAGATGACCAAATAGCGGAACTGCAGAAAATCGCAGAAGGGAAATCATAAAGAAGGGCAATTGTCATAACTAAATGCAGTCAGATATGAATCAAACTAATCTACAAGGGAGTGTGTAAAATCCAAAAGGAAAACGCACAAGAACACAGATGAAAATTTATATGTCAAGACATACCATCGTAATTCGAACAATCAATTAAGCCATACTTCATCAGCAAGGAAATATATCAAATGAGCAAAGCTAAAATTATAGCAACGTTTGCCAACCGGATGACAAGTGACACTAGACATCGATTTTCTTTCTGTACTACAACGTTTTCCAACATAACCTGGAAAAAACAAGCCAGAACTAGTGTTTATTATTTTCGGCTGCACTCTCTTCCTTCCCAAGAGCAACCACCACTTTCTTCAAGATAGCTTCAAACGATTGGTGAGAGTTCTCCACAGCCTTTGAAATAGGTTGCCATTTTTCACCATGCTTTGGTTCTGCAGCTTCGCACCTTTTCAGTACATCCTTTTGGTTCTCCTCAGTCCCATGTTGAAGTTCAAATTTGTAGTATAAAGCCCAGAAATCCCCAATATCTGGAGCAAGTGTCACTGCCCTGTTTAGCCAATTCCTAGCTTTGTCAACCTTCCTATCATGCCAAAATAACTTTGCCACAGCAGCAATGACATGGGGATCATGATCACATTTCTTGAGGGCATCCATACTCTTGGTCTTCCGTTGGGGACGGGGTACCATCTCAATAGATGCAGCCCACAAGATACCACTATTGGGACACTCCTGCAAAGCCTTTGCCATCAAGATATCAGCTTCCTTCTTATTGCCATGCCTCAATTCAGCTCGAACAGCAGCAAGCCACAATTCAGGATTCTGAGGATTCTTCTTCCTGCCCATCGTGAGAACTGCACGAGCTTTACTCAGCCCAACCATCTTCTCTTCCAGATTAGCACGAGAAAGCCAGAGTGGAATAGAATTGGAGCAGTGCTTCAGACCTGAGTCATAAGCCTCCTTGGCTTTTTCCAAATGACCAAGCCGTTCCTCTAGTTGTCCAAGCATCAACCACAATTTAAAGAAGCTAGCATACCGCTTCAATCCCTCGTCAAGTAACTTCCTCTCCTCATCAAGGTTCCCTAACTCTCTCTCAACAATTGCTGATTTCATCCAAACTTTTTCTGTGCCTCCCCTTTCTCGGGCTTTGGCAAGAAGCATTCTAGCTCTCTCAGGTTCATGGTTCTCAAATTCAAGTTTAAATGCAGCAAGCCAAATTTCTTCAGAATTGGGTATAGCAGCATAAGCTTCTTGGAGGATGGCACGGGCAGCAGGCACATCCCCAGCAAGCCACTTCTCCTTAGCTCCCATAAGCCACAAGACTTCAGCTTGTGGTCGATATGTCACTGCTTTACGAAGCAAAGCATCAAGAGATTCCCGAGTCCCATGGCTCTTTTCAAGTTGTGCTGCTTTGAGCCATATGCTCTTCTTGGTTAAGAACACAGTAAGTGCGTGAGCATAAATAGCTCTGGCTGTCTCAATCGAACCCCTTTTCTTGCATTCCTCTGCATCAGCAACCCATGTGCGCTTTCTATCCTCCTCCTCCACACCAATCCCAATTGTGTTCCGAATGATTGCTTGGCAAGTTGCAACAGACCCTGCACGCTCAGCAGCTTCAGCCTCCCTCATCCACGCTTCTCTATCAATTGCTAATCCTTCCCTTTGCAAGGCCCTTATACCTCTTTCAATAATCTTCCCAACCATGGACGTATTCCCGTTAGCTTCTTCTAACTTGGCCGCAGTGATCCAAATGGCTGGCTCCTTTGATAGCTTTTCTCTTGCCTTATTGAGGACCTTCTTAGCATTATCATAAGTTTCCAATCTTGCAAGTGCAAGCCACAATTCAATGTGCAAGGGACAACACTCCACGGCCCTGTGAAGCAGAAGTCTTGCATCTTCCTCATTTGCCAGCTCCACAACCGCCTTCCACAGCCTAACAGAATCAGGAATGTGTTCCAACCCTTTCCTCAACACTCTGCTCCTATTCAAATCGTCATGCTCTAGTTTTGCAGCCTGCATCCACAACTTCACCGAATTGGGTATCGTCTTGACTCCCTTGGCAATCACAGCCTTAGCTTCATCCGGGTTAGCAAGCCTACACGCCTCTAACCACACATCCTCACTCTTGGGACACTCCTCACACCCTTTCTGAATCAACTGCCTGGCTGCTTGAATCTTCCCAGCCACCTCCTCTAGCCTTGCAGCCGCAATCCAACCAGGTGGGTGCTTCGGATTCGTCTGTGTTACACTCTTGAGCAACAATCTGGCCTTTTTAATATCAGAAATCTCAGCATCACTAGTAATCTTCATACTCTTAAGATCAGTAAGGTACCCTTTTGGGTCCACAACCGTCAGCCCAGAAACAGAATCAGAAAGCCTATCTAATTTCAATGACAACACAGTACCTCTACCCTCACCTACAGCGGTCAAATCTGTAACCGGAGTTTGAGACCATGGCGTTTCCGTACCACTAGCTGCCCTACTCTTGGGGTCCAAAGCCGTAACATGCTCCTTCTCCTGTCTCGCCTTCTCTAAAAGCGTATCGGGCACCGGCACAAAGCTCTCGAACCTCTTCTTCTTGTTCCTCAATGAATAGTCTCCAATTTCGGGTATGCTCTCCCATTCCTGAGCAGACACGGTGTACAACTTTCTCTTCAAATTTGCAAACTGCTCCGTGATCTTTGGGTTCGAAGCTCTGTATTTCTCAATCTCTTCTTTCAACCGAGCTTCTCTCCGGTCTTTTCTCCTCGAGTCCATTCTCGTATCAATAGCTTCCCAAACCGCATCAGCCTCCTTATCCTCATCATCGTACTCAGCCGATGCAAACAACCCAACATCATTCCCTTCGAATTCATCAAACTTCTGATTCTCATCATACCCTTTATCCTCTCCTTCATCTTCTTCCTCTTCCTCAGGCTTCCCACGACCGCGGCCAACCCCAGGCGGGGCAGCAGCAGAAGCAGCGCCACCGATTGTCGTGGCCGACCTATCGGGCAGGTCGGGGGCGGCCCGGGCGGGCCCGATATCGGATCGTGTGGTGAACCCAGTGGCACCACGGCCGAGCCCAGCGACATAATTTGGGGGAGGCTTGGAGTTGAGGAACTCGAGGCGGGGCTTGGGGACGTTGGGCGGTTGGGTGCCGCCGAACAAGGGGATGTGGAGGGTTAGGGTTGAGAGGGGTCTGATGCCGAGGTCGGAAAGGAGGGTGGAGCCGGTTTGGGTCAGTAATTGGAGGCTTTGGGAGATGAATAGGCGCTGCTCTGAGATGGGTATTTGGGATTTTTGTTCGATTTGGAGCTTTAGGGTTTGGAGGGTGGTGGTCTTCGGGTTTAGATTTAGGGTTAGGGTTTTGTGGTTGGGGGATGTGATGAACACCATGGCGTCTGGTTCTGTGAAAGAAACCGTTAAGGATTTTTCTCTGTTAGAAGAAAGGCAGCCGATAATATATTGAATAAATCGGCAATTAAACAGTGAGTTGGGAGAACTCCGAGTTAAGTCGGTAAGAGATGATGGGCCTAAATTCGAGCCATCTCAAACAAATGGCACCCAAAGTCACCTAAGTTATTTACTCACCAATTTAAGTGGGTGATGTGGCAAAGTGAAGCCCACTTCCAACATAGATTGAAAAAAAATAAAACATTATTTACCTTAAAAAAATTAAAATACAAACATAAATTTTAAATTTTAAAAATTGAAACTCTCTCTCTCTCTCTCTCAAAATTGAAATTTTCACATCTCCATAGCCAACCCAACTAAAGCTTTAACCCAACCTCAACTACTCCAAACCATAACCAGCTTCTTAATCGCTGCCAAAACCCCACAACTCCAACCCCTTAAACCCTACATTCCCTACCTCACGTAGCTCATCCTTATCTCCATCCTCAGCTTCAAAACCCTAGCAAACAAGCCCAGCGCCCTCTCATTCTTCCAATGGGCCCAGGCCCACACTTATTCCCTAATCCAAGCCCCTCACCCCTCCTCGCCCTCCTTCACCCTCTCATCTGCCACCACAAGTACCTCGACACCAACACCCTACTCGTCCAATTCATCACCTTCGATTGCCAAGACGAGCTCCTTTGGCTTCTTTTGCACTCGACTCTAGGCTATGCGGGTAAGGGGCTAGAAGGATAGGTCTAGGTGGGTTGCGATGGGGACAGGGGGGAGCATAAATGAAATCGAGGGAGGGGGTGGGGGGATGGGAGGGTTTCTAGGTTCTGCGCGGGGGGTAATGGGGAAATACTAGAGAAGAAATGGTGTCTATTTTTGGGTCAGTGGGTTCTAGGTTTTTTGTTTTTTTTTTTTGAAAATTAGCAATTTTTTTCCTTCAATTGTTTCTAAAATAATATTTTTTTTAATGATTCAACAAAAATTAAAATTTTTTATTAATTTTTTTTATCCATGCTAGAGGTGGGCTCCACTTCCCCACATCACCAACTCAAATTGGTGAGTAAATGACTTAGATGCACAAAATTACTAAAACAACCAGGCCACGTCATCAAACTTACAAACTTTTGGATGGAGTTGACGGTATAGGGTGAAGGAAACATGCATCTAATGCTTAGGAAATGAACTTTAGCCACAACCTATATAACAAAAACATTCTAAATGGCGGATGCATTTTGTTTACACTAGTTGAGCTAAACATTTTTCATTTAAAACCAAGTATCTTAGCCTAGTGTCTTTGAACATAAATAGAAAAAGGGAATAGATATTTACCTCAAGGCTTCAAGATTGGAGTCCTCTACCTCACCTGGGGTGACAATTTCCTACATGACCCGTTACACGACTAGAAACCCACAAGGAAAAAACATGACCCCAACCCGCACGATTAATAATTGGGTAATCGAGTGGGTTTCGGGTCAACCCGCCAACCCATTAAAATACATGTTTAACCCGTTAGACCCATTTATCAAACGGGTCATGTCAACCCATGTAATACACGCCAACCCGCGAAAAAATGAAGAGAAATGGAGACTTCAAAACACACACAAGGGGGTTTTGAACCCCCACCACCCTCATTCCTCTTCAACACCTTATCCATCATGCTACATACAACTTTGTGATTATATACTATGCCTTTTGATATTTATAATGTTTCTTTTCTTCTTTTGTTTTTCTTTCTTTTCCGTCTATCTTCTCCTTTCTCTTTTCTTTTTTCTTTTCCTTCTCTTTAGTTTTCTCTCCTCTTTTTTTTTTTTCCTTTCCTTCTCACTTCTCTCCTCTCTCTCTCTCTCTCTCTCTCTCTCTCTCTCTCTCTCTCTCTCTCTCTCTCTCTCTCTCTTCTTTTCCTTCTCTCTATCTTTTTTCTTTCTTTCTTTTCCTTATATTTTCTCTTCTCTCTCCGTTTATTTTATTTAAATTTTTTCAGTTGTGAGTTTTGTAACATGCATGTTATCATTTATAAACCCGGTACACGACTCGAAACCCGCACGATAAAAGACGACCCAAACCCGACACACGCACATTTATTAAATGGATTGGGTTCGGATTGAGCATTCTTGACACTTTTATTATCCCGACACGACACGAACCAGACACGATACGACCCATTGCCAGCCCTACCCTTACCACACCAAATGCTCTTAGAGATGAAGAAAAGGCAATCAAGAAGTATGGTTGCTAGTCTACTTCTTGATTGGACCAATTTTTGGTCTATGGAAGATGAGATACAAAGATGATCACTCATCAACCAAAGTAGGAAACCAAAAAACCCTAGCTAGGTTTTCTCCAACACTTAACTTATATCGGACAACACAAAAGGCAATTGGGTGGGTATTTGATGCTCTATTTGGTCCATGGGGCATGTTATCTTATGCCACTTATCCCTTGGGCCCAGTAGCCTTTTGGACTATTTTGTCCATTTCATTTTAAATCATATTTAAAAGCCTAATCCAATATTTATATATGTCAATATTAATTCCATAATTAATCTTTTAATTATAATTTAACTATTAAATTATAATTATAGTCTTACTTAATTGACCCTGTCGAACTATTTGACTTTGGTCAATTGCTCCGGTTAACATGTTGATTTTTGACCGTTGACTTTGACATTTGATAATCAACCATTGCCTTGTGTCTTCTCATTTCATTTCTCCTCATTTGTACCTCTAATCACATTCTTTAGATGTGCAGATCCGTAGGTTCCTTTTAGCAAGGTAGTGGGTTGACTCAACTCCTCATAGATGATATACGAATTAAATTCCACAATTAAATTCTTCCTATTAATAAAGGTTAATTGAAACATTTTAGGACATCCACAAACAATGGTTGTCGCTAGCAGCAAGTCATGGTTATCCGAGCTAAATGAGACATTGTGAAAGAATCTTTTAAAATTGGAATGACCATGCAATTGAATCCTTCTCTTATGTCAATACCCCTTATTCACATTATTAGATCATGGAATCCGATTGTCAATATCCTAATTTGAATCATTCCTTTTATATGACTATCCTTGTAAGATTTGAAGACTTCTTCTTTCAAGTCTTATCCACTACTTTGCGCATAGATTGGACCAATCATATGTTGGAGTATTCTCTCTCCTTTACTAAGAGTAGAGATTCCTTGTTATACATTCGTTTGCTTCCATGACTCTATTGAGAATCCTGATGAACACCTTTAAGCTATGCCTAATTCAGCATGATCGTATAGTGCCCTCAAAGATTAACGACATAGCCACAAAACATCTATGATGCCTCAGGTCCAAGAATTAGTTTGTATCATTGCAATTTATGAGTTCCAGCTTGACATGTGAGTAAAGACTTCCATGTTGTAACTTATGTGTTGGATTGCGTTCAACGTACTTGTTCTTCTACAAGCATCTACACACATATTGATGTATCTCCACACTTAATGACTTGAGACTTTGTCATTCCCTACATATAGAGACGATATTGTGTGTACTGGTCTTTGCGGAATATTGATGCCCAATCAATATTACTATGACCAGGAACATATTCAGGATTTACGGATGATAAGAAGTCTCCATGTATGCAATCTCATTACATAGCTTTCATATCCACTTGTGTATTCCTTGGACTATGGTTGTTCTACATATTGAAAAATAATATAGGATGATTTAATGTATAAAACAACATTTCTTGCCCATTAATAACATAATGTCTTTTATCAAAGATGTCCTTAACTCTAACTAGTACATAATTAGTTGGCTTTAAGGGCATATTTCTAACAGGGGGCATTGTGGAACATTAAACCTTGGTCAAGGGGGAAGTGCTTTGACTTTAAAGTGGTAAAGTAGGATTTGACCAATGTTTTAGGGTGCATTATAGCAATTAAGCATTTTTCTTATTTTTTTGAGTCACAAAGTAATTCCCTCCCTTCGACAAGTACTACAACCAGCTATGATGTAGTATAGCTCGTAAGTATTAGATTAAGCACTTAAACAGATAATAGAGAAGAATATAAGACCCAAAGAAGAAAATATGGATCAAAAAGGCGAAAGAAAGGATAGAAACAATAGAACAAAAAAGAATATAAAAAAGAACTACAAATCTTCAAATATGAATTTTAAAGAACATGGGGTATTTATAGCAAACTAAAACCTAGAGATAATAGGATAAAAATTCCTTGCTAAAACAAAAATCCTAACCCTGAATAAAATAAAAATCCTACTAGAATTTGGAAGACTAGAGAATCTAGGAAACTAATCAATTTAGGTCCTATGCATTCTGCATCAAGCCATCAACAAGGACACTTCCTTTTCGAAGGTAATTGAGAATTTGGGTCACGCATCATTGGCCAAATAAAGAAGAATCAGCAGGGTCAATGCTTGGTTTAATGTCACCTGGCTAATCATGCCCAATGACGGATCCTGAGCCCTTGCATTTAAAATTTACTCATGTTCTCGCAATTCGCTTGATCTTAGTTGTCGTTATAATCTAATGACCTATAACATGACACATCAACAATTATAAATTTTGTTGTATTTTATGATAATCACCATATTGTTTTAACAACCTAAATTTTAATTTCGCCCTTATAATAAAAATAAAAAAAATTCAAAATTCAAAAAAGAAAAAAAAAAGAAAAAAGAAAAACCAAACCCAGCACCCACCGTTGCCACCCTCCTCTCGCCACCTGCATTGGTCACCGGTGGCCCTACCCATCTCTTCCTTTCTTTCTATTGTCTTCTCTTTGTCACAACCTCCTTTTTCTTTTCTATCAACACAACCCCATAACTTGTAGAAACCAACCCAGAAAATTTGTCACAGTAAAACAACATAATTCACATACCCAGAAAACACATAAAATGACCAAATCAACACCCAATTCAGAAAGGAATCGCAATCCAGAAAGAATTTTGACAAAAAAAGTTTGCACAAATCCAATTCATTAGCCAATTCAAGTAGAAATCAAAACCTAAATTATAGAGTTGAAAAGCTAAAGTACATGCATGTTCCCCCTTTTTCTTTTTCTTTTTTTGTTCGAAAATATGCTTGCATTAAAAAGCTAGAAAGGTTGCAGCAACAAGCAACATAAAGGGGAAGAACATACAACACACTAAAACTTCTCTAAGAGAAAGAACTCAAGCAACAAAGTGCTACAAACAAACAAACATAACAATATGAAAGACTGAAAAGTAGCAATAGTCGAAACACCATAAAGCAATAGAACTAACGTCCCAGTAGTAGAGCACTTTAGGACCTCTAGCCTTTTGAAAATGTATACACTTGGAGAGCAGGGGAGTCCTGCTAAAATATGAATACGGTTTGAATATCTTAGGTTGTTCTTTATTCTTCTTCATAAGGAGGTATATATAGGAGTTTACATATGAAGGTTTTACAAGGAATTAGATATAGTAAAGAATTAGGAAAATATCTCCTAATTGTACAATGATTTATCACTTATATAAAAAATACGAAAGTAAATCCCTTAATTAATCAAGGAAGTAGATCTCCTTGATTAATTAGGAGACTCACGTCAACACTCCTCCTCAAGTTGGTGCATATATGTCACGAATGCCCAACTTGGTAAGTCAGTCATGAAATACTCTTCTACACTCACAGCATATGCAATATCTGATCTTGGAGGACGTATGAAGAGTAGAACCTTTGGTGGTGGTGATAGAAGAAGGAGTCTGGGTTGACCGTATACTTCTGTGAGTCTGCAATAAGATAGAGAATCGTATGAGTTCTTGACATCGCAGCAGAAGTAAGACGTGATATGAGAAGGTGAGGAAGGTGATGTGAGAAATTTGATGTAGGAATTAGATTTAAGAGGTATGTGTATAAGATTTGATGGTATGTGTTTAGGGATTGGATAAGAGGATTTGAGGGATTTATATTTGGGGAAAAAAATGAGGAATTTGATTTAAGGTTTTGGATTTGAATATGAGAAATTTGAAGAAATTTGAGAAATTTGAGATAAGGGTTTAGAGACAAAACAACTTCTCTTCACTCCCCTTCTCCCCTTGAAGAGAAGGGGTCGTCAGAGTCAAGAAATAAGCAACATCTTCTTGGGATACGTCAATAAACATATCTCTTTCACTCGTTTTTTTTTGGGTAGAGTTTGCCCCTCCTAGTACTACAACCAATCGTCTTGCTGCTGAGGATAGGGGTGGGCATCGGGACCGGAAAACCGGAACACCGAACTGAACCGGTGAAAAAAAATCGAAAAAAAAACCGGTTGACCAAAAAAGTCAACAAACCGGACCGGAACTGGACCGAACCGGTTCCAACCGGTTCCGGTTCTGGTTTTACATCTCTCCGCACCGGACCGGACCGAACCGGACCGGTCATATATTTTATATTTATATTTTTACAAAATTTTAAAATCTAATGCCATTTTTTAACTTTTATAATCACTAATTTTTCAAGTTCAACTTCAAAAAATTTCTAAATGTATGAATTGGATTATTTGTTCATTTTTAAGCTAAAAAAATAAGTTTTTTATTATAATTTTTTTATTTAAAAAATTAAAAAAAATTTAAAAAAATAATAAATTAATAATTCGGTTCAAAACCGGAACCGGTCAGAACCGGACCGGAACTGGTTAGAACCGAACCGGCTAGTTTTTGAAATTTTTTTTGCCTAAACCGGACCGAACTGGACCGGTTAAATAATACCGATTTCGGTTCCGATTTGAGGTGAGAACCGGACCGAACCCACCCCTAGCTGAGGATGTCCTGTTGTGGTTACAGAGGCAGAGGCAGGAGCTGGTGCCATTGGAACTGCATGACTAACAGGAGCTGAGTCAGAAGATGTGTCGAGTGATTTGCCTCTATTCTTGCATGGAGTAGCAATACGCATCTCCATGACTTGAGACCATAAGGCATAATTGGTTTCAGGCAAGGTGACGCTATTTGGGAAAGGAGCGTTGTCACTGTGGATAGTAACAATTTGGGAGGATGGTGGAATGGTGTCGGTGGTGTTTGAAGAGGAGATGACATCCATGGCAGCGGAAGAATTTTAAAGGTAAAAAAAATATGTTTTTGGGAATTTGAAGATATGAGGGATGTGGATGGAGATCTGAATTTGGTAAAGAGAAATATGAATTTGGAGAAATATGAGGAATTTGAGGAATATGATTTTAGGGTTTCTGTTTGAAGAAGTTTGATATGAGGATTTAGGGTTTGTGTTTGAAGAAATTTGATATGAGGATTTAGAGACAACCGATGATCGATTGCTCTAATACCATGCTAAAATATGAATATGGTTTGAATATCTTAGGTTGTTCTTTATTCTTCTCCATAAGGAGGTATAAATAGGAGTTTACATATGAAGGTTTTACAAGGAATTAGATATAGCAAAGAATTAGGAAAGTATCTCCTAATTGTACAATGATTTATCACTTATATAAAAAATAGGAAAGTAAATCCCTTAATTAATCAAGGAAGTAAATCTCTTTGATTAATTAGGATACTCACGTCAACAAGTCCATCATTCCCCAATACAAAAATAAGGGAGGTCGGGGGTGGTAGTGAAAGTGCAACAACGCCGATTCTGGGGGGTTGGGTTTGATTTTTTATATATTTTAAAATACATTTTTTATTGAGAGGGGTGATAGCATACTAAACTCACACACATTACATAGATGCTATGACTCGAATCCAGAACATTTTACGAAGAATTAATTGATCAAAACCATTACACTAATGAATTCTTTGCTCAATTTATCTTTTTCTAAAAGATAATAGTAAGCCACAAAATAAATAGATCTAGAAGCCCACTCTGGATCCTTTTCGTCCTATCATTTAAAGAGAGAGAGAGAGGTCTCATACTTAAACTCTTTTACCCCAAGAGAAGCGCATGCCACTAAGCCACTTAAAATATATACAATCTATGAATATTGCCATGTCTTTTAAAAAGAATAAAAAAATCTATATGAATATTGTCTTGTCTTGTCTCGTAGACACACATACACAAAGAAATTCAAAGAATTTATTATCATAAATAGAAATTCCCAACTTATGAGGAGACATGGAAGCAAATAATCCTATAACCTTCTCACGCGTAACATACACTTTTGACTCATTCTCCATTGACGACTCCTCCAAAGTCCAAACCCCCTTTTTTTTTCTTCCAAGATATTTAAGACAAACTCACCATTGTTCTTTGGGTACGACTATTCTTTTCAACACAATCTTTACATCTAAACACAAAAATTAAAGAAAATTTACCAATGTATAAATAAAAAGTAAACCGAAAATTTACGCAATTCTCCCCCCAAACTTTTCTTTCATTTAGAAAAAAAAAACATAAAAAGGATGCTTGTGTTATAAAACTAGAGTAGTCAGAGGATGAGAAGTACCACTGTAATATTGGGAGTGTAATTATATTTCTCTTTGTGGTGTTTACACTGGCAGAATTTCTCCTCAGATAGACTCCACTCTTTCTCTTCTCTCTGACTCTTACTCTTTCTCTTCTTCTCTTTCGTATGTTTACAAGCAAATATAATGTTTATTTATAGGCAAAGCAAATGGCCTTTAAGGGAGACATAATGATTTCTCCCCAACATCATTATCCCATCTTTTAACTAATACCCTCTAATTATATCTCTATCTTTTGACTAATGCCCTATAGCTTTATCTATGTGGGCTTCATTTCTTTATAACAGCTTGTACATAAATAATGTGGAAAAAAAGGTCTCATATTTTCTTTTACAGACAGCTCCACAGCTGTTACCTAGAAAGCGCCATTTGAGCCAATTAAGTAAGAGGTCGAGGTCTTGTGACGTTAAATCCTTTGCACATGTAAAAATCTCAAGTGGGTTTCTTGCTTGACAAAAAGAAAGGGTCCCCACTTGCCTGCTGAAATATTTTTTTTTTCTCATTCTCCTGTCTTTGTTTCAGATCTACAACATATACACGGTCTCTAATAGTCTAAAGTATTCGGCAGTCAAACAAAAACCAAACCCCCAAAAACAACCATCCGGGTCTGCTCCTGTTCTTCAGTTTTATGATTGGAAACAGAGAGATTTACAGAGAGATCTACAGAGAAAAGTGAGATGGGGTTGGTGGGTGTTGGAGAAACTGGAAATGGAGAAATGGGTTTGTCTAGTGTTGCATTGGGAACCAAGAACAAATACAAGAGGATGGATTCTCAGCTCCCAGATGAAGATGAAGATGCTTCACAGCACCAGCTACAAGAAAAAAGGAGCAAAAAAACCAGGAAATATGTCCTTGCTTGTGCCATTTTTGCTTCTCTCAACTCTGTTCTTCTTGGCTATGGTACATGATTTTCTTTATTACTTTTCAGTTTTTAAGGCCCTTATTATGTAGGATGTGTTAATGGATGTATCTGTAAATGTATGTATGCCTGAATATTTTTTTATGTTTGTTTGTGTGTGAAAATGGTGAGCCTTGTATGTTATAAGTTTGTTGCTGTTTGTCGGTGGCATTTTATGATCTGCTTTGCGTAGTTAATTGTTGTGCTTAATTGCTTAAAGAATCTCTTATTCCTTTCTGATTAATACCAAAACTTGCTAATAATCCTATGTGCTTTATTGGATTGTCTAATTTAGCAGCAAAGGAAAGTAAACTGGGAATTGTATACAAGACATCCAATCCAAATTCAGCCTGTTGAGCGTTCCAAATACTGTTTCTTTCTTCTTTTCTGGTTTTTTTTTTTTTTTTCGATTTTAGTGCTCAACTATAATGTCCAATATTTAATCCCCAAATTAATTATTTGGATCTAATACGTATGAAATCAAATTTTATTGAAAAAAATTTCACATCTCATTGGCAATTTTGTGTTCATATAGGACTTACAATGTGCAAGTGCCAAAATTTTCCATGATATCTATTTATTATTCAAACTAAGTTTGATTTGGTACTTGTTAGACCCAAAAAATTAATTTAGGGTATAAAATGGGACAAATTAAAGTTTAGGTACTGAATTGGACACGTCAAAGTTCAGGTACCTAAAGTGAAATAAACCATTTGCCTTTTATTTTTCCGGGATAGCAGTTCATATCATTGGAAGTAAAAGATCAAGGAGCTAGTTTTTTATATTATTATTTATGTTTCTGAGTGATTTTAGAGCAAAATGTATCCCTCCGCCATGAAGTGAAAGGTTTAGTTATGTATAGTTATGCTTTCAAGTGATGCAATACTTATTGGAGAAAATGTGGATCATCCAGTTTTCTTCCAACATTAGGAACACTTTGTGTTTATTTTTGCTCATATTTGGTATCTTTGATAAATATTCCCCCCCTACAGAGGAACTTTGGCTATATGTTTAATGCTGTTTGCAAATAACGCCTTGATCACTTTCAGTAAAGAAAATTAATCAGGTTTATACTTGTTCTAAATGTGCCCCCTTTTTTGTTTTATCAATCTGAATCTGAAGATAAGTGTTTGAATTTTCTCAATTGGCAGATGTAGGTGTCATGAGTGGAGCGATCATATTCATTCAAGAAGATTTAAAGATAACCGAGGTACAAGAAGAAGTACTTGTTGGGATTCTGAGTATTGTTTCGCTCTTCGGTAGTTTAGCTGGTGGTAAAACATCCGATATGATTGGTAGAAAGTGGACCATGGCCTTGGCTGCTGTTGTCTTTCAAGCTGGTGCAGGTGTAATGGTATTTGCTCCTTCATTTGAAATACTGATGATTGGAAGACTCCTGGCCGGCATTGGAATTGGCTTCGGTGTCATGATTGCCCCTGTTTACATTGCTGAGATATCACCCACCATTGCCAGAGGCTCACTGACCTCCTTCCCTGAAATTTTTATAAATCTTGGAATTTTACTAGGCTACGTTTCAAACTATGCATTTTCTGGTCTTCCAGCACATATAAACTGGAGGATAATGCTTGGAGTAGGAATTCTGCCTTCAGTGTTCATTGGTTTTGCACTTTTCATAATCCCCGAGTCCCCAAGGTGGTTGGTCATTCAGAACCGTGTTGATGAGGCAAGATCAGTGTTGTTGAAAACAAATGAAAATGAAAGTGAGGTGGAGGACAGACTTAATGAAATACTAGTAGCTGCTGACACGTCCAGTGGAGGGAAATATGAGGAGAAAAGTGTGACACGTGAACTGTTGAGTCCATCTCCTGCACTTCGTCGAATGCTTATCACTGGGTTTGGAATTCAGTGTTTCCAACAGATAACAGGAATAGACGCGACTGTGTATTACAGCCCTGAAATCTTCAGAGAAGCTGGAATTGAGGATAAAACAAATCTACTTGCTGCAACTGTTGCTGTGGGTGTCACAAAGACTGTATTTATAATGGTTGCTATTCTCCTTATTGACAAGATTGGAAGAAAGCCCTTGCTTTATGTCAGCACTATTGGAATGACTGCTTGTTTATTCAGTTTGGCCTTTACTCTCACTTTTCTTGGGAAAGGGCAGATTGGGATTGCAATGGCAATTTTGTCAGTTTGCGGGAACGTAGCCTTCTTCTCAGTTGGAATTGGTCCTGTTTGCTGGGTTTTGACATCCGAAATCTTTCCTCTAAGGCTGCGTGCTCAGGCAGGAGCACTCGGGGCGGTGGGCAATAGGGTGTGCAGTGGCCTAGTTGCCATGTCTTTTCTCTCAGTTTCGAATGCAATTTCATTTGGTGGAACATTCTTGATCTTTTCTGTAGTTTCGGCTGTTTCAGTTGCATTTGTCTACATCTTTGTTCCAGAAACCAAAGGAAAGTCATTGGAGCAGATCGAGTTGCTTTTTCAGACTGAACAATGGCAAGGGGAAGGGGGTCAAGTGGAACTAGGAGATGTTGAGCATCTTGTGCAGAAAGGATGATTGATCAGGAAAGCTCGTTCGATGAACAGAAACCTTCCAGTTCTTACTACCGTTCAATTGGTTTGAAAGAGGATACAAACAATTCATAATTCATAGCATTCACGTCACTGATGGGACTATCTTGAGTATGAGCTTGCAGGATGTGGATTTCTGAAGAGAACCTTGCGCTTGTACAGATAGTTCTCTTCAGCCAAATAAATAAGGTAGATACCAAAGGGAGCACATTAAATGTTTGAGTTGCGTTCTTGTCAAGTTAAGAGCTATCTCTTGAGTTGCCTTATAGGTTTCACAATGAGATACTTGTATTACGTTTACAACTATTAGAAAGCGGAATCAAATTCATTTGTTCACGATCATTATTATCTAGCTGCATAATATTTCAGATCACTGAACAATATTAATACTTATAAATGATACTAGTTTTATGGTTATCTCTTAAGCTTTTGGGTATAGAAGCGAGAATGTCGGCCCTCAACCCTAGATGGTATCTCTTAAACAGTCTTATTGTATGTAGATTTAGGGTTATGAGCTGGTTCTGGTTGCTATGCTTCTTTGCTAGGCCATTCTTTCCCTGCAATTTTAGGGCAGGAGTGGGAAAAATGTCATCCACCAATTAAAATTATCATGTGATTTTCCACAAAGACAAAAACTATGATTTGATTTTTAGGGCAGGAGTGGGAAAAATGTCATCCACCAATTAAAATTATCATGTGATTTTCCACAGAGACAAAAACTATGATATGATTTTTAGGGCACGAGTGGGAAAAATTGGGAACATCCATTGGATGCTTGTTCGGCCTGACTTTACTAAATATGAACTTTATCGTTCACTCATATTATAACATATGTACAAGTTATATTGACTTGGGTTAGACCAGTGAACTTGCTCTATTGCAACCAAGTTTCAATCTCCTCTCTGTAAATTCAGACTATCGTGCCTAATAAAAAAATCGATTTTGTTAAATAGGTGTTTATCGATTTTATGTGAGGTTTATTTATAATTAACAACCCAAAAGAGATTTTGATGATTTTTTTGGTGTCAAGAAATTATGATAGTTCTTGACCAAAAAAGAAAAGAAATTATGGTAGTTGATATAAGAACAATACCCAGTGGATCGAACGAAAACACATGGCTTCTCTGAGAGATTCCAAGAGGAGAAAAAAGGAAAAAAGAAAAAAAGGACAAACTTGCACAACTTTTGACGGTGAGGTGGAAAGTTGCAGTTTTTAGGCGCCAATATTAATAGCTGTTGTCCAGCTGGCGTCATACTATAAGTGCACACCACCACCTGGCAAGTGCCAAGTGGTAGTACAACACTACAACTGGAAAGCAAAACTGTATCTACACACTGAATTTATTCTCTCCTCTTCCCCCTCATCTCTCCTCCTCTGTTTCATCTTTCTCCCATTCTCCCTTCAATCTTCTCGCCCTCATGGAAAAAATTCAGCACACAAATGTGCAAGTGAGAGAACTAAAGCTTCATGTAGCTGAAATCGGAAGCGGTACGTACGATCCAATATTTCTCATACCAATTAAAAAAAAAAAAGCTAAGATAAATAAATATTCACCTCACAGTTTCTTAATTCTTTCCCTGTTTTGACATGAATTATTTGTTCAGGTCCAAAGGTGGTGCTTTTCTTCCATGGGTTTCCGGAAATCTGGTACACATGGAGGCATCAAATGGTTGCTGTGGCAAACAAGGGGTATAGAGCAATAGCCTTTGATCACAGGGGCTATGGACTTTCGGAGCAGCCAGCTGAACCCGAAAAGGCAACCTTGCTCGATCTTGTTGACGATGCTGTTGCTCTTTTAGATTCTTTGGGCATTGACAAGGTAATATTAATTAATTAACCCGCTAATTACGCTACTCTTTGCTAAAAACCAATGTTATTAACTTATTAGTTAGGCAAAAAGTCACGTTTAGTACCTGTGTAGTTTGCCGGTTATATCACTTTAGACCATGTCGTTTCAGTTTTGTCAATTTTATTCATGTGATTTTAAATTTGACACAAATAAAAAATAATTATAGGGACCAAAAATAACTTTTTGCCCGGGGGACGAAAACTTAAGGCTGAAGTGTTGTTCCGACTTTGTTGATTGGATCATTGGAGTGGAAGAGAAAATACAATTACTTTGACATCGAATTCACCTTTGTTTACTCTTCAAGAAAAAGAAAAGAATATGCTTGTTGAGTAGATTAGAGGTGATTACACGTTTGGTTAGATTAATGGTGTTAATGTATTAGTAAATAGCTAGCGACAGTTCAACAGCTCACAGCAAAACTCTTGATTAAGAATAAATTGAATTTTCTTTTGGCAAATTGATTATTCTAGGAATCAAGCACCCTTCTTTTTTCCTCACTTTACCTTCTTATGCAATCTTTTAAGAGGAATGCTAGCAACGTTATATCTAACTTTCTTCTTTGGACCTTCTCCATTTTTAGCGGGGGACTTTCTTCTCATAGCGAGTTATCCTAGGAAAATTTATCGGGACCAAACATCATTACACCCACATATTATTTTAGTAGAAGACACTGTACTCTCTTGATCACCAACTGTAACTTTCTAAAATACCCTCAGTCATGAAGAACCCACAATCCAACTTCTCATTAATTCCTCACTACACCCAACGAAACCAATTTGAGAAAATGTATTTCAAATGATGTACTTTGGATTGATTAATTTTAATTTTTGGCCTTAT
Source organism: Prunus persica (assembly GCF_000346465.2). NCBI lineage: Eukaryota > Viridiplantae > Streptophyta > Magnoliopsida > Rosales > Rosaceae > Prunus > Prunus persica. Next base: position 17,529,453 of record NC_034011.1, on the reverse strand, counting down.
GTTTTGTTGTCGAATCTGATCAATTTGATGCGTTATAATGGACTTGTAACTATGTTTGGTGGGAGGGAGTAGATTGACTATATAAATTAAAATGGACAAGAGTTATGGCCGTTGTTTGGCGAACTGGGACTGGACTTGTTAAAATGGATAACAGTCCAATATAATGTGTCTTATAAGTCTCACCTAAAGCGGTGGGACTCATAAGGTCGGTTTGGACTCAATTTCAATCCAATCCAAACTGAGCCACCAAATGTGCCATAGTTAGTCTATGGTGGATTTGTGAGTTTTTTATTTTTTTTATTTTTAAATGAAGTTGAGCTATTACGTTTGCGTTCGAACTTGGTTCACTGAAAATGCTCTGCCGGAAAATGTTTTTGTCGTTAATGGTAATTTCATACTAGGGTAATAGACAACATTTGAAGTAAGTGTAGGTTCTCAAAAGAAAATTGTTGTTTCCCAAAAGCAAAGTTACATTCCTCATTTTAATTATATCAAGTTTTATAGACCGCAAATTTTTGTACATTTAGTTGTTGCAGACCACTGCATCCCCTCTCTCTCAGGACCATGGCTATTTTCTTCTTGGTATTGTTTGATTGCTTTTGGCCCTTTGGTCCTAATTACCTGGTCCAAGTAAACTGTTAGTTTTGTTTGATTAAGACATGAGTTTACAGATCCTTAAATGCATTAGTTCCTTTCCCATTTGTTTCCTTAGCTTTAAGTCCCAATGGCTCTACCTAGAATCCCAGATCTTTTATCTATGTGAGGCTTTAGGGTTGATCTTACCTGACAAATAGCCAAGAATGATTGAATCGAACCACGGGGAAAATAAAAGAAAAAAAGCATATCATAGTTCACTTTCATCCTATTTTTCCTATATATAAACCATTTTCAACACTATAATTATTTAGTACAAGAACTCAAAGTTCAACCTTGATTATCTGTACCAGGCTTTTATTGTAGGGAAGGATTTTGGAGCTCTGTCTGCATACCGAGTAGGTGTCCTTCACCCAGAGCGGGTATGTGCAATCATAACACTAGGAACACCTTTCATTCAACCGGGTCCCTCTGTTGTCCAAAATCATCTCCTCCCAGAAGGTTTCTACATATCAAGGTGGCAGGTATATATATCTGAAATCCGCGCTTATGAGCAAAAGTGTTTTCTACAAAAGCGCACTAGTAGCAAAATGAGGCAATAATTTCTTGCCTAATTATAGGAGCCGGGGCGGGCAGAATTAGATTTTGGCCGCTTTGATGTGAAGACAGTGATAAGGAACATCTATATTCTCTTCTCTAGAAGTGAGATCCCAATAGCTGCTGCTGATCAAGAAATCATGGACTTGATTGACCCTGCTACTCCTCTGCCACCATGGTTTTCCGAGGAAGATCTCTCTGTCTATGCATCTTTATATGAGAAATCTGGATTCTGTTTTGCACTGCAAGTTCCCTATAGGTAGGTAAAATAAATTAAGACCATAAAAGTGAATGAAGTACTCAATTCGGATGATCCTAGCTAGTCGAACTAAATAATTTTCATTAGACTTTTCCTCAATGGTGCAGAAAACTAAAAGTGGATCGCAGCTTAATTGATCCGAAAGTGTCAGCTCCATCACTGCTTATCGTGGGTGAGAAGGACTACAGCTTAAAGATGCCGGGAGTGAACAACTACATACGGATGGGGGCAATGAAGCATCTTGTGCCCGATTTGGATGTTAAATTCATTGAGGAAGGGACTCATTTTATGCATGAACAATTTCCGGAGCAAGTTAATCAGCTAATCATTGCCTTCCTTGGCAAACATGGTGCATGATGCAGATGCTTAGTGTGCCTGAGGAACAATAATAATCCATGAGAGAAGAATAATGTCATGTATGCATGGTATATACTAAAAAGACTGGGCCTTATCAACTTTAGGCTAGAATATCACTGCCAAAAGAAAGAAGATAAGTTTTTTCTTTCATGTTTGGAATTAACAAATTACTTATTCTGTAATGTTTACCTGGATTTCACATGGGCAGTGGCGGATCCAGGATTCAAAAGTCAGGTAGGCGAAATTTACCTTAAAAACTCGACGGTACGAGTGAATTTTATTCATTCATAAAAATAAAAAGATACACCTAGTCAGGGGGACGTAATGAGTCTTACCCTCAAATATGCATATCTATACATAAATAAAAGCTTAACAAAAAAAAAAAAAAAAAAGAAGTAAATGCAATGCAACACAAAAACTAAACTATTTAATCTAAAATTGTACCCTACGAAGCTTAGAAATCTTAAATTCCTCAATTATCTCTTCATTATCGATACTATTAGCAAACTCTCTTTCAATGTGGAGAATCATGCAATTAGCAAAGAATTCATCAACTATGGTGCTTCGAAGTCTATTCTTAATAATTCTCATACATGAAAAAGCTTGTTCCGTTGTTGCTGTAGAAACTGGAAGAGTCAACACCAACTGAATCAACCTGTAAAGCAAATGATAATTTTCTGCCAAAGTTGTTTCCACCAATTGTTGACATAACTGAGGAAGAGTGGTGAGGTCCTTAAAGCAGGGAAGACAATGCATATCATTTTGAAAATACCTCAACTCAATTTCCAAACCTTTTAAGTCACTTGGACTGAAATCAGCGTGATAGAATTTCTCAACAAGTTTACATAGATGCCTAATATTGAATGATTTAAAGGAATTACGAGGATCCAATGCTGAGCTAAGAATAAGAAGTTCAACTGTTTGATCTGGAAATCTGTCATTTAACTCCCTCAACATGCAATCTATCATATCATTAAATACATCAATGCGATAGTAATGTTCAACTGTAATAAAATCTTTTTGTTGACAAAAACGACGTGTGCCCATCATATAATGAGAACTCATATCAGGAACATCAATACCATGTTGTTCACAAAATGATACCACACTCATGAATAAATCATCCCAGCCATGTGCCCTTGTATCTTGGAACTGTGATTTTGTGTTTTCAACAAAGTTTAGCACTTACAATATCTTGAGTTTTTTTTTCTGAAACACTTGACAGAGAAAGTTGATCAATCCCATAATTTTATCCATCAAAAGCAATGCAAACACAAACTCAAAAGACATCATAGCAATATAGTTACTCTCTGCATCACCACGAAATTGTTGGTTAGGTCCATGTTCACTGAATTCTTGAAGAAGTATTTTAGTCTCTTTAAATAAACTCATTAAACTTGTAATAGAGGCAAAGTGAGATCCCCAATGAGTGGCTCCAGCTTGTTTCAAACTACGACCTTGATTAAGTCCTCTACTTGTCTCAAGTTCCCCAGAATCCAACAATTCTTTGAGTTCAGCTTTTTGAAATTAAATTTAACTCATTACGGCGCTTAGCATAAGCACTAACAAAATTCACAATGTTAGTCAATATTGAAAAAAATCTCCATACAACCTTCACATCTTTAGCCACACCATTTAATGCTAATTGCAAGCAATGAGCAAAGCAATGCACATAATATGCATATGGACAATCTTGAAGAAACAATGCTTGTAATCTATTCCATGAACCACGCATATTACTAGCACCATCATACCCTTGGCCACGCATGTTTTCCACTAGAATGCCGTTATTATCAAGCACTTTGCATATCTCTTGTTTAAGAGTCAAGGCATTAGTGTCTACGACACTCACAATATCAAAAAAGCATTCACGAATAAATCCATCACAATCAACAAATCTTAGAATAATAGCCATTTGTTCCTTGCCTGATTCATCAAGTGATTCATCAACAGGAATACAATATTTGTTCTTCCCAAGTTCGGTACAAATTTTCTTCTTCACCTTGGTAGCAAAAATATGCAAGATCTGTTTTTGTATATCATGAGCAATATACTGAGCATTATGAGGAGCCTTATCTAGAACAACTTTCTCAACTTTTATATTCATTCTTGCAAAAGACTTTAAGATTTCAACGAAATTGCCCCGGTTAGATAAGTCAACGGATTCATCGTGACCTCGAAAAGCCAATGCTTGATTTGTTAGATACCGAATGCCCTCTATTATGGTTCTAAGTCGCAACCGATTGTCCATCACTTGTTGCTTTGATTGCTTATCTACTACATTTTCAATATGAAGAGATGAGTTTTTTAAGCTAACCCACTTCTGCATAGCAAGATGATGTGGAAAATTTAGTTTGCCTACATGACTTTGAAATACACATTGATTACCACCAATTCTCTTCCAATTTTGAAATCCATGAATAGTAAAGGTTGAATGTGAATAATTCATGTCAAATAGTAAGCAAGGAAAACAAAATGCCAAATCTTTAGCAATTGAATACTCAAGCCAAGGGAATTTACCAAACCACAATTTATTAAATCGACGTAAGTCTCGCCATTCTAAATGGCTTGGATAGTCTTCTAACTCTGGTTAACAAGGCCCTAAAATAATATAGGCTTTTCGCACATTATCTTGTTCATTCACCGAATATTGGCATATTTGACGACGTAATCCCGAATCACGCTCAAGATAATTGATATTAAAATCTTGACCACTATCAACTCTTTGAGTCTCAACTCTTTCAACTTGAGGATCGACAACGGGAGAAGAGAGAAGATTTGGCTCATCACAAATGGGAGGCATTCTAAAAGATGATGACCCATCATTCTTTTTCTTAAAAAAAGAGAACAAATTCTTTGTTTTCTTGGGGTTTCGATTGTGATCCGACATAATAAAAGATAACCTATTTAATCAAACATCCCAACAAAAAATCAAACAATTTCTCATAATTGCATCAATGAATTTAATCAAACAATAACATACCAACAACAAATCAAACATCTCAACAATGCCAACATCAAATCAAACATCTCAACAGAATGCTTAAAATCAAAGACCTAATTAATTTCAACAAAAATCCCCAAATTATATTTCATTCCTAATTAAACCCTAGAAAACTCAATTTCAAATTAAAATTAAAACTAAGATGCATACATTTATTTTAGGAATAACCCAATAGAATAAGATAATTAAAGAGAAGAGATTAAGAAGAATACTTGTTTCCTTGTATATGAGAAGAGAAGGGGCTGTCCACGATTGCACAGCTTGACTATTGCACAGCCAAGACTGTTGAGTTGAGAAGAAGTTGCCGACTCTGTCTGGAATTGCACAACCACTATTTGGCTGCTTATAAGTTATATTCCCCCTTCTATTAAAGTTTGATCGGGCCATTCCATAACATGGGCTGGTTATAATTTTTTCTCTTTTTTTTTTAAAGTTTGAGTGGGCTTTAACACCTGTGGTGTGGGGTTTACATGGGCTGGGTAGGCAAGGATTTATACCATCACATGTAATGGGTATCAATTACTTTGTTTATATATAGTTTTTTTTTTAGTGAAATTTTTTTGGGTAGACAGTAGCCTACCCTGCCCTGGCTGTAGGACCGCCTCTGCACATGGGGCATCCTCCCATCTAGATTTCGGCGAGGCCCCAACGGGCTTAAATTGTCCACAATGAATTGTTAAGGGTCTGTTTGGTATTTAACTTGAATCTAACTTTTTAAACTCAAAAACAGAATTTGAGTCCAAAACAAAGAAAACCTGTTTGGTAGCCCTATTTTTAAAAACTTAAACTCAAGAACAACTAAAAAACACTCAATTATTAAAAACAAAAAATATCTGTTTTTTTAGTATTTTTTTCTAACAACCCACAAGTTCTCAAATTTTTAAGATTTGAAAACAGTTTTCAAATTGTATACCAAACAAATTTTTGAAACTTAAAAATAGATTTAAGAACTCCTTGTTTTTAAGAAAAATCAAAGTTTTTGAGTTCCTTGTTTGAACAGGATACCAAACGCCCCCTAATTTATTAAATTTTTTTTGGTATTAAATTTTGTTGAAATCTCCTCGCTTGAATTTATTTATTTTATATTTCTCAAAACTCTTTTGAACTTCAATGAGTGCACCACCCAAATATTATAATTGCAATCATGTAAACCAAACTCTCATGCCATAAAAATTTTCAGTCTCACACTAGCCATAGAGATTATTGTTTTAAAATTGTCATAACTTTTTGTCCCAATATAAAATTTAGGGTTATAACTAGATAAAAGTATTCAACGTTTGGGGGGTCGTTTCAAATTAACATCCAACCTTAAAAATCTTGCACGTAGATACCCAATATCAAGAAAAACATGCAAATTAGACACTTCGTTAATTAGACTGTTAGTCAAGTTGTTAAGTGCTGACTGTTAGTCAAGTTGTTTGCTTTTTAGTTTGTTTTTTGTTACTTTTTTAATTTTATTTTGTTTATATATTTGATTTTTTATAATTAATTTAAAAATAAAGATTTTTTTGTTAATGATTTTGTCCATGTGGAGTCCACTTCATTAAAAAAAAAACCACGTGGGAAAGTCCACGTCAGCACTTAGCAGCTTGACTAACAATCTAACTAACGAAATGTCTAATTTGCATGTGTTTTATAAGGTTAGGTATCTACATGGAAGATTTTTAAAGTTGGGTATTAATTTGAAATGACCCTCAAAGATTGTGCACTTTTATGTAGTTAACCCAAAAATTTACGCTGTTCTTATTATTTTCAAACTCTCATTACCAATAAAAAAAATAAAATTGCCACTCTCTTTTCCTCAATTATAAAATTATAAACAAAAGATAATTTTACTCAATGCATAAATTAATTTTCCTAACTAGGCACCCCTGGTAGGGGGCACAATTTCGAGTTAACCCGACTAAACCGCTCAACCTGATCATGAGAGAGTTATGTTGGACTAACCTAATAATAGCGGGTCTTGGATTTAAAAAAATCATAAACCTTTATGTATGGATTGGGTTAACCAAAACTTAAAAGTATGCTTAATTTTACTTTAACCCAACTGAATCACCTAATTCGGTCAAAAAAGTGTTGGATTAGGTTGAGTTTGCCCAATAATGACCAAGTCGAAAGCAAATCCCACGACACAGACACTCCTCAGAAAGCCTAAGGTGAATAAATACATAAAAAAAATCCCCCCTTATATTATATTTCTCTCACTCCTCTTTAAATACACAGGCACAAAAATGCTAAATAATATATTTGGTCCTTTTTGTTTTGTTTTGTTTTTTCTAATATTTTGGTCCTCTTAGTTTGACAATTTTGTAAATATGGTTCTTGTCATTTCAATTGTTGCAAATTTAGTCATGTAGTTTGATTTGGTTTTCCATCAAATTCCAAAATATAAATTTTGTCAAGTTAAAAGATGAAATTTGACATGGCAATATGCAACCATCACATGTGAAGACTTTTTTTTTTTTTTTTTTTTTTTGGGGGTCAATGTAATTCTATTCAAATAAATTGAAAGGATTACAAAAGAGTGGAGAACCACAAGCTAAAGATAACCTAACACTAACAAAACTAAAAAACAAAGGCCCAAACAGTAAAGCACATAACAGACAAAGTGAAGGCCCAGATACAAAATCCATAACTGAAAAAAAAAAGAAAAAGAAAAAGAAAAAAAGCAGAAAACCCTAGATCTGATCATAAACCACAGCTGCGCCACTGAGAGACCACCTGCCGCAACACCATCGCAAATCTGCAATCACCGAGAAGGTGTAACTGGTAATAATACATACCAAAGGTCCACACGGAAGATGGGAGGGAACTAGCCACCTGCACTTTTGTGTCTCTGAAACATGGATATCAACTCAAAACGTTATAATTCTATTTTTCTTAACAATGTGAGATTTATAGGACTTTTTTTTCTTAAAAATACTCATCAAACTCTCATTACCAAATAAAATAAAAATAATAAAACAAAATACTTATCACACTCTTTTCCTGTGACTATAAAAATTATAAATAAAAGATAATTTTAATCAGCACATCAGTTCGGGGTCGTTTGGTATGGCGGACTGTCATAGACTGGATTAAATCTTGGGACTATTTTGGATTGGCTTGGATTGGCCTAAGTTGGATTAATTACTGATCTACGTTTGGTTCTGCGTCGAACTAAGAAGCTGGATTGTAAAAATAGTGAAGACCTATATTTGGTGCTGTGCCGTCGGACTAAAAAATAATTCTTATAATATTTAAATTTAAAACAAAAATTTTGAATTTTTTTTAAGGGTAAAATTATCTTTCAAAAAAAACCTATTAGATTTAGACCCAACTCAACCTCTTTATTCTTTTTATCTTTTTTTTTTCTCTATTTTTTTTTCTTTAATGAGAAACCTCCCACATTCTCTTGCTCCTTCACCTTCTGCGCCTTTGCAAACAGAAGAAGAACTATCGGAGCTCGCATCAACCAACCCCAATTCTCTCTCTCTCTCTCTCTCTCTCTCTCTCTCTCTCTCTCTCTCTCTCTCTCTCTCTCTCACAACCCACCTCCACATCCCTTTTTTCCCCAGTTCTCCTTCTCCCCTTTTGACTCTTTGTTTTGTTTTTGTTTTTTTAAAATTCAATCGGGAAAGCTTCAAATAGAGGCTTCAGCAAAGGTGTTCTCCCAGGCACGCTGCACATCCTCTTCGATCTTGATAAGCTAGTGATCTGGGTTTGTTTGGTTGCAGAAATTAAGTAACCCCATGAGGAACCAGAGTAGATAGAAAGGACTATCTAGGTCAACTGATTGAGTGTTCAATTGGGTATTGTTGTTGGTGTCGATACGGTTGGTGGTGGTGACAGTGAGGTTGGGCGATGACAGTGCGATGGTTTAATTCAGACTCGCGAATTCAATATAGCGAGGGTTTTATATTGCGTACTAGTTTTCAAGCTCGTTAAATTGGAGGAGCGAGGGGGATTTTTCACCATTGGACTATACAATCTCATTTAAGTTAGTCCACTTTCTTAACAAATATGGGTTTCAAGTGCTATTTAAGATAGTCTAGTCCAGTGAGGCCTACCAAACACACCCTTAGTGCCTTAGTGCTGCTGATTAAGCCTGTGTTTTTTCTTTTTTTTTTGGTTTCTTTATTTTTATATTTTTTTAAGGGGGGCGGGGAGTTAGGAAGGCGAAGAGGAAAGACTCACACACACGGGACCATGCTCAACATAACTTCAGATCACACCAAAGGTGATAGCCAATCCAACTAACACCTTATTGATTTGGGCCCCTACCGTTCTTGTGTTGACGTGAGTCTCTTAATTAATCAAGGAGATTTATTTTCTTGATTAATTAAGGGATTTACTTTCTTATTTTATATAGTTGACAAATCATTGTATAATTAGGAGATACTATCCTAATTGATTACTGTATCTATTTCCTTGTAAATCACTCATGTAAACTCCTATATATACCTCATTATGGAGAAAAATAAAACTTAACCTAAAGTGTTCAACCCATATTCATATTTTAGCACGGTATTAGAGCAATCAATCCAAGGTTGTCTCTAAACCTTCATATAAAATTTCTCATATTCAAATCCAAAACCTTAAATCAAATTCCTCATATTTAAGTTCCTCAAAACCAAATCCCTCAAATCTAAAGTCCTCAAATCCTTTTATCAAAATCCCTAAACACATACCCTCAAATCTTATATACATACCTCACAAATCAAATTCCTACATCAAATTCATACATAATATTCCTCAAATCACATTCCTCCAATCAAATTCCTCACATTCTCATATCACCTCTTACTTCCGTTGCAATGTCAAGACCACCTACGATTCTCTCATTTATTGCAAACTCACAGAAGTATGCGATCAATCCTGCTGACCTAGCTACCCAGACTCGTGCTTCTATCGCCGCCACCAAAGGTTCTGCTTTTCATACGTCCTCTCAAAAATCCGCATGGATTATTGACTCTGGTTCTATGGATCACATGCCATTTGATCCTGGCCAACTTATTCATCGCAAAGCATCCACTTCGTCGGTGGTGTTTAAAGCTAATGGTACCTTCTCCCTTGTGGATGGGGAGGGCTCTCTATCTTTCTTTACTTCCCTACATCTAGATTTATAACTTGTTGTTTGTTGCACAACTTACTACTACTTTGGGGTGTATTGTAACATTTTGGCCGAATCATTGTGTTTTTCAGGACATCCATACCGGAAAGATTATTGGTTGTGGTACTCGGCAGGACAAACTCTACTACTTGGACTGGGCACTAGATAGTGAGACTAAGGTTGGTCAAGCTTTCACAACCAGTGGAACTCGTTCTTGGGGGGGGGGGGGAAGGAGAGACAAAGTTTGGTTATGGCATAAACGTCTTGGGCATGCCTCGTTCAGTTATCTTAAGAAGTTGTTTCCATCATTATTTTCTAGTCATGAGGTTTCCAGCTTCGAGTGTGATACATGTGAATTGGCTAAGAGCCATTGTGTCACGTTCCCATTAAGTTCAAATAAGATTTTTGTTCCATTTTCTCTTGTTCATTCTAATGTTTAAGGACCTGCTAAAATTGCTACCCTGGCAGGAGCTCAATGGTTTGTCATGTTTATAGATGATTGCACACGCATGACTTGAGTTTCCCCTCTCAAAACTAAAGGGGAAGTCAGTTCCAAGTTTTAGCAGTTCCATCAAATGATGGAGACTCAATTTAATGCTAGAATTCAGGATATTCGTTATGAAAATGTTGGAGAATTTCTCAACCATGATTTTAGCCAGTTCTTAGAAGATCATGGCATCATACATCAACGCTCATGCCCCTACACTCCCCAACAGAATAGAGTGGCTGGAAGAAAGAACATATATTTATTGGAAGTAGTTCGTGCCTCTCTCTTTGGTGCCAATATGCCACCATATTTTTGGGGAGAAGCTGTTGTCTCTGCAACATACTGGTGTTATCATCCTCCTACTCAGAAGGTCTATACCTTCATGCATGTTGTGCTCTGGGAACATGATTTATATTTTTCAACAGCACATGAGGAGAATCGAGAATCACACTACTCCTCAAATCCTTGATTTTTTTTTCCCCAGGATGTCACTTTTCTTCAAAACGACTGGTCGCCACCCCTTAGCTCTTCGAACTAGGAAAATCTGCTTCAAAACGACCGATCACCAGAGGAAAACGATCAGTTGTCTCCACGCTGTCAAACTTAGGAGGAGGAAATTGAACCGTTTTATGAGATTTTGCCTACTCCGGAGAATTCTTCAGCTTCAGTACCATACCAATTACCTCCTGAGGAAGTCATTCAAGTAACATCTTTCCCTGAAACTAATAACACTAATGAAATATTCCATGATGATTTGATTTCAAAAGGCACCGAGCCTACATATCAGCTTTTAGAAAGGAAGAACCGTGACAAACCTCGAGTACAATATGAAGAAGATCTTAAAACAACAAGGAAATACCCATCAATAATTATATATCTCTCAGCAGATTATCAAAGGTATGTGTGCACTTTGTGAAACAGTTGGCTAACATATCTATCCCCAACAGTGTGACTGAAGCACTGGAAGACCAAAATGAAAAGAAGCCATGAATGAAGAAATGCGAGCCCTCCAAAAGAATGTCACATGGGAACTCGTGCCCTTACCTCATGGAAAGAAGATAGTAAGATACAGATGGATTTATACTGTGAAACTCAAAGCAGATGATCCATTAAAAAATATAAAGCTAGATTAGTGGCGAAGGGGTACACACAGAAATATGAGATAGACTACTAGGAGACCTTTGCTATTGTAGCCAAGATTAACACTATCAGAGTCCTATTGTCTCTAGCAGCAAATCTCGATTGGTCATTACATCAGTTTGATGTCAAAAATGCATTCTTACATGGAGATTTGGAAGAAGAAGTATATATGGACCTACCATCAGGATGTAATTTAGCTCGTGAGAAGAAGAATCATGTTTGCAAGCTCAGAAAGTCATTATGTGGATTAAAGCAATCTCCCAGAGCATGGTTTGGAAGATTTACTAAATCTATAAAGAATTTTGGATACACAGAGTTATTCAAATCACACCCTGTTCGTGAAGCAATGGAAGAAGACTTACTGCATTGATTGTTTATGTAGATGATATAGTCGTAATTGGAAATGACACCGAAGAGCAACTGAAGCTGCAAAAGTATTTTTCTCAGGAATTTAAGATAAAAGATTTAAGTGATATGAAGTACTTTCTTGGAATTGAGGTAGTAAGGTCAAAAACTGGTATATTTCTGTCTCAAAGGAAGTATGTAATGGATCTACTCACTGAAACATGAATGCTTGGGTGTAAGCCGGCTAACACACCCATTGAAATGAATCACAAGTTGTGTGAAGACATGGACCAATAACCAACCAATAAGGAACAGTACCAATGCCTTGTTGGAAGGTTGATATACCTGGCACACACAAGACCATACATTGCAAATGTTGTGAGTGTGGTTAGTTAGTTTATGCATTCACTTAGTGTTTCTCATAGGAATGTAGATGATCGGATCTTAAGATACTTAAAGTTAGCCCTTGGAAAATGATTAATGTTCTCAAAAAATGGAGATCTTGAAGTTGTTGGATATACAGATGCTGATTGGGTTGGTTCCATTACAGATAGACGCTTTAGTTTTGGTTACTTTACATTCGTGGGAGGTAACCTAGTCACTTGGCGGAGTGAAAAACAAAATGTGGTTTCGTGGTCTAGTGCAGAAGAAGAGTATCAAGGAATGGCTCACGAAGTTTGTGAATTATTGTGGATCAGAAGACTCTTGACAGAATTGGGACAACAAATGAGCTATTGATATTGCCCATAATCTAGTTCAACATGATTGAACCAAACATGTTGAGGTGGATAGACATTTCATCAAAGAAAACATTGAGAATAAGATCATTCGCCTACCATTCGTAAAATCAGAATATCAATTGGCAGATGTCTTAACAAAAGCTGTCTGTGGAAGAGTATTTCATGACTCACTTACCAAGTTGGACATTGGTGACATATATGCACCAACTTGAGGAGGAGTGTTGACGTGAGTCTCCTAATTAATTAAAGAGATTTATTTTCTTGATTAATTAAGATATTTACTTTCTTATTTTATATAGTATAATTAGGAGATACTATCTTAATTGATTATTGTATCTATTTCCTTGTAAAGCACTCATGTAAATTCCTATGTGGAGAAGAATAAAAACTTAACCTAAAATATTAAAATTATATTCATATTTTAGCATCTTGATCGTATTTTGATTATATTAAGAGAAAAGAAAAAGATATGGAACAATTTGGAGAATGAGATGAATGTGAAAAGATAATTAATGAGAAATAGGACATAAAGCTAAACAATTGTTTCTTCTTCTTCTTCTTGTTTTTTTACCCCGAAAGTTTTATTATATATAGGTAACCATGTACCTTCTATGGTCATCTATTTCTTGACAGTGTTGAACTAATAGGACTTGATTGCTAACTAATTTGCTTAAATACTATCCAATTTTTGTTTTGTTCTTTTCACGGAAAAGTCAAAACATATAAAGACAACAGTGGCAATCCAATAAACGCTTTAAAGCTTGACATCATCCATATATATCTATTTATTTCCCTGTCCAATTCTCCATAGCTTGTTTAGTTTTCTCCGTCCACCTAAGAGTCAAGAGTCTCTCCATCGCTTCTCAATGGAAAACATCCAGCATAAGCATGTAGAAGTAAGAGGACTGAAGCTTCATGTAGCTGAAATCGGAAGCGGTATGATCATCCCAAATTCTGATTTCTCAAGTACTTTTCAGAAGTTCTTTTTCCTTATAACAACTTTAACTTTTTTGTGCAGGACCAAAGGCGGTGGTTTTCCTCCATGGATTTCCAGAAATATGGTACACTTGGAGGCATCAACTGGTTTCTGTGGCAAGCAAAGGCTACAGGGCAATAGCCATTGATTTCAGGGGCTATGGTCTTTCAGAGCAGCCAGCTGAACCTGAGAATGACTCCTTCATCGACCTTGTCCACGATGTGGTTGCGCTTTTGGATTCTTTGGCCATTGATAAGGTAATATCTAATTAATTAATTCACTAATTAAACTATTCTTTTGCCAGAATATGTACCTGTTTTTAGGCAGTTTAATTTTTTAATCTCAATTAAGTGGTGGTTTATGTTGAATTAACTAAGAAGATTATTGGTTTAGTGTTCAATCGTTTTTTTGTTTTTTTTTTTGTTTTTGGGTTGGGAGTGAGTGAACTATCTTTTTTCGTCCCATTTTTCTCAGGGAATGTGCTGTCATTTGATTTCGAGTTGCGTCTGTTTCAACTTTTTGACTTATTGATATAGAGACTTCCCATCAAGAGTTAGAAACTTGTCTGGATTCATCTATCCTATTAAAAATTAACAAAAATAAAGATTTTTTTAAAGGCTTATTTATATCAATGCCCCATAAAACTACGCTTAAATCTCACTTTGCCATCTTAAATTTAAAGTGGCCTATTTTCCTTTATTGATCGTAGTTTGGTGGCCCATGAGTTAATTATGATGATAAGGTAGGGGTGTTTTTATAATTTTATACACATTGTTATCCACCTATTAAGAGGTGATGTGACAGATGGAGCCCATCTCTACATAAATAAATATATAAATAAATATTTTAATGATTAAAACTAACTAAAATAAAACATTAAAAATTACACGGTTTAATGGGGAAAATCGACTGTTTAGAGTTAGTTAATGGTTCTGATTTGGCGCTTGAGGTTGGGGTCGTGGGTGGGAAGGATTGGGGCGGCTTGAGGAGAGCTTTGGGGCTGGGTAGTGTTTCTGTAATTTTCTTGGATTTTAGTTCTATTTTTTTTATGCTACTTTTTTAATGTTTTATTTTAATTTATTTTAATTAGTTTTAATCATTAGAATGTTTAATTATATTTTTATGAATGCTGCTATTTCCACTCACATGTACTATTTTCTCACTCATCTTATCTTCCCACTCATCATATAAATTTTTAAAAAACACAATCCTATTTTTCTACCCACCAATATTCCTAAAATACCCTTTTAATTATGACCTCATTTCCTCTCTCTTTTTATTCTCTCTGCTCACGTCTTCTCTCTCGCTGACGGCCCACACATCTCTCTCATTTTGCTGTATCTTATTTTTCATCTCTCACGCTTTATCTCTCCCTGTCTCTCATGTTTACTATACATCTCTCTCTGCCTCAATGAAAACCACACCATCTCCCAAATCAAACTTCCCCTGGTACAGCAAGACTTGTTCTTCTTCATCAAATATTTCACCATGTATTTCACACTCTTCATCACATCTTCATGCAAAATATCCCCCACCAAATCACTGCATTCCTCAAAAACCAACGACTCATTAATCCCAAAAGCCTTCTTCACCTTCTCATGCCTAAAAAATTCTCAGCCAAATTGGTTTTGTAAGGAACATTCTTTGTGTAATCAACAGAACCTAAATCCTAGAATTGTTGATTCATCCTTAAGTTTTCAGATTTTTAATTTGTTGAAGAAAAAAATTAGAGTCTAAGAAATACTCATCTCCCAATGTTTTAAGTAATCATAAAGATCTTAGAAATTATGTTCAAATAGGATTTCCTTACTTTTTCGCCAAAATTGTTCTCTTCAACATTGATTCTCTTCTTGTTTTCTTCTTCATAAACAATTTGATTGAATGAATAGAAAAGAGAAGAAATTATTTGAGAATTAAGTTATGAGCATTGACAAGTCATAAGAGGAATCATGAGCAAGGAGTCGAAGCTTTCTTGTGTTTTTTTTTTCTCTCTCTCAAACGATAAGGTTCGTGAGAACTTGAGAAGTCTACGTCTTTTATTTTCCTTAAGTCCTTTTAAGTCATTTTACAATATGATTAAATTTGTCTTTAAAAGTTTAAAGATATGGTGTGTGGGAAAATAGAACAGGTGGGTGGAAATAGCAGCACTCTATTTTTATCCATATGGAGGTGGGCTCCACTTATCACGTTACTCCTCAATTGATGGATAATGATCAATGTGTACGAAATTACAAAAACACCCATTCCACGTCATCATAGCTTGTAGACTTTTGGACGGAGTTGACAGTATGGGGCAAAGTGAGTCATTAAATTACAGTCAAGTGGGGAAAGTGGCCCACTTTAAGTTTGGGGGGGGGGGGGGGGGGGGGAAAAAAAAAATTTATTCCAATTTTTAGTCTTTTTTTTATAAGCAAAAGTTTAACGGGAGGGGAGGCTACCCCATCCCAGGCTGGAGTATATCAAGGCCTCTTTGAGGACTTGCAGAGGGGGTCTTAGTCCTTTTTTGGATTTTTACATATTATCCACCAAGAGGGATTGTCGGTAGTGGGACTCGAACCTATGCCTAGTTAGCCAAAAAAACGATCATAACCAACTCAACCAAACCTCATTGGTTTTGAGAGATTTCTCTCCAAAACTTTCGACATCAAGTCCAAAAAAATAAATATTTCAATGCCTACAAACTTGCAGTTGATTGTCACACAAAAAAAAAAAAAAAAAAAAAGGGCTACAAACTTCAAATATTTCTGACCCGACCTTTTAAATCAGAAATGTTTCTTCTAGCTTCCACTTACCAGTCTCGTTCTCCAACCCCGTTTTTCAAGAAAATATAGTGGTTTGTTTATTTATTTATTGCTTTCTGAAAAGCTCTAGAAAAAACTTTTCACATAATTATATAGAACAAATTCATGAGAATCAAGACAGTCTGCAATTGCAAATTGTTTACAATTGTTAGAAACCTCGACTCATATAAACAATATAATATCATTACTTTCTCTAAGCGTTAAAGATACCTCAAAAAATTATCCTCAGCTCTTCTTAATGATAAGGCTATGTATATTAAATTTCAGGGCAATACAAAATACATAAATCTTACAACTCACATGGTTCGTTTATAATATTACTCTATAATTATTTAGCATATGAACTTCTATACCCTAAAAAATTCAATATTTGGTTATTGGAACCAGGCTTTTCTTGTTGGGAAAGATTTTGGAGCTTTGCCTGCATACCTAGTAGCTGCTCTCCACCCAGAGCGGGTATCCGGCGTCATAACCCTAGGTATTCCTTTCATGCTACCAGGCCCCTCTGCTGTCCAAAACCATCTCCTCCCTGAAGGCTTCTACATATCAAGGTGGCAGGTACACTCATTTTGCAATCAACATCTTCAGTTTCAGGACAAAGCTTTTTCCCAACTCTGTTCTAATCATTACAAGGTTTGACTACGATAATACTGCTAATTAAATTCTTACCTAACTCCAGGAGCCGGTGGGGCGCGCAGAGGCAGATTTTGGCCGCTTTGATGTTAAGACGGTGATAAGGAACATCTACATTCTGTTCTCTAGAAGTGAGATTCCAATAGCTGCTGCTGATCAAGAAATCATGGATTTGTTTGACCCTGCAACTCCTCTACCACCATGGTTTTCTGAGGAAGATCTCTCAGTCTATGCATCTTTGTATGAGAAATCTGGATTCCGTTATCCTTTGCGAGTTCCTTACAGGTAGGTAACAAGAAATAAAATGTTTCGCTAGAGGAAGCATATAATCTAGTTCTATCTAAAGTGCAATATATGCCTAAATATCATTTCACTAGAGGTCCTTTATTGTTTCAGAACTTTGGCAGTAGATTGCGGTTTAACTGATCCAAAAGTCTCAGCTCCATCACTGCTTATCGTGGGTGAGAAGGACTACGTCTTAAAATTTCCGGGGATCGAAGACTACATACGGACTGGGGCAGTGAAGCATTTCGTGCCTGATCTGGAAATTACATATATGGCAGAAGGAAATCATTTTGTGCATGAACAGTTTCCAGAGGAAGTCAATCAGCTAGTCGTCTCCTTCCTTGACAAACATGGCATCTGATGTAGATGCGCAATGTGCAAAGGAAACAATAAATAATCCATGAGAGAAACAATAATGTACTGTTTAACTGGCTGGGTGTTGCATTACATATTTACCCCACAAATTTGATGTGCTTAACTATTTTGCTATAATAAATTACATGACGTATGCTTTTCATTGGAGAAAATATTAACCACCTATAATACAGATCCCAAACTTAATCTGTTAAAATGGCCTACAATTAATTGTGAAACGAGAAGTTGTGCTCCATTATTCTAAGAGCATGGTGGTTCAATAGTTCAATCAATTGAAATATTTTGGCATCTATTGAATGAGAGCCTTTTTACTCATCACTTTAATCAAAGGTGTATGCTTATCACCACCCTTAAATAGTGACACTTGTCCCATACTTAACCTTGGTTAACGTTTATGTCAAAATAAAATATAAAATGAAAAAGAGCCCACAACCCAGCACACATCTCCCTTTTCATTTGTTCTTTCCTATCCCTCCCCCGACCCTTCTCTCTCCTCTTCCCCTTCTTCCTCCCTCTCTCACGAGAAAAACTCTTTGCAGCAACAATAGCAGATGCTAAAATCATAACATCACATGTGTTTTTTTGTTTTTTCAATAAATACCACAAGGTGTCTCCACACTTGAAGGGTGAGATTAATCCCCGCTAGGGGTTCAGTTTGTCCCTGGTTACAAAGTGCTCCCAACTGGTTTCGAACCCGTGACAATAGGCAAGGAGACTTGAGCTTTTGCTTATAAATACCAAGTCCCTTCTTAGCGGATAAAAACAAGCTCTAAAGTATTCAAACCCCATCTAGAATTCAGGCATAAGAAATTAGTTTTGAGAAGAAGATCTTGGCAACAAACTGGTTCACTTATCTTGGCAGGATCAGTGGCTTATATTCAAGGTTAGTATTTTAATATATCCAGCCTATATGGTTTAACAGGTCAGTCAGAGGCAAACATCTTGAGGGAATTATGTGCTAGTGGAATATTTATGGGCTAATTGGTCCTTTTAAGTGAGCAAAGCGTGGGCTTTTAGGCGAAGGGCCCGGGCACTTGGGCGCACTAAGGGTGGTGTATTTCCACGCGTTGCCCTTCTAGGACCAACCTTATGAATGAGACAGGCCTAGTCGGCCCCATTATTCATTGGGCCTCCTAGAATAATGGGTTTTTTGGGCCCATTCACTTCCTTAAGTAACGAGGGCTGGCTGTTGGGTTCTTTTCATCAGGCGCTGGTCGTATTTGGTATCAACAGTATACAAACTCCCTTGGTATTAGATTCTAACTCTTCTCTTCGGATATACAGATGTTAACTCATATATCGATTGTTTGTTAATTATAGTTGCATATTAATATTTCGAGAAGTCTCATTCATTTGCAAAGGCAGAACCAGGATTGTTATTTTATGGGGTCGTAGTGTAAAATTCCAATTTTCTTTTTAATAACACTAAAAAATAGAAAGATGGTACTCATATTGAAAACGAGATTGATGTTCGTCGACAAAACCAGAAACAATTTGCGTAGGATTAGTAATCCAGATATCTAAATTTGATTAAATTTTAGTAATAAGATTATTATTTCGTCCAGCAGTAATACCAACATGAAAATATTTAGTATTAGAATCTCCTAATTTGAGCCAATTAATACGAGCTCGTTCAGCCCAATATACTTCTTCTTGAAAATGGAATTTGTTAATTTTATTAATTAAGTAACGTTCTTTCCAGTGTGGAAAAAGAAGAAGACTGCATTTGACTATTTGATGCATTTGTTACTCCTAAAATTTGAACATTTATGACTAAAAAAAAATTCATAACTCACATGCACAAAATTTGACACTATATAATGCACAAAATTAAGATACATATGCAGAAAAGTTATATTCCCCTTTGCTAGGTAGAATACACCGATACCCACAAAATTGTTTGCATTTGAGTGCCAAGGTTGCCCTTTGCTTGTACTAAAATTCATAACTCATATGCAACAATTAAGAGGGTAAAATAGACATACAGAAAAATTGACTGATTGGAACAATATCATTTAATACCACATTTAATTGCCTTCTCCAATTGAAAAACAGCATGAATATAACCAAAATAGAAAACAATGAGAGATGACCATTAAAAGTTAAAGCAAACGCTTGGCGAATCATTTTCTCATTCATTCCCTCCTGTTTCATTTGTCTCTTCTCTGAGTGCTCTAGTTCATCAAGAATCTCTCTGGCTCTCATGGAACAGATCCAGCATAGACATGTGCAAGTGAGAGGTGTAAAGCTTCATGTAGCTGAAATTGGAAGCGGCAAGATCCAAATTTCTAAAGCCACCTTAATATTTTTAAATCCATCACTGTTTTGACTTCTTACACTAGTTTCTGTTTCTGCTTCTGCTTCTGCTTCTGTAGGTCCAAAAGTGGTGCTTTTCTTACATGGGTTTCCGGAAATATGGTACACATGGAGGCATCAAATGGTTGCTGTGGCAAACAAAGGCCACCGTGCCATAGCCATTGATTTCAGGGGCTATGGACTTTCTGAGCAGCCAGCGGAACCAGAAAAGGCAACCTTCAAAGACCTCATTGACGATGTTGTTGCCCTTTTGGATTCTTTGAGCATTGACAAGGTAAATATTTATCAGAAGTAATTAGACTGCAGGGCCTATATATTTGATTTTTTTTTTTTTTTTTGGGTTAGAATAAAGCAATAGAGATCTTGATATCATTACTTTTGTAGTTATAATTTGTGTTGATATTTTTAAGAATAGTACTACATAAACTTTTCATTACCAAATATGTGACATAAATAAATGAGGCTCAAATAAATTCAGCACATATATATAGACAAATAAGATGGCGTCATGCTAGTAGAGATTTGTTTTTCATACAAGCGATATTGGGAGAGGGGGAAATCGAACCTAGGACCACGGGTACAGGGGTAAATACTCATAACTACTTGAGCTACAAGTCCCTTGCAGGAGTTGTTTTTAGCATATTAAGTTTTGGGCAAAGAGCTAAGCACTGCATTCTCTTTAAAATGGCTTTTCTGCACCATAATGTAATCTAATTATGTCCAAATTGGAATAAAATTACAAAAACAAGCACAAACCCCGGCAGCCGACCAATTTGGGCTGCAAAATGTCACCGGTAAGACTTCCCGAACTTTAGAAGTGCTCTGTACAAGAATTTGAACTCATACAATTCATATTGCCTAAAAATTTTCAACCTGTAATTGTTGAAACCAGGCTGTCCTTGTTGGGAAGGATTTTGGAGCTTTTCCTGCATACGTAATACCTGCTCTCCACCCACAGCGGGTATCGGGCATGATAACAGTAGGTGTTCCTTTCATGCAACCAGATGCTTCTCCTGTCCAATTTCATCTCCTCCCAAAAGGATTCTACATGTCAAGGTTGAAGGTACATGCATTTTCCCATCAACATCTTGATTTTGTTGTCAAAATGTTTCACCGCATCGATCTGTATTTGTCGCATTACAAGGTTCACCTATGTACTGACATTGCTATTCTTACCTAATTCTAGGAGCCAGGGCGGGCAGAAGCAGATTTTGGCCGCTTTGATGTGAAGACGGTGATACGGAACATCTACATTCTCTTCTCCGGAAGTGAGCTCCAAGTGGCTGCTGATGATCAAGAAATCATGGACTTGGTTGACCCTGCAACTCCTCTACCACCATGGTTCTCTGAGGAAGATCTTGCCGCCTATGCATCTTTATATGAGAAATCCGGACTCCATTTTCCATTGCAAATTCCATACAGGTATGTAAAAGCCGAGATACTTTTGCATTCGTTTCCACAGGACACGAGTTTCTTTCTCCAAAACAGTTCTAAGGACACAGAGACAGAAAATAGAGCGGCTCCTAAGAACATATAATTTCATTAATGTTTCTTTCCACAGATCCAGACGTTCATCCGAGGATTTCCATTTAACTGATCCAAAAATCTCAGCTCCATCGCTGCTTATCATGGGTGAGAAGGACTACTTCTTAAAGTTTCCGGGGGTCGAGGACTACTTGCGCACTGGGGCAGTGAAGCATTTTGTGCCTGATTTGGACATTAATTTCATTGCAGAAGGGACTCACTTTGTACAGGAACAATTTCCGGAGCAAGTTAATCAGCTAATCACCAGCTTCCTGGACAAACATGGCATTTAATGTAGATGCTCAATGTGCCTAATAACAATATTTTCTAGGGCAGCAAATAATGCGACATGCTGAAAAGGCTACGCCTTACAAGACATATAGGGGAATAAATAAACTCCTGCCGCCGTTCTTCTATATTGTTATCTCCACCTGATTTGCTTCTTATTTGTAACCGTGGATTGCCTGCCTGTATTCAGTGCATTGTTTATGGTTCGACATATACAATCCGGATAAGGATTATCTACATAACATATGATCGACATTGCTTAAGGTTTCATTTTCTCACTTTTCAGTTTTATGTTAATCCCCTGAAAAGGAATTTCAGAAAGGAAAAAAGAGTAGAAACGTAATAGAAGCAACAATATTAGCCCTACCAATAATATTAATAATCAACAAAAGGAACGATAAGAAGACTTTGGCCACTTGGATGTTAAGACAATACTAAGGAACGCGTATACTCTCTTCTGCAGAAGTGAGGGCCCAGATGGTGAGGAATTATGGAATTTCTTTGAGTTTTTTCCCATCTTCCTTTCTTTGAATTATAATTACAAGCATGTAGGATAACAGTTAGGTACTCTCCAAGTGGAAGGGAATGGGAAGAAATGCATTGTAAAGAACTGACCTCTGAGCTAATAACCCTTGTTGGCCATTTTCTTAAGCCAATGAACTCTCAACACTCACTCACGGCTGCACAATAATGCGTCAAAAGCAATAGAAATGAAGTGAGAAGAAGTGAAAAACATTGCTCTCAGTGTCAACTGGTTCGTCTCCTTTTCAATTCAATTTCATATCATGTTACACAGCACACACACACCGACTTTTCTTTGTTCTTTCAAGGCAATGAAAAACACACCCGAGCCAAGAATAATGGTATATCTCGAGGCGCTCTTCATATCATCAACACATTCACCCCCAATTACTATCACACAAACCAAACCAAGTAACTTTTGGCTCAGCATTTCTCATACCTTGAGCCATCATCAATTTTTCCTTGAACGTATCTTACGACACTCTTAACCATATCCCATAATAAATACGACTGAGCTTATGCAAGCTACTGGCTTACATGATATCCTGCCTTGTTTTTGCTAAAATATGAATATGGTTTGAATGTATTAGGTTAAATTTATTCTTCTCCATAAGGAGGTATATATAAGAGTTTACAGGGTGCTTTACAAGGAATTAGATACAGTAAAGAATTAGGAAAGTAAATCAACTATATAAAAATAGGAAAGTAAATCCCATACATCTCTCTCATTTTTGATGTATCTTATTTTTTATCTCTCACGCTTTATCTCTCCCTGTCTCTCATGTTTACTATACATCTCTCTCTGCCTCAATGGAAACCACACCATCTCCCAAATCAAACTTCCCCTGGTACAACAAGACTTGTTCTTCTTCATCAAATATTTCACGATGTATTTCACACTCTTCATCACATCTTCATGCAAAATATCCCCCACCAAATCACTGCATTCCTAAAAAACCAACGACTCATTAACTCCAAAAGCCTTCTTCACCTTCTCATACCTAAAAATTCTCAGCCAAATTGGTTTTGTAAGGAACATTCTTTGTGTAATCAACAGAGCCTAAATCCTAGAATTGTTGATTCATCCTTAAGTTTTCAGATTTTTAATTTGTTGAAGAAACAAATCAGAGTCCAAGAAATACTCATCTCCCAATGTTTTAAGTAATCATAAAGATCTTAGAAATTATGTTCAAATAGGATTTCCTTACTTTTTCGCCAAAATTGTTCTCTTCAACATTGATTCTCTTCTTGTTTTCTTCTTCATAAACAATTTGATTGAATGAATAGAAAAGAGAAGAAAATTGTTTGAGAATTAAGTTCTGAGCACTGAAAAGTCATAAGAGGAATCATGAGCAAGGAGTCGTAGCTTTCTTGTGTTTTTTTTTTCTTTCTCTCAAACAATAAGGTTCGTGAGAACTTGAGAAGTCTACGTCTTTTATTTTCCTTAAGTCCTTTTAAGTCATTTTACAATATGGTTAAATTTGTCTTTAAAAGTTTAAAGATATGGTGTGTGGAAAAATAGGACAGGTGGGTGGAAATAGAAGCACTCTATTTTTATCCATATGGAGGTGGGCTCCACTTGTCACGTTACTCCTCAATTGATGGATAATGATCAATGTGTACGAAATTACAAAAACACCTATTCCATGTCATCATAGCTTGTAGACTTTTGGACGGAGTTGACAGTATGGGGCAAAGTGGGTCATTAAATTACAGTCAAGTGGGGAAAGTGGCCCACTTTAAGTTTGGGGGGAATAAAATGAGATTTGACCATAATTTCAGAGGGGGTCTTAGTCCTTTTTTTATAAGCAAAAGTTTAAGGGGAGGGGAGGCTACCCCATCCCAGGGCTGGAGTATATCAAGGCCTCTCTGAGGGCAGAGGGGGTCTTAGTCCTTTTTTGGGTTTTTACAAATTATCCACCAAGAGGGATTGTCAGTAGTGGGACTCGAACCTATGCCTAGTTAGCCAAAAAAACGATCATAACTAACTCAACCAAACCTCATTGGTTAGGAGAGATTTCTCTCCAAAACTTTCGACATCAAGTCCAAAAAATAAATATTTCAATGCCTACAAACTTGCAGTTGATTGTCACACACAAAAAAAAAAAAAAAAAAAAAAAGGGCTACAAACTTCAAATATTTCTTCCCCGACCTTTTAAATCAGAAATGTTTCTTCTAGCTTCCACTTACCAGTCTCATTCTCCAACCCTGTTTTTCAAGAAAAATATAGTGGTTTGTTTATTTATTTATTGCTTTCTGAAGAGCTCTAGAAAAAACTTTTCACATAATTATATAGAACAAATTCATGAGAATCAAGACAGTCTGCAATTGCAAATTGTTTACAATTGTTAGAAACCTCGACTCATATAAACAATATAATATCATTACTTTCTCTTAGCGTTAAAGATACCTCAAAAAATTATCCTCAGCTCTTCTTGATGATAAGGCTATGTATATTAAATTTCAGGGCAATACAAAATACATAAATCTTACAACTCACATGGTTCGTTTATAATATTACTCTAATTATTTAGCATATGAACTTCTATACCCTAAAAAATTCAATATTTGGTTATTGGAACCAGGCCTTTCTTGTTGGGAAAGATTTTGGAGCTTTGCCTGCATACCTAGTAGCTGCTCTCCACCCAGAGCGGGTATCCGGCGTCATAACCCTAGGTATTCCTTTCATGCTACCAGGCCCCTCTGCTGTCCAAAACCATCTCCTCCCTGAAGGCTTCTACATATCAAGGTGGCAGGTACACTCATTTTGCAATCAACATCTTCAGTTTCAGGACAAAGCTTTTTCCCAACTCTGTTCTAATCATTACAAGGTTTGACTACGATAATACTGCTAATTAAATTCTCACCTAACTCCAGGAGCCGGTGGGGCGCGCAGAGGCAGATTTTGGCCGCTTTGATGTTAAGACGGTGATAAGGAACATCTACATTCTGTTCTCTAGAAGTGAGATTCCAATAGCTGCTGCTGATCAAGAAATCATGGATTTGTTTGACCCTGCAACTCCTCTACCACCATGGTTTTCTGAGGAAGATCTCTCAGTCTATGCATCTTTGTATGAGAAATCTGGATTCCGTTATCCTTTGCGAGTTCCTTACAGGTAGGTAACAAGAAATAAAATGTTTCGCTAGAGGAAGCATATAATCTAGTTCTATCTAAAATGCAATATGTGCCTAAATGTCATTTCAATAGAGGTCCTTTATTGTTGCAGAACTTTGAAAGTAGATTGCGGTTTAACTGATCCAAAAGTCTCAGCTCCATCACTGCTTATCGTGGGTGAGAAGGACTACGTCTTAAAATTTCCGGGGATCGAAGACTACATACGGACTGGGGCAGTGAAGCATTTCGTGCCTGATCTGGAAATTACATACATGGCAGAAGGAAATCATTTTGTGCATGAACAGTTTCCAGAGCAAATCAATCAGCTAATCGTCTCCTTCCTTGACAAACATGGCATCTGATGTAGATGCGCAATGTGCAAGGGAAACAATAAATAATCCATGAGAGAAACAATAATGTACTGTTTAACTGGCTGGGTGTTGCATTACATATTTACCCCACAAATTTGATGTGCTTAACTATTTTGCTATAATAAATTACATGACGTATGCTTTTCATTGGAGAAAATATTAACCACCTATAATACAGATCCCAAACTTAATCTGTTAAAATGGCCTACAATTAATTGTGAAACGAGAAGTTGTGCTCCATTATCCTAAGAGCATGGTTGTTTAATAGTTCAATCAATTGAAATATTTTGGCATCTATTAAATGAGAGCCTTTTTGCTCACCACTTTAACCAAAGTGTATGCTCATCACCACCCTTAAACAGTGACACTTGTCCCATAGTTAACCTTGGTTAACGTTTATGTCAAAATAAAATATAAAATAAAAAAGAGCCCACAACCCCAGCACACGAGGAATTATAGAATATGGCTGTATTACCATGTCAGCTTGTGATACTCCCATTCAAAATTTTCCATGTGTCATTTTTTATATTAAAAAACATAAGTTTTTACAGCTGGATTTAAAACTTCTTTTTTATATTCATAATAAAACTAAAGAAAAAATAAATCAAAAAAGACAGAAAAGGACAAAGAAGACACCGGAAACCACCTCACACCCAACCCAACCCCTTACCCAGCACTGCCGCCCCTCCCTCTCCTACCTGTCTCTCTAAAACTGTAGGGTGTCTTGAACCCATGGAATACCACCTGCAAGATAATATAAGCCTTGAAAATGGGTCCAATTTTATTCAATTACCATTAACACCCATGTCTCACCTCAACCTTTTTCAAATCTGATAGCATCTGTCAACAAATGAGCAGACCTTCAAAAAGAAGAAATATAGATGGGTCTTTGGTAGCCACCAAAAGGGTGAGAAACAAGGATTGTGCTATGGTTAATTTATTGAATTGCGTGAGAAGGCCACAAAGAGAGAGAGAGAGAGAGAGAGAGAGAGAGAGAGAGAGAGAGAGAGAGAGAGAGAGAGAGTGGAAGAGAAAGAGAGGGAGGGGCGGTGGCCAAGGGGAGGTTGCGCAGGGTAAGAGAATTGGTCGAGGTGGGTGGTTATGTCTCTTTCCTGATTTTTTATTTTCTTAATTTTATTTCAAAAGATAATAATGGGTTTTTTGTCTAGTTGGAAAAAAAAAGCTTTACTTATTTTAAAAAATCACACATGGCAAATTTTGAATGGGAGTATCACAAGCTGACATGGTGGTACAGTCCTATTCTATAATTTCTCCCAGCACACATCTCCCTTTTCATTTTTTCTTTCCTATCCCTCCCCCGACCCTTCTCTCTCCTCTTCCCCTTCTTTCTCCCTCTCTCACGAGAAAAACTCTTTGCAGCAACAATAGCAGATGCTAAAATCATAACATCACATGTTTTTTTTTGTTTTTTAAATAAATACCATAAGGTGTCCCCACACTTGAAGGGTGAGATTAATCCCCGTTAGGGATTCAGTTTGTCCCTGGTTACAAAATGCTCCCAACTGGTTTCGAACCCCTGACAGTAGGCAAGGAGACTTGAGCTTTTGCTTATAAATACCAAGTCCCTTCTCAGCGGATAAAAACAAGCTCTAAAGTATTCAAACCCCATCTAGAATTTAGGCATAAGGAATTAGTTTTGAGAAGAAGATCTTGGCAACAAACTGGTTCACTTATCTTGGCAGGATCAATGGCTTATATTCAAGGTTAGTATTTTAATACATCCAGCCTATATGGTTTAACAGGTCAGTCAGAGGCAAACATTTTGAGGGAATTATGTGCTAGTGGAATATTTATGGGCTAATTGGTCCTTTTAAGTGAGCAAAGCGTGGGCTTTTAGGCGAAGCGCCCGGGCACTTGGGCGCACTAAGGGTGGTGTGTTTCCACGCGTTGCCACTCTAGGACCAACCTTATGAATGAGACAGGTCTAGTCGGCCCCATTATTCATTGGGCCTCCTAGAATAATGGGTTTTTTGGGCCCATTCACTTCCTTAAGTAACGAGGGCTGGCTGTTGGGTTCTTTTCATCAGGCACTGGTCGTATTTGGTATCAACAGTATACAAACTCCCTTTGTATTAGATTCTAACTCTTCTCTTCGGATATACATAGTTAACTCATATATCGATTGTTTGTTAATTATAGTTGCGTATTAATATTTCAAGAGATTTTTTCTTTCTTTCTTAATATGTTGTTTGTCTCATTCATTTGCAAAGGCAGAACCAGAATTGTTACTTTATGGGGTCGTAGTGTAAAATTCCGATTTTCTTTTTAATAACACTAAAAAATAGAAAGATGGTACTCATATTAAAAACGAGATTGATGTTCGTCGACAAAACTAGAAACAATTTGCGTAGGATTAGTAATCCAAATATCTAAATTTTATTAAATTTTAGCAATAAGATTATTATTTCGTCCAGCAATAATACCAACATGAAAATATTTAGTATTAGAATCTCCTAATTTTTGCCAATTAATACGAGCTCGTTCAGCCCAATATACTTCTTCTTGAAAATGGAATTTGTTAATTTTATTAATTAAGTAACGTTCTTTCCAGTGTGGAAAAAGAAGAAGACTGCATTTGACTATTTGATGCATTTGTTACTCCTAAAATTTGAACATTTATGACTAAAAAAAAATTCATAACTCACATGCACAAAATTTGACACTATATAATGCACAAAATTAAGATACATATGCAGAAAAGTTATATTCCCCTTTGCTAGGTAGAATACACCGATACCCACAAAATTGTTTGCATTTGAGTGCCAAGTTTGCCCTTTGCTTGTACTAAAATTCATAACTCATATGCAACAATTAAGAGGGTAAAATAGACATACAGAAAAATTGACTGATTGGAACAATATCATTTAATACCACATTTAATTGCCTTCTCCAATTGAAAAACAGCATGAATATAACCAAAATAGAAAACAATGAGAGATGACCATTAAAAGTTAAAGCAAACGCTTGGCGAATCATTTTCTCATTCATTCCCTCCTGTTTCATTTGTCTCTTCTCTGAGTGCTCTAGTTCATCAAGAATCTCTCTGGCTCTCATGGAACAGATCCAGCATAGACATGTGCAAGTGAGAGGTGTAAAGCTTCATGTAGCTGAAATTGGAAGCGGCAAGATCCAAATTTCTAAAGCCACCTTAATATTTTTAAATCCATCACTGTTTTGACTTCTTACACTAGTTTCTGTTTCTGCTTCTGCTTCTGCTTCTGTAGGTCCAAAAGTGGTGCTTTTCTTACATGGGTTTCCGGAAATATGGTACACATGGAGGCATCAAATGGTTGCTGTGGCAAACAAAGGCCACCGTGCCATAGCCATTGATTTCAGGGGCTATGGACTTTCTGAGCAGCCAGCGGAACCAGAAAAGGCAACCTTCAAAGACCTCATTGACGATGTTGTTGCCCTTTTGGATTCTTTGAGCATTGACAAGGTAAATATTTATCAGAAGTAATTAGACTGCAGGGCCTATATATTTGATATATATATATTTTTTTTGGGTTAGAATAAAGCAATAGAGATCTTGATATCATTACTTTTGTAGTTAT
Source organism: Prunus persica (assembly GCF_000346465.2). Classification (NCBI taxonomy): domain Eukaryota; kingdom Viridiplantae; phylum Streptophyta; class Magnoliopsida; order Rosales; family Rosaceae; genus Prunus; species Prunus persica. The sequence continues at coordinate 17,500,057 of NC_034011.1, read as the reverse complement.
AATTTGTGTCGATATTTTCAAGAATAGTACTACATAAACTTTTCATTACCAACTATGTGACATAAATAAATGAGGCTCAAATAAAGTCAGCACAGATATATAAACAAATAAGATGGTGTCATGGTAGTAGAGATTTGTTTTTCATACAAGCGATATTGGGAGAGGGGGAAATCGAACCTAGGACCAAGGGTGCAGGGGTAAATGCTCATAACTACTTAAGGTACAAGTCCCTTGCAGGAGTTGTTTTTAGCATACTAAGTTTTGGGCAAAGAGCTAAGCTCTGCATTCTCTTTAAAATGGCTTTTCTGCACCAGAATGTAATCTAATTATGTCCAAATTGGAATAAAATTACAAAAACAAGCACAAAACCCGGCAGCCGACCAATTTGGGCTGCAAAATGTCACAAAATTTTTCCTAGCCGATCAACCGGTAAGACTTCCCGAACTTTAGAAGTACTCTGTACAAGAATTTGAGCTTATACAATTCATATTGCCTAAAAATTTTCAACCTGTAATTGTTGAAACCAGGCTGTCCTTGTCGGGAAGGATTTTGGAGCTTTTCCTGCATACGTAATACCTGCTCTCCACCCGCAGCGGGTATCGGGCATGATAACAGTAGGTGTTCCTTTCATGCAACCAGATGCCTCTCCTGTCCAATTTCATCTCCTCCCAAAAGGATTCTACATGTCAAGGTTGAAGGTACATGCATTTTCCCATCAACATCTTGATTTTGTTGTCAAAATGTTTCACCGCATCGATCTGTATTTGTCGCATTACAAGGTTCACCTATGTACTGACATTGCTATTCTTACCTAATTCTAGGAGCCAGGGCGAGCAGAAGCAGATTTTGGCCGCTTTGATGTGAAGACGGTGATACGGAACATCTACATTCTCTTCTCCGGAAGTGAGCTCCAAGTGGCTGCTGATGATCAAGAAATCATGGACTTGGTTGACACTGCAACTCCTCTACCACCATGGTTCTCTGAGGAAGATCTTGCCGCCTATGCATCTTTATATGAGAAATCCGGACTCCATTTTCCATTGCAAATTCCATACAGGTATGTAAAAGCCGAGATACTTTTGCATTCGTTTCCACAGGACACGAGTTTCTTTCTCCAAAACAGTTCTAAGGAGACACAGACAGAAAATAGAGCGGCTCCTAAGAACATATAATTTCATTAATGTTTCTTTCCACAGATCCAGACGTTCATCCGAGGATTACCATTTAACTGATCCAAAAATCTCAGCTCCATCGCTGCTTATCATGGGTGAGAAGGACTACTTCTTAAAGTTTCCAGGGGTCGAGGACTACTTGAGCACTGGGGCAGTGAAGCATTTTGTGCCTGATTTGGACATTAATTTCATTGCAGAAGGGACTCACTTTGTGCAGGAACAATTTCCGGAGCAAGTTAATCAGCTAATCACCAGCTTCCTGGACAAACATGGTATCTAATGTAGATGCTCAATGTGCCTAAGAACAATATTTTCTAGGGCAGCAAATAATGCGACATATGCTGAAAGGGCTACGCCTTACAAGACATATAGGGGAATAAATAAACTCCTGCCGCCGTTCTTCTATATTGTTATCTCCACCTGATTTGCTTCTTGTTTGTAACCGTGGATTGCCTGCCTGTATTCGGTGCATTGCTTATGGTTCGACATATACAATCCGGATAAGGATTATCTATGTAACATACGATCGACATTGCTTAAGGTCTCATTTTCTCTCCCGTGACTTTTCAGTTTTATGTTAATCCCCTGAAAAGGAATTTCAGAAAGGAAAAAAGAGTAGAAACGTAATAGAAGCAACAATATTAGCCCCACCAATAATATTAATAATCAACAAAAGGAACAATAAGAAGACTTTGGCCACTTGGATGTTAAGACAACAGTAAGGAACGCGTATACTCTCTTCTGCAGAAGTGAGGCCCCAGATGGTGAGGAATTATGGAATTGCTTTGAGTTTTTTCCCATCTTCCTTTCTTTGAATTATAATTACAAGGATGTAGGATAACAGTTAGGTACTCTCCAAGTGGAAGGGAATGGGAAGAAATGCATTGTAAAGAACTGACCTCTGATCTAATAGCCTTGTTGGCAATTTTCTTAAGCCAATGAACTCTCAACACTCACTCACGGCTGCACAATAGTACGTCAAAAGCAATAGAAATGCAGTGAGAAGAAGTGAAAAACATTGCTCTCGGTGTCAACTGGTTCATCTCCTTTTCAATTCAATTTCATATCATGTTACACAGCACACACACACACACCGACTTTTCTTTGTTCTTTCAAGGCAATGAAAAACACACCCGAGCCAAGAGTAAAGGTATATCTCGAGGTGCTCTTCATATCATCAACACAATCACCCCCAATTACTATCACAAAAACCAAACCAAGTAACTTTTGGCTCAGCATTTCTCATACCTTGAGCCATCATCAATTTTTCCTTGAACGTATCTTACGACACTCTTAACCATATCCCATAATAAATACGATTGAGCTTATGCAAGCTACTCGCTTACATGATATCCTGCCTTGTTTCTGCTAAAATATGAATATGGTTTGAATGTATTAGGTTAACTTTATTCTTCTTCATAAGGAGGTATATATAAGAGTTTCCAGGGTGCTTTACAAGGAATTAGATACAGTAAAGAATTAGGAAAGTATTTCCTAATTATACAATGATTTACCAACTATATAAAAATGGGAAAGTAAATCCCTTAATTAATAAAGGAAATAAATCTCCTTGATTAATTAGGAGACGCACGTCAACACTCCCCATCAAGTTGGTGCATATATGTCACCAATGCCCAACTTGGTAAGTGAGTCATGAAATACTCTGCCACAAATAGCTTTTGTTAAGATATTTGCCAGTTGATCTTCTGATTTTACGAATGGTAGGTGGATGATCTTCTTCTCAATCTTCTCTTTGATAAAATGTCTATCCACTTCAACATGTTTGGTTCGATCATGTTGACTGGATTATGGGCAATGTCAATGGCTGATTTGTTATCACAATATAACTCCATTGGGTTTCCGGGCTTGAAACCCAATTCTGTCAATAGTCTTCTGATCCATAGTAGTTCACAAACTCCGTGAGCCATTCATCGATACTCTGATTCTGCACTAGACTAAGAAACCACATTTTATTTTTTACTCCGCCAAGTGACTAGATTACCTCCCACGAAGGTAAAGTAACCTGAAGTAGAGCGTCTATCGGTAATGGAGCCAGCCCAATCAGCATCTGTATATCCAACAACTTCAAGATCTCTATTTTTTGAGAACATTAATCCTTTCCCAGGTGCTGACTTTAAGTATTTTAAGATCTGATCAACTGCATACTTATGGGACACACTGGGTGAATGCATAAACTGATTAACCACACTCACAGCATATGCAATATATGGTCTTGTGTGGGCTAAATATGTCAACCTTCCAATAAGGCGTTGGTACTGTTCCTTATTGGTTGGTTCTTGATCCATGCCTTCACATAAATTGTGATTCATCTCGATGGGTGTATCAGCAAGTTTGCATCCATGCATTCCTGTTTCAATGAGCAGATCTAATACATACTTCCTTTGAGACAGAAATATACGAGTTGTGGACCTGGCTACTTCAATTCCGAGAAAGTACTACAGATCACCTAAATCCTTCATCTCAAATTCTTGAGACAAATACTTTTGCAGTTTCAGTTGCTCTCCTGTGTCGTTTCCAGTTACGACTTTGTCATCCACATAAACAATCAATGCAGTAAGTCTTCTTCCATCACGCTTCAAGAATAAAGTGTGATCTGCATTACTCTGTATATATACAAAATTCTTCATGGATTTAATGAATCTACCAAACTATACCCTAGGGGATTGCTTTAACCCATATAATGACTTTATGAGCTTGCAAACTTGACTCCCCTTATCATGAACTAAGTTACATCTTGATGGTAAGTCCATATATACTTCTTCTTCCAAGTCTCTATGTAAGAATGCATTTTTTACATCAAATTGATGTAATGGCTAATTGAGATTTGCTGCTAGAGACAAAAGGACTCTGATAGTTTTAATCTTGGCTACTGGGGCAAATGTCTCTTGGTAGTCTATCCCATATCTTTGTGTGTATCCATTCGCCACCAATCTAGCTTTATATCTTTCAATGGATCCATCTGCTTTGAGTTTCACAGTATAAATCCACATGCATCCCACTACCTTCTTTTCATAAGGTAATGGCACGAGTTCCCATGTGCCATTCTTCTGGAGAGCTCACATTTCTTCATTTATGGCTTCTTTCCATTTTGGGTCTTCTAGTGCTTCAGTTACACTGTTGGGAACATGTATGTCGACTAACTGTTTCACAAAGTGTACCCGTGACTCTGATAATCTGTTGATGGATACATAATTGTTGATGGGATATTTTCCTTTGGCATTAAGATTTGCTTCGTAGTGTACTGGAGGTTTGCCACGGTTCTTCCATTTTGGAATCTGATATGCAGGCGGAAGTAAGATGTGATATGGGAAGGTGAGGAATTTGATGTATGAAGGATTTAGGTTATCTGATGTACTTTCTAGGAATTGAAGTAGCCAGGTCCACAACTGGTATATTTCTGTCTCAAAGGAAGTATGTATTAGATCTGCCCACTGAAACAGGAATGCTTGGATGCAAACCTGCTGATACACCTATCGAGAAGAATCACAAGTTATGTGAAGGCATGGATCAAGAGCCAACCAATAAGGAACAGTACCAAAGCCTTGTTGGAAGGTTGATATATTTAGCCCACATAAGACCAGATATTGCATATGCTGTGAGTGTGAGACTCTTTATCTTCACATTCTCACACGGCCCCGCACGTGTGGCGAATTTTCAAGCCTAGCACGTGGGCCTTGTAGTGGTTAAGTATAAAATGAGCATCAAATATTTTCTTCCATCATTGTTGCATCATTCTTTCCACATATTCCAATTCCAAGCGAATATACAATAGACCCAAATCACTCATTTCATATTTGTTTCAATCTTATCTCTTTCGAACTCCATAATGAAAACTAATTGGAAACACTATCTCATTAACATAAACATAAACAATAAGGATTTTTAGTGTTAGCTGGAATCTTGATATACAAAGGAAGTTCAGTTTTGCTTTCATTGAAATCTAGCATCAATCTATGCACACCATGCTCTCAGTGTTTGCTTTAAGCCTTTCTAAAATTTGCACAACTTCATGAGTCCAAGGAATAAAGCTAGTTTCACATCTGTATAAGTGCCGTTATAGAATGAAGTTGACCCACAAGAGCAAATGTCGTATTGTTCAATTCGGCGTTGTTTTGAGTACCCTTTGTGTTTTTTTCACCAATATTATGTTGTTCTTTTGAATGGTGTTGAAGTTGGCTCACCATAGATGCTAAAGGAGGAAGAAGAAATGACAGAAAAAGGAGTTTAAAAAACAGTTCTTTGGGTTCTAGTGCTCGAGTGGCAGAGAGACGTTTTTTCGCCTAGTCCCAGGCACTTAAGCAAAAGTGCACGTGCTTGAGCGGACGTGGCGAATCCAGTGCGGATCCTTGGTGTTTTAGGATAGTTTTTCCCAGTTTTTTTTTGGGGAGTTTTAGTTTCATATTCCTAATTAACTTGTAACCCAAGTCCTATGAGTTATAAATAGGACTTTTAGGGCTAGGTTAAAAGTAAGAGAGGAAAATTCAAGCGTAAATTTTCAAGAGAGACACAAGACAGAATTCAAGAGTGAATTCTTGAGCGTTTATAACGGCTTCAAAGGGTTTGTGCAAAGGGTGAGAGAAAAGAGAGCTAGGGTATTTGTGAGAGCTAAAGGGTTCAAGTTGTAACCAAAGTTGTTCTTACATACTTGTGAATTTCTCAAGTAGATCATCAAGGGGACGTAGACAGGAGGCCGAACCTCTATAAATCTTTCTGTCCTTATGTGTTTTTTTTTTCTCTATTCGAGGTTCTTGTGTTTTATTCTCAAAGGGTTTGTGTGTGTGTGCCGTCGCATAGTCCATCAACGACAAGGTCTTGGAGTGTTTTCACACAACAAGTGGTATCAGAGCCTAGGTTTGCAGAGGGTATTGGTTTTATACTTAAGTGCTTTTGTAACATCCCACACCGACCAACGGAGAGGGGGTGATGTGCCTTATGGTCTCGTTTGGTTCATGGGAAATGAGACTTGAGAATGGGAAATCAATTGCTTTCCCATGTTTGGTAAGTACATGCATGGAAAATGATTGCCTGGCACATGGGAAAGTAGGGGGGAAAGTGAAGTCTTCCTTTCAACTTGGGTTTTGTTTTCTATCCTCATGGGAAAAGTTTGGGAAAATGAGCAAACATTCATTGCACATTTTTCATGACCATTTTGTCCCCATGAACAATTTAGAATTACAATGTATCATTAAATATATTCTTTTTTTATTTGATTTAATCTAGGTATAATTGGAAAATTATACAAACTTTGGTTTCCATTCCTACTCAAAACAAACATGGGAAAGGAAACAAAGTGAAATCTCCCATTTACTTTCCCAACATTACCAAACGTGGGAAAGGAATCTTTCATTTCCCATTCCTTAGGAAATGACATGAGAAATGATTTCCTCTTAAATCTATTTCGTGAACCAAACGGGGCCTCACTACAAGAAAAAAGTCATTCAACAACACACATTGTGCGTTGTTGAAGGGTATTGACAACATGCGGCGCACGTTGTTGAAGCCGATGTCGTTAAAAAGTTCACAGCTTTCAACAACACGCTTCGCATGTTGTTGTTGATATTAGTGCTCGTTGTCAACACCAGTAAATGCAACGCGCGCATGTTGTGGAAGAGGCTGACAACAACGTGTTCAGCGTGTTGTTGAATACCTAATTGACAATGTTCATATGCACGTTGTTGTTAACTTTTTAACAACAGCCTTTGCACGTTGTGATATTAAATATTATTATGTTATAATTATTTCCAATCGCTATAATCACCTTATTGCATGAAAAATACATAATCCATTTCATTTTTTGTTGCCATTCCATCAACAAAAAACCGTATCAATTACTTATTAATATTCAAAAGCATACAATATCAAAAGTACAATAAAACAAAATAAAATCTAGAAGATTGAAGTATTCTAGGACTTCTAACTACATGCCTAATTACAAGAATAAACCTAAACCAAATTGATATACATGATTATCCTACAAGTCAAGTTCTACATATATAAATGTATACCTTCATAATCACTAAATAAGGTACACTTAAGCTTCTCCTTTATAGTTCTTTCACTTGTACCAATATCAACAAACTCTTCATCACATAATCCACCAAGCTCCTCCTTACCATGCTTCCAAGCTTTTTTCACCCTCTTAAATATCTTCTGAAAAGGTTTGGACAATAAAAAACAGAGATAATGATTTTCTAATCATAAACTATGTGCATTGAGAAAGAAAAAAAAATGCACATGTAAGTTTCAATAAATAGTATAAGAAAATATGAATAATATTTACAATTCGGGATGAGGCTGCTAATGGAACCCATCTATCCAACCCACATTGAGAACATATATATATAATTGCTAGTAGTTAGTTTGTTAGGATTTGATCCAATAGTTGTGGATGATAAACATTCACATTGAGCTCTTCAATTATCTCGTGTTTTGTAATTCACACTATCTTCATTACAAACTTGATTTCGCATCGTTAAACATTGTCAATCTTATCTGTCTACTAATTATAAAAGTAATCTTTTATGTCTGTTAAATCATGCACCTTTTCTAAAATCACATAGAACCAAACACAAAATGCCAGAAAATCCACCAAAAGAGAAAGAAAAAAACATGTAAAAGTTTAAAATATGATAAATAAGAACGATGACACTTAAATGAATGTGCGAACGAAGGACTTGCTTTCCCTTCACTAGAAGCAACAGTCCTCATTCTGGTCTCCACCTTCTAGATTCAATTTTACAAGTGTTAAAAGACAAGAATGCAAGGCTTTGAACAGAGAAGCATTTACTAATATATAACTGACTTCCCAAAATATGAGGATATACCATTCACCCCAATCAGTAGTACTTATAAAATTAGGATAAAAAGAAAACGATACAAGCACATGCACCACTATTGTAACCTCAGAAAAAATGTTAGAGCATAGTTTATATGAGATTACAGATTCTGTGCAAATTTTGGGATCTAAGAAGGTTGTTCTAGCTTTATAAAACATACATAGAACAAGCAATACATACATACCTCAAGATCAATAGCAAGCAGGGCAGCCATCTGTGTGTGAATTAGTTGACAATTGAGAGAAACAAATTCTTACATGAATCAGTATATCCAGCAAAATGATTCTTTTTCTCTTATGAATTTCCTCTCTTGAATTTCCTGCAAACTGAATTGAGGTTCAGATAAAAAACACATATAAAGAAATGAATTTTAAAAAGATAAATAAGAAAAAAAGAAGACATGTAAGAACTGAAAGACCAAGTCGAGATGGTTAAAGACTTGACTCTGCTCCAAGCCATACTCAACAAAACTACTATCTCAAAATTGCCACCTTTCTTCCTTTTCCTTTCATAGCCAAAAAATTTAGGTTTTTCTCAGCAGCCTCATACTCCTAAATGATTTAGATTTGGGTAAACTATAAACATACTCCACAAATAAAATCAATCTATGTTTCCATCAATTGTTGGTAAAAAATCAATCACCAATAAAAGCATAAACCATGAGGAGCAAAGACACACAGAGAGAGAGAGAGAGAGAGAGAGAGAGATACATAGGTGTTCAATTGCCTAACAAAGCTGGAGAGGGTATTGTGCTTCAAATACTTGGGTAGGAGGTCCCTAGCGGACTCTGGTAGGTTCTAAACAAACCAAACACTAGCCTACATAGGCCAACTATCAATAGATGCCAAATCACCAAATTCTGCATTCAAGAAACCAATACAGTATATGGAAATGAAAAGCAAATTTGAAATAATTAAAAAGAATTAAGAGAAAATGAAGGGAAAACAACAAATATTGCAAATTAAAAGAATAAGAAGAAAAAGAAGTACTCTGTAGAGGAGAGTATCGAAGGAGTACTTGGAGATTTGTTCCTAGAGACGGTTCCATAGAGATGACGAGTTTTGAAATCGATTTGTTTTGACTTACAATTCACTATCCAAATAGTTTAACCCTAAAGCATATTAGGAACATTGAAACCGATTTGTCAAAACCCCTAGACCATAATCCTAGATTGAAATACCATTAAGCTTGATTTGAATAATCTAAATCATACATAGTTAAAAAGAGAGAGGAAGAGAAGCAAAGCTTTTACCTGTCATAAAGAGGCTGAGAGTGTTGGATAATCTACTCGGGAATGGAGGAAGAGGCTGGAGAGAGAGAGAGCCAACGACAAACAAAAAACCAGATTGTGAGAGAGATTTAGAGAGTTGGAGCGACATAGAAGGCCAGCGCAAGAGATGGAGAGAAAAGAAATGAGAGTTTAGAAGATAAAGAGAAAGACCAAAGAAAGAGAGGAGACGATAAAGCATTTGAGAGGGAGACTGAAATATTTAGTGGAAGAGTGCGGGAGTTTTTCCCACAAAAAAATTCGGCTAGTTTTTTCAGGAATTTTTTACTGTAGTAAACTGATATAGTTTTGACAACATGCGTTGTATGTTGTTGAACTCCATATACAACAACACGCACAGGTGCGTTGTTAGAACTTCCCCAAAATTCCATTTCCACAACGAGCACTAAATGCACGTTGTTGAAAGTTGTATAACACAACATGCACCTTCTGCACGTTGTGGAAAGTCTAATTCCACAACGCTAACTTACGCACGCTGTTAATAACGTGTTGTCATAGTATATTTTTCTTGTAGTGCCTATATGTACATGCCACCTCCATCTAGCACGAGGCTTTTTGGGAGCTCACTGGCTTCGGAGTCATAGGAACTCCGAAGTTAAGCGAGTTTGGGCTAGAGCAATCTCAAGATGGGTGACCTGGTTTGTCCTTGCAAGTCTGCAAGAATGATGTAGTATATCGTTTGACAAGTCCAAGTATCGTTCCTACGAGGATTCCAAATTAATCTAATATTTGAATACCTAAATTAAATCTAACTATATGCAAGTAAATTTGTAGAGATTGTTGTTGTGAAAGTTTATGAAACAAACAAGAAATTAATAAAAACAATCGAGAATAAGAAGGTTGAATTTTAAGGTTGAAAAACAATGATGAAGGTCTAGGGTTTTGGAATCAACCACAAGCAATCCAAGTTATATTTCAATACATTCAACAGATTCTTTCGATTCTTTAGATGATAGTTCCCGTATCACTACTACAAAAAAGCAAAAAGACGACGGTAAATCACCGTCGTGTATTCGGTTTTTCAATGGTCGTGGAATCCACCGTCATCTTTTCCCTCATAAACCACGACGCTAAATCACCGTCGTTGTTACAATATACAACGTCATCAACAAATACAAAACGACATCTGTGTACTGCAAAAAGATCTAAAAAAGCAGTCAAGGATGAGAATAGACGACCAACTCTCTAAATAAACCGTCGTTAAAAAGGAAAAATATGACACATATTAACAGAACATGGCCGCAAGATAGACATACAACGACGAAAATTAAAATAAGACGCCGTTAAATATCATTTTCACGACAATAAAAAATATGTCGTCTTTAAATACATTAGAAGACGACGTTATTGATACCTACTACGTCGCCTATATAAAAAGAACCGTCGTAAAATAAATTTTCCACTTCGATTTTTCTATAAAAGATGACGTGGAAATAGTTGTCAGTGTCATTATTTACGACGTATGTATTTATAGAGTAGACGTTGAACAACGAAACACGTCGTTACAATATATGA
>NC_034011.1:17459882-17489125 GCF_000346465.2 Prunus persica | reverse complement strand
TGTATAAGTAATACAACGACGGTAGTTTAAAAAAATCGTCGTGTAATCGTCGTCGTATGCCTTAAAATTCGTCGTGCTCTCAGTTTATTTTCAAGAACACAAAACCCATTAAGAACACAACATATATATGAAACCAAGCAAGAAACCAACATATACATGAAACCAAGCATGAAAACAATAAATCCATTCCCAATTCAACATAACATAGGGTGATTAAAAGATACGACAAAATTAAATCCATTCCCAATTCAACATAACAGATAATGTAATCCATGAACCCATTAAACAGAAAATCCATGAACCCATACCTATAAGCACATTATTAACAGATCGCAAAGCATACACATAAAACCCTTTAACAAAACAACCTAATATCATTCAATGAATTTACAAGGGGAAGATAGGGTTTGTACTTACAGATTGGACGAGCTCACAGATTCGACGGAGCCTGGAGAGTGCAACTTTTAATTAGAGCAGAAGTGAGAGAGCGAAATGTTATGTCGCGCGAAATCTGAAAATTTTAGGTTTCAGGGTTCGAAGTATAAGAATAAGAGCCAAATCTTAAAAAATTTAGGTCGCGCGAAAATTTTTAGAGCTCGCGCGTTTTAAAACGTCGAAAGAAAAACCAAGGCGAAAGTTCTACAAGTACCGACGTAAATTTAATATTCCACGACGGAAACTTCATTTTCGGATTAAGAACGTAAGGCCGTTCATTTTGAAGCTTCATTTTTCGGATTAATTTTAAATTTATTTTGAATTTTTTATATAACGACGACTGAAAAACCACGTCGGTGTTAAGAAATTAAAGACGTTGTAAATTATATAAACTGACTTACATATTAAAATGACGTCGTTTAAAGCGTAAACCATGTCGTATGTTTTACTGTACGACGTAAAATATGTATTCCACGACGCAACCACCGTCGTTAAAAATTAATACCCTAAACCCATAAAACTAAATTATACAATTTAAAAAATTAAGTTTATAAAAGGTTTTATGGTTTTAAAGCCTAACATATACCCTAGACTACCCAAAAATTATACTTTAAAAATAAACCCCAATAAATAACAACCCTAATCTCTAAACCCTAGACTCTAAACCCTAAACCATAAAACTAGAAGTGATTTTATGACTCATCAAAACAATTTTGTTTTGGATGGTCATTTTAAATTTTTGTTATTCAAAATGAATTTTTTCAAGGTTTATGTGGAAGAAAATATATCAATGACTTCATAGGAGTTGACTTTTCAATTTTCTGATTTATTTTAAATTTATTTTGAATATTTTGATATAAAAATAATAAAATATTCTTACCACAACAACAAACCACGTCGGTGTTAATAAATTGTAGACGTTGTAAATTGTAATAGACTACTAAGTCGTTAAAATGACGTCGTTAAAATGAGAAACCATGGCGTCTATTTAACTATACGACGTAAAATATATATTCCACGACTTAACCGCTGTCGTTACATAAACGTCGTCGATGATACCCTGAACCCTTAAGAAATTGAAGATGTTGTAAACCATAAACGACTCAATTGTTCAAAGAACGTCGTCTAACTATATTTTTACGTCGTATTTGTTTAAAACACGAAACAACAAAATACGATGGTTTTTGACTTTATTAGGTCGTTGGAAAAGTATTACACGTCGGTTAAGCAATTTGTATGTTTGTTTTTTTTTTAATTTAAGAAAACCTCAACAAATTTTTACATTACATATTATAGAGAAAATTTGTACATTATACATAAATATCAAGTGTTCAATAATTGCCCTGTTTAATAATTTGGAAAACAAACTCTGCCCATTCATTCCGGACTTCATCAATGGCTTCTTGGGGGTATGAAGCTTCCTAGTTTCCCTTGGCATACTGCATAAACAATGACTATTAGGGTTTATAAATAAAAAGAAATTCAATCACAGACGACGATATTTTTCATAACCGACGTAGTATATCCATTCAACGACGTTAATTTTACATGACCGTCGTTGATAATACAAAAAACGACGTGAAATGTATGAAGGTAATTTCTTCTTACCTTATACTCAAACCCCAAGGAAGGATCCATGATGATGTCCCTCATGAAGCGCATCACATAATACCCGCATTCGACATTGCTGGGTTGCTTTGGTGTGCCTGAGAGAGTTTTCCAAATTACATTTTTACGTCCTGCTCGGGCTATGTGGGTATTATATATTTTTAAAGCACTGTTCACGATGTTTTTCGCCTCTTCGTCGACCACACGATGACCTGGCAGAGGATCCAGAAAATAGACGGTCTCCTTCTTTGCTCTTACAATCAGCAAGATCCAATGACGGCTGCACAAAATTAATATAAAAACGACGGTTATTTACAAAAACGACGTATTATAGTATTTCACACGACGAAATAAAGTAGATAACGACGACATTATATATTTATCACGACGATAAATAAATACCGACGTGGTTAGTAGTTTCAAACGACTAAATAAAATAAAATACCGACGTGGTTAGTTTATAAGCTGTCATTTATTGAAAATCATAAAAACAAAATCCTAAGGAGACTAACCCTGGATTGTAAGGCATCATGAAAATCTGTTCACCGTCTGTCTTCTGAAGTCGAGCTGCTACCAGTCGTGATCTTTCAGTTATTGTGCCAGAGTTGGCACTAACTGTAGCAGGGTCGATAAAGCCAACCATGCTGCACATATTGGCTTGTTTCAAAACATCGTGTAAGTACCTAAATACATAAAATAATATAAACAAGTCAGCACAAAAAAACACGACGGTTATGTATAAAAAAACGACGTATTATAATATTTCACACGACGTACTGAAATAGATGAGGACGTTATAATATGTTTATCACGACGGTAGTTAGTTAAGACGACGTGGTTAGTTAGTTAAGACGACTCAATATATAAACCAACGAGGTATTATTTTAGAAGTACAAACCTCATATATACAGCCAATACAGTAGCTCCAATTTCTTCCATGCCTGCAAATTGTGTAATATCTTCAGGCAGGAGGAAGGTATCGCGCTCACCACCAAACACCTCCTTATCAATTGTAAATTGGAGTGTCTTATCCTCAGGCAGGAGTGTCGTTTCCACAAAACGACAAAGGGTTTTTAAAGAAGATGGCGCCTCCATATTTGAATAATCACCAACTTCAATAACCTGTTTAAAGAAATAAAAAAAATGACGTGGTAATTCAATAAAGACGACGGTTTAAAGAATAAAACGTCGTCTTAAAAGTATTTAAACGACGGTGAAAAAACTGTCGTGGTAATTCAATAAAGACGACGGTTTTATGAATAAAGCGTCGTCTGAAACCATTTAAACGACGGTGCAAAACCGTCGTTTAATATTTTATTACGTCTTAAAAAAATTCCGCCGTCTAAGTTGTAAACAAACGACGGATTAAATAAAAATATCGACGTCTGAAATTTTGAAAAACAAATAAAAAAGGCAAAGTTATGTGAACATACCTTGTCGTCATGCTTTTCTTCATCTTCTTTCTCCTTTTCTTCTTCCTTCTCTTCATCTCTTTTTTCTTCTTCCTTCTCTTCATCTGGCTGATGTTTCCCCATTTTGGCAGTATCATCCTCCAAATGTAGGGATCTCACATCACCTCCAGAGCAGCTAGCTTTGTCAGACATTGGATTTTTGGGGCTTTGGCTAATTCTTGGTTTAAGCATGCTTGGATCAAAATTGGGAATTAATTGGGAAAGCTGACTCAGGAAATGCTCCCTCTCAGCCTCTACCAATTGTTTTGTCCTAGCCTCCATCCTTAAGGCCTCTTCCCTTGCCTTAGCCTCCATCTTTTTAGTCTCTTCTTGAAGGAGAACTCTTAAACTGTCCTTCAAACGGTCGTCAAAGCTCACCCTCTGTGGTTTGGGCAAATTGAAATATTGCCTTGGGGAAACACCAGCACCAACTCCCCTCACTCTGCCTGGATGCTCGGGGCCCAAAGCCATGGTCAGCACATCATTGCTGCCATCTACTCTGACTTTGCCTTCCGAGACTTGTTTCTGCAATTCATCCTAAAACAAAGATAAACAAAAAAACACACGACGGTTATTTATGTACAAACGACGTATTATATAATTTCACACGACGCAATAACGTATAAACCGACGTTATTATAACTTATCACGACGGTAGTTATACCGACGTGGTTATTTATTTAAAACGACGAAATGAATAAACAACCGACGTCTTATGCTATAATTAAAGAAAACAGAGTAGTGATTCCTATTTAGACCGTTAACGACGTTTTTAAAAAAGTTTCGACGTGGTAATATCATTCACACGACGCGAAAATGAACCACCGACGTCTTATGCTATAATTACAGAAAACATAGTAGTGATTCCTATTTAGACCTTTAACGACGTTTTTAAAAACTTTTCGACGTGGTAATATCATTCACACGACGAAAAATATAACATACGACGTAATAAGAATAATTCACAGTTTAATAAAAATTTAAAACAGAGTGATAGTAGGCTTACAATTAATTTTGCTTTCTCTGCCACCTTTGGATCAGGGATGTTACCATGTTTGTCCTGTCTAGCTCTCTTCCATAAGGTAGATCGATCAATTTCTACCCCAGGCATGGTTTCCTCCAATTGATCCTCCAATCCAGCATATCCTTTTCGAGACAATCGATGATTGTACTCGAGTTTCTCCCTAATCTGTGCATGTTGAGAATGCACAGACTCAAAATCTTTGGATAGCCTTGAAGCTACAAAGGCATCCCATTGTGCTTTCTCTATGAATTTATATGTTTCAGGGGGTTGGCTTAATTTCTCCCTGTCATTGGTGTATGGAAGGATATAATGCCTCGTTAGTGTAGACTTGAAATCCTTCCATTTCTTGGCAGCAGAAGCTAAAACAGAGGTCTTGCCCCCTTGGCCTACGACAAAAGCCATGTCAACTGCTTCCCAAATCTGCTCCTTTATATCCTTGGGGATTTGGGACCATTTCTTGTCCACAAGTGGGATCCTGGAGCGTGCCAACACACCAATATACGACTGCATCTCAATATGTGCTTGGCCAACACCTTTCCCCCTTTTATTGTACTCAACAATTGGCCTCAGTTTCTGAAGCTTTCTCTTCACAACACGAGGCATTGTGCTCATACCTCGACTAGTCTTTGAATCATCAGAGATTGTTGTCTGGCTGGTTGGTTCTGTCTCAGCAGATGATGAAGCAAACTTCATCTTCTTCGAAGACTTCATCTCCTTCGAAGACTTGTCTTGAGGAGCTACCATTCCAAGCTTCTTGGAGCCAGAATCCTTAGTTTGTTGTTGAGAAACCATTTTAACAGACAAAACTGCAAGTGAAAATATTTCAGGAAAACATTAAGAACACAAATGACGGTATTAAAAAAATACGACGTATGATATGATTTTAGACGACGCAATGAAATAATCTCAGACGTAATAAATGTTTAAAACCATTATTTATATAACGTCGTAGTATATATGTTCACACGACGTCAATAGTAATACACCGTCGTGGTAAAACTATTATTTATATAACGTCGTGGTATTTATGTTCATACGACGTCAATAGTAATACACCGTCGTGGTATTAACATTCACACGACGTAAAACAATAAGATATTTTGTCGTCTATATTAGATACCAACCCTAGTTTCTTTTTCTTTATATTTTATCAAATAAGGAAAAAACAAAAACCATTGTTCAGAGAAATCAAACCTGCAATTAAACAAGCATATAAAAAAAGACTATTATTTTAAAAACAACTTTGTCAATTTTCAGACGACGCTAGAACAACTGACGAACCGTCGTGGTCTACCGTCGTCTTATTTAGTTGAGGTAGTTGTCTTCAAAGTTGGAAACTTTCCCTCTTTGTCTGTATATTTTATCAAACTTGGAAAGAAGTAAAATGATTTTGGCCAGAAAAAAGGTAAAAAGAGTTTTCAAACAAAAAACGTATGAGCATGCAAAACAGTAACCAAAATAGTGAAAATGAAAGCTTACCTTTTGCGTGCAATGAAAGCAAGAGGAAGATGATCGATGTTTAAGTTCAGAGACGACGAAGAAGACGAGAGGAAGACGATGAGAAACTCTGACAATGCTCTGACAAGGAAAAAAGACGAAAAGGTTTCTCTGGGAGATTGAAATTTTTAATCGGGTTTGGAAACAGTGCATGTGTAAGTCGAAAAGTTGCTTACATATAAAACCATTTCAAAAAAATAATACGGCGGTTACATTTAACTACGTCGTTTTTAACTAACACGACGCAATATTTTTCGTTCGACGTGGAATCATTTCATTTAACGTCGTTAGGTTTAATATAACCGACGTGGATTTTAATTTTTAAATTATGAATAGAATTTTTTTTCCCGTGACCTTTCAGTTTATTTTTCAATTACAGTGCGTTATAAATAGAGTTTTTTTTCCGGAGGAAATTTAAAACGAAGGAAATTAATATTCTGCAATATGTAAAGTTTCTTTTTTGGATGACAGATTTAAATAAAATAAGAATATAAAAACAACGAATGTGTAAGTCAAGTAGACGAAAAGTTGCTTACATATAAAACCATTTCAAAAAAATAATACGGCGGTTACATATAACTACGACGTATAAAGTACAAAATACGACGGTAAATTTAACTTCGGACGTGGTAAATAAATACGACAGTAGTGTTGTAGGTACCGTCGTAGTAAACTCAAAAATTAAAGTACATAAGTAATAACTCGCGTCATGGTAGATTATTTAAGACGTCGTGATTATTAATGTACCGACGTGGAGTTCTGTAATATACATCAGTAATACCGACGTTGATTTTACAATTTAAACGGCGGTTTTTTGGTAAGGACCGCCGTTGGTTTTAAAAATTTATTCTATAAATTTGTCGCTTTCATTCATTTTCGCGGTTTACATTTAGGGTTCCAAGTTCTTCCTCTCTCAGAGACACTGTCTCTCACATCTCAAAGACAATAATTTGGATGTCTTTCTCAAGAAGAAGCTTGTCAACTAGCCTTCTCACTTCCTTGATCAAGCCTGATAGGACACTTAGTGCTTCTGAATACTCCTTGCTTTCCATCAAAAGAGATGCAAGCCTGGCCTCCACTCGCTGTCGAAGGAAAGTTCGCTTCTCAGGGAAATCTGAAGATCAAATGTGCCTGATCCTCTGCTTGATTTTCTTGCCTAAGAAGATCCGTCGGATTTGTGATAGCCTCTTCCTTTATCCGTAGAGCTTCAGAAGAAGAAGATGGGTTTCAAGAATGCGATAAAGAATAGAAATGGCTTCAGATGGCCTCTAAAGCATGAGCAATTGAATCAGTAGTTTCTGGGAGATATGATGAAGACATTGTCAATACTTTGAACTATACAAGTCCTGCAGAAAGATAAAGGACCAAACTGTTAAAGAAACTGAAACAACGGCGGTTTTCTGTTCTACCGTCGTCTTTTCTCGTCGTCTATATTAAGGTAAGATGGCGGTAGATTTATAATTACCGACGTAGATTATTTTGTTAAACGTCGTTAAGTGTACTACAACCGACGTGGATTTTATTTTTGAATTATAAATAGAGTTTTTTTTCCCGTATTCTTTCAGTTTTAGTTTTCAATTACAAAGCGTGATAAATAGATTTTTCTTTCCCGAGGAAATTTAAAATGAGGGAAATTAATGTTCTACAATTTGTAAACTAACACGACGCAATATTTGCAAATCTGTGTCATCTGTTAAGATTATGATGTGGAACAGAGTTCCATCTGGTAAGATTTCGTAACCCTTGGGATCTCAGACAAATCTGATTATGTCGGCGGTGTTCTATATAAACCGTCGTGGTTATTTCAATTCTTGTCATTAAGTAGATCTACCGACGTAGGATAAGAAAATCAAAGAAAAAAATTGTTAACAAAAATTCTTATTAAGACGACCGTTAAAATTAAAGGTACGACGTATAAAATGAATAAATACGACGTTAAATTTTATTGTACGATTTAAAGATAACGTCGTAGAACTATACGAGAATGACGTCGATATATTTATATTTTCCGTCGTTGTAAATTAATTTAATACGGCGATATTTTGTATTTTAAAGCCGTGGATTTGTTTGTAATTATACGGCGTCTTATACGAAAACCTCGTCGTGTTATTTTATGAGTAAAAACGGCAGTTTTTATTGAAATCGTCGTCTTTACTTTCTACGTCGGTCGATTCATAACTTCTGCCGTTCTTTGTTGGCATTGATTTTACACTGCGAAAATCTGTTTCAAATAGACGTCGGTTGTTTAATTATGTACGTCGTTGTTTTTGAACAGCCATTTGAATCTCCATTTTTTAGTTGTCTAAGGTTGTATTACACGACGGTGTTTTTAGAACCGTTGTCTTTTTATAAACCACGACGGTTTTCACTTAGACCGTCGTTGTTTTCTGGTCGTCTTTTTCACTTTTTGTAGTAGTGTATCTAAGTCCTTTTTAAGCACTCAGACCATAGTTTTCCTTAAGTGTAAGATTCTTTTCTAGTTTAGACAAAGATTGTATACCCAATCCTGCAATCTATCCTGGTTAAGGCATAAATTTAACAAGTTGGATTCATTACGCTCTAGAAAACGAGAGAACCAAGCAAACCATTATTCTTCGTCAAGCAATAATGTAATTCACCACACTTAATCACAAGAAGCTAATTGAATTATATTGCAAGTTCTGCCTCAAATTCATCTTCTAATTTACTAGATGCAAAGCCCTAAGGTGATCAATCAAAGAACTTAAACAAATAGCAATAATTAAAATAATGATTAAACATTCATCTAAAAGAAACTTAGAATCCATTAAATAACATTAGAAATCATAACTATCCATGCTTGGGCATCATCCTCGCCCTAGAGAATAATTTAGTTACTCATGTTCAAAGAAAACAAAATTGAAAAACTAGAAAACATAAAATAAAACTTATGGATTGTGACGATGCTCGAGAACTTGACGATAGCAGCGACTCTTTGACTCTCCTTCAAACTCCATCATAAGAGAACCCTATTTTCTGGTCTTCTTTAAATGAGGAACAAATCATCTTTTGACTTGTTAACTATGCTTTCTTGGTTTGGCTTCAATTGTCTTTGATGAGTTGGCATCCAAAATCCTACTAAATATAGGATCAGACCTTAGAAAATAACCTTGCATCCTTGTAGACACTTCCCAAATGTAATTGATACAAATTAAACTCCAAGGATTGAACTTCAAAAGGATTATTTTGCAAAACCCACAGAACACATTCTGCCTGAACTGTCTGTACTAAAAAGGCCACAACTCTCTCCACACACGTCCGAATCACGAACCGTAAAATTTTACAGAAAGTTAACATCCGTATATTTCCAACAATATAAGGGTCAACATCTGGTTCACTCTGAGGAAGTACAGTATATTCTGTCAAGTTAACTGATCTGCACAAGAAGTTCTGCTCCTAGGATTTCACATTATATTTCAATCCCAAAATTGCTCATTTTGCTTGCTTTTCCATCTTTACTCTTTAAACCTAGTAAAACACAAAAATAAGTAAAAATGGACTAAATTCTCTCAAGAACATAGCAAGAATCTTAGAGAAAGATAATAAAAATGTACGAAATAATGGTTATATCAAATACCCTCAAACTTAGACTTTGCTTGCCCTCAAGCAAAACAAAACAAAACAAGGACTCGAAAGAATGTTAGGCCTCCACATATTAGTCTCAATAAATCGTGCAAGGTATATAACTCTAAAGAATCAAATAACCATCATATAAAGCGCAAGCATGATTCAAAAGTTAATAAAACCGTACATAACATTCTCAAGTGTAGTGTGTGAAATAGCCAATATCAATACAACTCACTCAACCCGGATAGGTATATGCAAATCAAAGCTTCAACTCCAAATCTCACCAAGAATATCACTCACAAAGAAAACGCTCAAAGTTTGGGTTAAGTGTTTCACTCAAGAAAAAGGAATGCATGAAAACAAAATCAAATCCTATATGCTTGCTCTTCATATCATATCTCCACAAATTAAATTCTCACAATTTCTAGGATCAAGAGGTCTTAAAATACGGTTGTAATGGGGTTATGGGTTAAGGTTTAAAGAAAGGAAGGGTATGAAAAACAAAAATATTCTATGAGAATTAGTAGAACACTTAATGACCATGAAGGATTGTAAATTCTCTTGTATCTCTTGCGGTATCACCAATTATTCAACTCGTTGGAAGCCAAATTTCATTGTTGGGCTTCAACTTCATTTTGATCCACATATTTCTCAAACTTCTTCAATCTTGACAACATTGAGGTGGCGAAACAAATTTTTATTTTTATTATTTTTTTTCTGTTTTTTTTTTTTTTAACAATCACCAACCTCAAACTCATCTTTGTTTCTTTTTTTATTTTATTTATTTATTTACAACAACTTTGGTACTCACAAGGTAAGGTGAAATTCCCCCAAACTTAAAGCTCCACCAATTTTCATAGAACAAGGTAGGATGAAGTGTTTAAGTTTATGGTTAAGGATAGTGTGGTTCATGAAAGAAAAGGCTTATTTAGGCTCAAAAGGGTTATCTAAGGGATAATGTAGTAGGGACAAAAGCTTGTTTGGCCATGGTATTGATTCACTTCCTAGATAGAATCATGTGAATCAATACAAAGCCTTGAAAGATATTGAAGCAAGTTCTAGTAGATGATAATGCACTCATGAAAAGGATATATAACTCTCAAGAAAAGAAAATGCATGAGGCTCAAAAAACTCACAAGGGTTATACAAATCTTATACTAAAATTCAGATATAATTCTCTAAGTCAAAAGCAAATTGCATTAAATTGGTTGTGCATTGAAAAACATGAGAATAATCATGTAAGAAAAAGTTAACTAAAGAATCACACTTGAAATTCACATAATGATTACCAATCCTGAAAACCTATATAACAAGTAGAATTCAAGTGTTATCATTGACTTGTGGAAAGCTTAACTAAAATGACTCAATAAAAGGAAAAAGAAAATCTTTTTGGATTTTTTGTAAATTTTTTTTTTCAATTTTTACGGGTTTTGTGACTTTAAAAACAACAACTTAACTGCTGAACTACCTAAAAACACAAAAGAAACAAACCAAGAAAACAAAGAGTTTCAAAATGCAGTTTTTGGCAGTTTCGACCTTTGTTGGCACAAACCAAGATTGTTGAGGTGATGTACCTCGATGATCCCCCAGAGATATGAAGATCATTGAGGATGGCAGAAGACTTTAAATTTAGCGCTTCTTGGGAGGCAACCCATGTTTTGGATGCATGATGATGATGAGAGGATCTTGGCGTTTGCAGCACTTCCTACTCGAAATTATATGCCCAGGGAGCTCTAAACCTTACTCTTTACTCTTTATTTTCTTGTTTTAATTTTTTTTCCTTTACTTGATTCATTGCATGCATTTTGATTCTTTTTACATTGAGGACAATGTTTCAATTAAGTTTGGGGGGGGGGGAATGATTTGCTTTATTGCTTGTTTTTGTGTTTTGCAAATTTTTAATGTCTGAAAACGTAGGGTTTCATTTTGCTTAAAACTGTTTTAATTGGTAACTGTTACGACAATTTGGTTTACGATGCGTTATTTTTTTCTTCGTGCTGAATCTAACCATATAAAGAACATTAAAATTGGACCAGCAGTTTGAAAGTTATGAGCTAAAATCTGAACAAAGGTCAAAACTGCCAAAAACTGCATTTTGAAACTCTTTGTTTTCTTGGTTTGTTTGAGTCTTATTTTGTTTCTTTTATGTTCTTAGGTAGTTCAGCAGTTAAGTTGTTGTTTTTAAAGTCACAGAACCCGTAAAAATTAAAAAAAATTAAAACAAGAAAATAAAGAGTAAAGAGTAAGGTTTAGAGCTCCCTGGGCATATAATCTCGAGTAGGAATTGCTGCAAATGCCAAGATCCTCTCGTCATCATCATGCATCCAAAACATGGGTTGCCTCCTAAGAAGCGCTAAATTTAAAGTCTTCAGTCAGACTCAACGATCTTCATATATATATCTGGGGGATCATCGAGGTACATCACCTCAATAGTCTTGGCTTGTGCCGTCAAAGTATCAATATTCTCTATAGGATCTGTGTGGCTTGATTCAATGAATGTCTTCTCTATAATTTGATCCACAACTTCGACACGAAAACAATCATAAGGATCCCAGGGTCTTTTCTAAGCTTCAAAGACCTGAAAATTTATAGTAGTATCTTGCACATTTATGGTCAGTAAAATAACATCAATTTTCATACCTGCAGTAGCCATGAAGGGTCTACCAAGGATGAGAGGGAGTTACAACCCGAAATTTCAGCTTCCTCCATATCCAAGACAATGAAGTCAGCAAGGAGGATAAGTTGATCAACATGGATAAGTACATCTTCAACAATGCCTCTTGGGTACTTCACAGAACGATCCGCGAATTGCAAAGAGATCGAGACATACTTTAGTTCCCCCAACCCATGTCGTGGGTAATGCTAGCACATAAATTACATGGTTGTGCAGTTACCTTTTGTACCAGTGGCGTGGGAAGTTTTGTGAGAGCTGCAACTTGTGCTTCTAAACCCGTGCTGGCACTAACTTCATAGATCATGTCTGTGTTGATGATGTAGGTGCAACTCTTGAAACTTTTGTAGGAAAGTCCCAATGCTCAGAGTTCTCACAAATTGTTTCAAATGCGTTGATAGCTTCATCTGCAGTCTTGTCCATTAAGCTTCCACCAACTATTGAATCTACCATGCTCCTGCGTTGCAGGTTCAACCCTCTATAAAAGTAGTGAACTTTTTGCCATATTTAGAAACCATGATGAGGGCATTGAAGAAACAAATCCTTATATCGCTCCCAACATTCATGAAATTGTTCACGCTCTTGTTGACGAAAACTCATAAAATTTGCTATCAAAGCATTGGTTTTACGAGCAGGGAAAAATTTTGAAAGAAATTTCTTAAATAAATCAGTCCAAGAATTTATAGATGCTTCTGGAAGAGAGTCTAACCAGTTTGTCACTTTATCCCTCAGACAAAATGGGAACAATCGGAGTCAAATTTGCTCTTCACTAATACCGCCATAATTGAATGTTGAGCAGATGGTGAAGAATGTCTTGAGATGATGGTAGGGATTTTCCTCCTCCTTCCCATGAAAACTAGGTAGAAGTTGGATAGTTGTTGGGCGAATTTCGAAACGCTGTGTGATTGGAGTCAAGACGATGCATGACTGTGCATTGTACTCCACTGGTGCAGTGTAATCCCTTAAAAGCCTTGGTTGTGGTGGTGGGTTATCTCCACCATTGTTGACTAGGTTAACCATGGCTGGTCTTGGTGAAAAATGATCCATTCGATGTTTTCGTACCGTACGCTCAAGTTCTTAATCAATGAGAATTAACAAAACCCAAATTGAATTGGAGATGAGAGCTGAGAACGATGGGGTTCTCCAATTGGAACCAAGAGCTGCTGCGTGAGGAGTTATCCTGTTTCCTTTTGTTGAGCAGCCCCAATTTTTGTTGGTTTCCTCTTTTGATGTTATTGGCTGCATCTGGAAAAAAAACCAATTTTAAATGGCAACACAAACAAGATTAGGAGAATAAAATTGAATGGAGAAAAAGGAAACACGAAAGCCTGATTTTGTTGGGTTTGGAGTTCTCCGATTGGGGAAGGAATTTCCAATTGGTGGGTGGACTAGAGGTGCGAAGGAGCTGGCTGCGTGTTTTCTCTTGGCTTTACTCTCTTCTTCAGATTTGGTTGGCTAAGTGTGGTGTGAATGCTTGAAGTAGCTGGAAGACCACAACCCAAATCCAATTGGAATGCTTTCCAATTTTGTGGAGATTTAGCTGTTTGCGAGTTACACCTTTCTATGGGTTTGGAATTCAATTGCAAAATGAGTGGTTGTGGCTGATGTTGGAGTACTCTCCTTGGGATTTCACGACTTGCCCTTTTGGCTTTAGTTGGATGCGTCAACCACAAACTTGCTGGAGTGTCTTATTCAATACACCACAGCAAAGTTCGTCTTTTTATTGGCTGAAGCCTTCTTTTGCTGGTTTGTCAATTCAAGAGAAAATTGTCTTCCTTTCCAATCCTGTATAAACCTGAAACCAAAATAACTTTAAGAGAGAAAGAAAATAAAAATAAAAATAAAGAAAAGAAAACCAAAATAAAATAAAATAAAATAATAAAAACAAACTCAATTAGATGTAAATTAGGAATCTAAATTCTAAATTAATTTAGGAATCCCCGGCAACGGCGTCAAAAACTTGGTTTGTCCTTGCAAGTGCACAAGAATGATGTAGTATAGCGTTTGACAAGTCCAAGTATCGTTCCCACGAGGATTCCAAATTAATCTAATATTTGAATACCTAAATTAAATCTAACTATATGCAAGTAAATTTGTAGAGGTTGTTGTTGTGAAAGTTTATGAAACAAAAAAGAAATTAATAAAAACAATCGAGCATAAGAAGGGTGAATTTTAAGGTTAAAAAACAATGATGAAGGTCTAGGATTTCGGAATCAACCACAAGCAATCCAAGTTAGATTTCAATGCATTCAACAGATTCTTTCAATTCTTTAGATGATAATTCCCGTATATAAGTCCTTTTCAGGCACTTAGACCATAGTTTCCTTAAGTGTAAGATTCTTTTCTAGTTCAGACAAAGATCATATACCCAATCCTGCAATCTATCCTGGTTAACATATACCCAATCCTGCTATCTATCCTGGTTAAGGCATAAATTTAACAAGTTGAACTAGGAAACGAGAGAACTCTCAATTTTGGGGAGGTGGTGATTGGCAAGAGTACTCTCAATTTTGGGGAGGTGGTGTAAGACTTGGTGCATCACGGGTTGGCTCAAAATTCTAGAGATAGCTCTTAAGCTGCCAGTCTATTAACATGGACTGGAGAGCGGGACCGTTCAAGCAACCGCAAGGGCAAGAAAGGCAATGAGAGGAATCCAAAATTCAAGGACAATAAAGGATCCTTCAAGTGTGGGTCTATGGATCATTGGATGCAGGATTGTCCGATATGGAAGGAGAAGCAGAACAAGATGAAGACTACCGAAAGTTCAAGCACAGCCAATGAGGAACTTTTGGCAGTTACTGACAGGACCCGCCTCGAATTCCTCGGAACCCGGGACGAATCTTGTGGAAATTCGGACATCACACCGATGCTGGGCCCACTTACTAAAACTATAGCCTCCTTTCCCAAAAAGGAATAGGGGCACGAGGCTTTCTACTGAAATTTTGACAGAGTCTCCCCTGTAAATTGGACTTTTCCCAGATTTTCCACCTGTTAAAAAAAAATACAAAGAATATATCCCAACAAGCAGCATACACAAGGTAGTAACATGTAATTTACATAATAGGCCTCCGGCCTTCAAATAATTTGAAAAAGAACCTCTAGCAATACTCTTAAGTCAAATAGTTAAACAATGCAAATAATGAATTCGAATAATTTTATGAATGCCCACTGTAATCAACATAAAATAACTTCCCAATTTCCATCATGTGAAGTTTAACATCCTAACACAAATACAAATAGTTTAAGGCCTCATCCCAAATCGTACAACAATCCAAAACAGGTTTCATACATGTCTTAACTAGAACACATTTAACCAACCCTCCCTTAGTCAAACTGGAATATGCACAACTATTTTATCACGCCTCTGTTTCAACTGAGCTTCAGAACTAACGACAAAGTCAGAACCAATTCATTAAAAACAACAGAAGACAGACTAGATCCAAAAGACCAAATTAAAGTTCCAGAAATAAAATTTAGTCTACGGCTGCACCTAAGTAACACCCTAGGCTACCTACGTACCCCTTGTGAGGGATCAAGCCACACGTAGTTCTTAAATAACAGTCACAGCTCCAACAGTATACAAATTTTCTTTTAAGTAAAACTAAGGAATAACTTTAGATTCCTTAATATATCAATATTCAACAAGGCAACCCCTGAACACTTTATGAGTTCCTTTCTTTTATCAGTTCTTTCTACGTAACCATACCCTATCCAAGGCTTATGTTGCAGAACAACACTTCCCAGTCCGGGACTTAGACATTCATACCAGTGCAGGGAAATCACAAAGCACAAACTCCAGAATATCAACCCGAAAACAAAACCACATATATATGCATTCAATATATATATATATAAATAACTACACCCAACTCTCACCATCATCATGTACCAGGGGAAAACAATCCAATTCGGGGATCGTTTGACTAGACCACATGTAGGAGTCCTCAACAACCATGTGGCTAGGGAATAAGCCGTCCAACCGAGGGACTAACTCTCAGTCAGCACGTACAGCCGAATCCTCAAGACTCGTATGCCTATGACAAGTCCTATGCGCGCAGACTACCCAATCAAGGGTCTACGATAACACCCTGTCAAGGTATGCCCGGGTTCTGACATATCCACGTACCATATCCATGTATCCAGTTCCACCGTTTCCAAGTATTAGTATCCAAGGGGAGGTACATATGATGATGCACATCATATACTAGGGAAACAATCCAAGTGGGGACCGTTTGACTAGTCCACATGGAAGAGTTCTCCATTGACCATGTGGCTAGGGAACGAGCCGTCCAACTAGGGGACAAACTCTCAGCCGGAATGTACAGCCGAATCCTCAAGACTCGTACGCCTGTGACCAGTCCTACATGCGCAGACTACCTTGCTAAGGGTCCACGAACACCTTGTCAAGAGCGTCTGAGTTCCAACATATTCAAGTATCTTCCATTTCAATTCCAAAGTTCCAAATCCGGGGAGGTACATAGGGTAGTGCTTATAGCAATCCAAACTGACATTCTATACTCATTTTTTTCCACAACCTCATCTCAACAACCCAAGTACCCTACACATAGATAAATATAGATATAATTTCTCAAAATCCATATATAAATACTCAAGATACTCAAACATGTCAAAACCCAAAAATACACAACAATTGAATATATATATATATATATTATATTCAATAAACCATTAAAACATTATGTATAACTTTTCCATCATAAAACCATGCTTATTATTTGAAAACAAAGTCCACTCACTTCCTAATAATCATAGCTGAGCCCAAGGCTCACTTTCACAACTCACCAATTCAGTTAACTCATGCTTACCTATTCCATAATTTCAATTATTAAAATACTATCCAAGATATTTCATATGATAATAAAAACAAATTTCAAAATCCCAACATAGTCAACATAACTCAAATAACGGTCGAGACTCGTTAGTAAGGTCGTTCTAACAATCCTTGAAGGGTGAAACTAACTCGGAAGACTAACGGTCAACGGAGGGGTCAAACTATCCAAACTTGGTCAACCGGGCCCAGGGGACCCAAGACCTCTGTTTTACGATCCCAAAATTTCTATGGATTCCACAAGGTTTAGGATACACGTCCTGCAAGGCTGGTCTAAATCGGACTGTCGGATCGCTCACGATCTCATGATTGGACGGTTAACGTAAAATGCAAACTTTAAGTTATTGAATCGGAACATCCGGGGCTCCGATTCACGATCCGCGAAATCCTACATGATCCTAGGAATACCTAGATCAACATGTATTAAATTGGAGCCAATCCAAAGGCCCGAACATATCGAACTCGAATAACGCTTAATATGCAATATCCGATTGATAATCAAACGACATCCGAATTGAAATCCAAGCACACCTACGCGCTCGTGACAACACTGGGATCACAGTAGGACAAAATGTGGCCTCACCACCTTGCTCACGCACTGCCACATGCGCCGTCAGCGAGTGGGTGTGTAGAGTAATTCCGAGCGACGAAAAAACTCCACACCGCCACTCACCCTTCCTACCCTAGCTACTACTTGAGGCGGGGGTCATTTTATTCAACTGTGAGGAGGCCCAATTTCGACGGCAACCGGCCGGAATTTCAATTTGAAATTCGGCCAAAACCTATGTTTTAAAATCGAATTCCAAAACACAATTATCGTTCAATTCCTACCCAACAGGTAGCTAGAGCATGGAAAAAAGAAGAAGAAGAAAACTCATATTATTCGCGGAAAATGGGAGCCGATTGGAGTAGCACGATGGTGGGAAGAAACTGGCTCGAACCAGTCGAAACCGCTGACAAATCTCGAGCTCTCTTGCCAAGAAAAAGGGTGGGTTGTGATCGTGGCATCGAGACGAAGCAAACGGAACCGGTGCCGGCCCTTGCTGTGGCCGAAGCTGAGAGAATCGAAGAGAGAGGGAATCAGAGTTGGGGAGAGAGAGTGAGAGAGAGAGAGAGAGAGAGGAGAGAGAGAGAGCTGAGCGTGTGCGTGAGGACAGAGAAGGAGATGTCTAATTTTTCTAAAACTAACTTTGAGTTATTTACGCTTATGCCACTGAGACATTTTTTGTCGCCATCTCCTCATTACAACTCCGATTCGAGTCCACTACATGTCTACGAACTCATCTTGATGTGCTCTACGCAACGGTCTAATTGATATTTCCAAATTCCTTCCCGATCAAAGAGTCAACTTTGATACTAATAAAATATTTCAGGGGCAAAATGGTCTTTTATCTGAAAAATTAATTTAGAACCGGGTTGTTACAGTTACAAAAGAGGAGCATGACGGGAAGTTGGTGAAAGTTCTTCGGATATGGGTTCTACTTCAGTTTAGAATTTAGATTCTAGATGCTTTTATCATGTGTGTTCAAATATGAGTGTATTTGATAAATATGAGGAAAGGAAGGGTAGCAAGATTTCGTTGGGAGACAAACAGGGTGTGATATTTTGAGCCTAGGAATAGTGAAGATCAAGATGCAAGATGGAGTTGTTAGGAGCTTTAGTGAGGTCAGGCATGTACCGACACTAAGAAGGAATGTAATTTCCTTTGGCGCTCTAGATACATAAGGGTATTCATACAACGCCAGTGATTATGAGGAGGGAGATCCAACCTAACAATATTTATCAGCTTTTGGGGGAGGGGGTATTATAGTAAGTGGAGCAGAAAATTCTACCAAGGAAGCGTTTAGTACAAAAGAAAAGAGAGCAAGGGATCTTACTATCAAGGAGCCGGTGCAATTAACAGTTCATCATCAAGGTGCTTGATTTCAAAGGTGTAAAAGTGGCAAAGTCGGAGGACAGGGTCCACAAGGGTGAATTCAAGAAAAAGGATGATGGGGAGAATGTTGTTGGGTCAGTGGCAACCAAAAAGATACTTCTTACCAAGATGGTTATGGAAGGGACTCCAAAATAGGTGGAGCTTGACACAAGGGTTGAAGAAGATGGACATCAACAACAAACTCACAAACAGGTTTTACTTGAGGTGGAGCCTTCATCACAAGCAAGGTTCGAGCTTAAGGAACCCATCCAACCGTTCCTAGGTTTAGGATGGATCAACAGAGAAGATTCAACTACGTTTCTAAGTGCTTTGGGGAGCATGAAGCGGGAAATTTGGATGGGTGCCTTGATGAAAAAGAAGGAGTTAGTTCATAAGTCCAAGAGCAAGGTTGGTGGTTGGGTGGAAATTTATAGAACAAGGGTTGGTATGCAGTCTGCGTATTAAGGCATGTCAAGAATTCAAGGTTCCAAGAAGACGAGGAGCAAGGAGTTCGACATGGAGGGATCCCTTTTCTACATAAGAGGTCCAAGTAGCCTAAGTGTAGCATTTGGTGAAGCACCTTCCCACATATGGTGCGTTGAGGCAATGAGTTTCTTGCCTTGGCAAAGCTTTTAGGAATTACAAGAACGGTTTCCATGAGGTTGAACAATTGTTCACGGGTGATTGATAGTTTGCCAAGGTGGAGATTGTTGAAGTTGGCTCACCATAGATGAGAAATGAGGAAGAAGAAAGATAGAAAAATGAGTTTCAGACCAATTCTTTGGGTTTTGGATCTCAAGCGGAAGCTGTAGGCGCTCAAACGATAGAAATAAGTTTTTTTGCTCAGTCCCAAGCGTTCGAGTGGAAGTGCAGGCGCTCGAATGGACGTTCCGAATCTAGCGCGGATCCTTGGCGTTTTAGGATTTTTTTTCCTAGTCTTTTGGGGAGTTTTAGTATTCTATTCTTAGGTAACTTGTAACCCAAATCCTATGAGTTATATATAGGACTTTTAGGGCTAGGTTAAAAGTAAGAGAGGAAAATTCAAGAGTGAATTTTCAAGAGACACAAGACAAAATTCAAGGGTGAATTCTTGAGTGTTTACAAGGGCATCAAAGGATTTGAGCAAAGGCTGAGAGAAAAGAGAGCTAGGGTATTTGTAAGAGCTAAGGGGGTTCAAGTTGTAACCAAAGTTGTTCTTACATACTAGTGAATTTCTCGGGTGGATCCCTAAGAGGACATAGACTGATGGCTGAACCTCTATAAATCTTTGTGCTTTGTGTGTGTGTTTTTTTTTTCTCTCTTCGAGGTATGTGTATTTTTATTTGCAAAGGGGTTTGTATCTGTACCGTCACATAATCCATCAACGATAAAGTCTTGAAGTGTTTTCGCACAACAAATGGAACCACCAACATGGAACCCTGCCTTGAATCCACAAGCGCTGCATCTAGTACCTAGTTAATTTGTTTCCTAAGAGCGCTTCACCCGAGCTTGAAAAACCAACTCCACCTATGAATTGCAGCCTAGGTAGGAGTTGGGCTCCACCAAGATTGGGTAGGCCCAAAGACAAGAACAGCTCTAGCTATCGTATGAGGACGCTGACATCAGCCAAGATTAATCTCATATGTATAAATAAAATTAATCCCATGTGAATAGTAATTGTCCTTGGGTTGCCATGACAATGGCTGGAAAAGCAACAAAAAAAGAAAGAAAAAAAAAAGAAAAGCTATGGCAAATACTATTTATGTGAACAGTAACCGCCTTTACTTGCCCTTATCTTTTGCCATGGTAAATGGATAGAAATACTCTAATAGCACATTAACAACTCTCCGATATGAACTATAAATTAATGACTAAGTTATAAAATAATCAATTAGAGTAGTTTCAGTTAATTTTTTTGGTATTTATAGTTATTAAAATTTGAGCCAACTTCGCTCTCGTTTATTGCTAATAAGTAAGGCTCTCACATATTGCTAATAAGTAAAGCTCTCACATGTGCACATACATATCATTTGGTGAATAGATTTGAAGATTCTAATATTATTGTAAAATTTTAAGGTTGGGTAAGGCTTGGACTTAGGATTTGAAATTTCTAATCCGACCCAACTATGCCCGCCCATGACTCAACTTGAGTAGACCCACTCATGGCCCAACCCGAATAGGTCCGCCTAGGCCTCTTTATTTGGCCCGCGGGCTCATGGGCCAATGGGGGCCCACCTGGCCCATTGAAAAAAAGCCAAGGCCGGCCCTTTATGGGCTTTGAGATGGCCCGGCCAGCCTTGGGCTAGGCTAGGCTTGAGATTGGGTGTCTGAAGCCCGGCCTGGCCCATAGATCCGGCCCGATTAAGCCCAAGAAAGTCCAGCCCGGCCCGCCCACAAAAGCCCGACTCGCTAGGCCCGCATACATATATAATTATGTATAAATAAGAGTTTATTATATCACTTAAATCACATATATAATTTGTTTCATTTCATTTACTTTTCTTTACTCATTCCTAGTTTATAATTGGATGATTAACACATTAATTTGTGTCAATTATTAATTCAACAATTATATATATATATATAAGATGAACAACATATCACATCACAAAATAAAATCTTATCACAAAACATAATCGTACCACCAAATATAATCATGCTTTTCTTGAACACTTCACCAAATATTTGCATATTTATTCATACCATCCTTTAAAAAAAATATTTTTTTGATACTTATTATTTTTTAAAACGTATTACGGTCTAATTATGTAATAACCTCAAAAACAATACTTGGTTTTATTATTTTTGTGAAAAATCTTATTAAGTTGTGTGACTTTATTGGGTGTTTTATGAATTTGGTTTGATGTGAAAATATTGGAATTAAGTGAGTATAATATCAAATTTGGACTAAAATGCCCTTATGATTAAGTTTATGATTTTTTTTTAACGAAGTAGGCCCATTTAGGCCTAGCCCGGCCCGATGGGCTTTCTCAAGCCTTGCCCATGGGTCGAGCTTGGGCTTTGAATTTTCTCGACCCGGCCCAACTCGGTATTTTCTCTCTCCTCTTTAAAGCCCAGCCCCGCCTGGCCCAAGCCCATTAAATTTGGGTCGGTCTAGAACGACCCGGCCCATTGATGAGCCCTAGGTCCGCCCATTTACTACACATCTACTTGAAAAACTGTTTTCGCTCAAAATTGGACTAAGAATGAAAAATGGACTTTTGAAATATTAATATTTTTAATGATATTTTGGCAGTTTATATTCCTTACATCTTAAATAAGCAAACACAATTTTTTGAGATTTTAGTATAAAGTATAAATTGAGGTCAATATTGGTATAAATTGTATCTTATACTAAAATTGGATTTTCATATTTTGATTTGTTGGGAATTTGATTTTCTAGTATTTTTAATTAAATCCAAATGGGGGTACTTCTTTATTTACATTGTAAACTTAAGTTATAAATTATGCAGGTCAAGAAATGGTATGGAGAAAAAAATATTTTTACGCGCAAATGAATCCAGATTCCACGATCTTGAGGAAAATGCCATAGTTACATCCGAATCCTGTTCTTCTATCTCGTATCTCCAAGTGATTAGCTTCTCCTTCAGGGAAAATATTTTTATGACCTTCAATTTCCTGCATTAGAGCATCGGTCGTATGTGCTCGGAATATAGATTTTCTACTTATATTTTTTGTATTACATAAGGTGTGACAACAATGGATATCAAGCGAATAACCTATTTGCAAGCATTGATTATATTGAATCCTAGATTGAGGAAAACATTCATCCCAATGACTGGCATTGGCTAAATGAGTTGTGACACAAAGTAAGACTGAAGGCCCGTTTAGGATTGCTTTTTTCTGGCCAAAATATGCTTCACTTTAAAGTTAAACAGTTTAAGGTGTTTGGTAAAAATAAAATATCCCGATTATTTTAAAAGTGTTATAAATCTATGGAATGTGGATGACCACCATAATATCCATTACCTCCACCCCTTATTGCTTTGTAACCTATGCCCTTATTATTGTAATTAGTAGCTCTAAATTGTGGGTTAAATACCTGTATTGTAAGCCTATAAATAGGCGCTTATCAAAGATGAATAAGATATGTTGATACAAGGTCATAGAATAAATTCTCTGTATTTCTCCTCCTCTTATTGTTGTCTACAATTCCCCTTAGTTTTATAACAAAAAGCAGTGGCTTTTTTATAGCAACTTTTAGAAGCAGGCTCTGGATTGCTTTTCAAAGTTGCTTTCAAAAGAAGTAGAGATGAACCTTTAATGAATTTTTTAAATTCCCAAAATACCATCATTCATTTTAAAAAAGGACACCACCTCCACCACCTCTACAATCACCGCCACCACTACCACCACATCCTCCTCCTCCTTATCCTCCTCCGCCACCACCACAACCACCAACGCCTCCACCACGCTGCCATCGCCACCATCAGCTCCCCCTCAATAACTGCCATCCTCACCACCACCACTACCACATTCACCTGCTCTACCTTCAACACTACTATCACCTTCACCTCTATCTCTCACCCCCACCTCTACCACTACCACTACCACCACATGATTAGCACATAACACTTTCAATATCATGTATATTTTAGTCATTATTCACAGTTACAATAATTTTATATTACAATTTACCGAATGATTTTGACACTACTTTTTGTACTAATAGCAATTTAAAAATATTATTTACCAAGAATTATGTTATTGCATGGACTCCAAGAATTATGTTATTGCCACCCCGGCCACCATTTTAAGGTTGGGCACTTATTTGAAACGATCCTAAAAAATTGGGTACTTTTATGTAGTTAACCCAAAGAAAAAAGGGAAATAGCCCTAAATGCCACCAATTTTATAATTTTTTGTCAAAATACCAACCCTCCCCAAAATTTTTAAAACTACTACCTATAAATACATCTTTATTGTAAACTGATTGCACTCATCACTTTTTCAGAAATTGGGTTCTCCCTCAACTCTCTTGGCTCTGTCTCTCTCTTTAGCCTAGCTCTCTCTCTCTCTCTCTCTCTCTTTGACATAGTCATCTTCCTCCCTCAGCCATCCAAGCTTAACTCCACAGTTCACATCCACGAGGTATTGTTCACGTTCCTTTTCTTAGAAATTTGGGGTTTTTGTGAATTTGGTTTATGATGTATGGATTTGTATGAAATTGGTTTAGGGGTTTCTTCCAAATTGGTTTGATAGGAAGGTGATGTTGTTGTTGCTGTCGCTGACAGACTATTTTTCCTGGGTTGTGGTTGGTGGGTGTTACTGCGAATGCTTACAAGGTTGCTGATTCTCCTTCTAAGGTCTCTCTTTCTCTCTATTTCTTCAAATTCTAAGGGTTTTTTTTTTTTGGGTTACTTTTTTATTTTATTTCTTTTGCTAATTGTAATTGGGCCTTTGTTGCAGAGGTGGATTTGTTTTGTGCCCAAAAGATTGTGACTTTGTTGAAAGTTCGTAAATGGAAAAGGCAACTGCCCCCTGCGGCTTGGAACGCTAAATTCGGAGGTATTATGCCTTGAATTTTTACAAAAGAAGAATTGGAACTACCCTATAGAAGGCAAAACAAAAATATATAAGAGGAAAAAAGGAGAAAATTTATCTAATTTCCCTTTTTTTAGTTGTATTTTTTTTTTCTCGGTCCTTTTTTTGGGGGGGGGGGGGGGGGGGTGGTGGTGTTCAGGATGCAGGGTCGATTTACATTGATGTAGTTCCAATATGTAAAGATGGAGTTTATATATATATATATATATGTACATGATATAGAGTCAATTTCAGACCTTGTTAATGGTATTAGCCTGTTAGGCTTGTGGGACATTCATTTTGTTTTCTTTCATTTTCTATAAATGATTCTGATTATTTACAACGTTGGACAGACTTCACTACATCATTTTTGTTGTTGGTGGTGGGGGGTAGGGAGAAGGGGGGGGGGGGGGCCCTATTTCGTTACAGGGTTTATTGACTGCATTCTTCCTTGTTCTGGAAGACCTCCTTAGTTCCATTGAGCCGACAAACCTTATGAAGTTGAATGTGAAGTGTTACCTTGCATCTACATGTTTCATCTTTTAACTTTATTTTCATGTTTCACACTGATGCTTGTAGTTATTTCTAGTTTTGCATACAGAAATAGGTTATGCATTTACTGTTTAGTCATCTAATGATTTGATATCTAATATTTAGGCACGTGGGAATTTATAGATGTACTGATTATGCATACATATAGGTTTTGCGCTTGTATTAGGAAGTTAGATTCTTGTGGTTCCTCTTCAATGACATGAATTTAAATTGTTGTGCTTCATGATTAGGGTCTGAAGAACAACCATGTAGTAAGAAAGTTGGAGAAGCATCAACAGATTTGCACCATTGACCAACATATTGAAGAGCAATTTGGTGGTGGTTGTCTGTTGGCTTGTATTATAGCATGGGTTCGTCTGAATGCTTAACGGTGTTTATCATGTTTGCATCTCATGCCTTAACTCCCTCAGTTTTCTCGGGCAACTGTCAGATTGTTTGAAAATAATTGTCTACTTTTAATTTGTTGAAGACTCATCTTGTTATATGTTCATTGCCTTACATGGCACATAAACTGTTTCCATTTTGAAGTTGAACTATTTCGTACACCTCCATATATAAACATAGTTGCTCTTTATGGACATATAACAGTTTACTTGTTTGAAACGATGTGTTCGTTTCCACTGAATTCTACTCACTTTTGTATCCATTGTTAACATTTAGTCTCTGTGGTTTTCTTTGCAATTTATGTGATATAGGTATATTTCATTTCCTGCACTGGGAATCTGTGAGTTGACTTAGTGAAGCATACAGCTTTCTTAAGATTTGTCAAATTAGTTTTGACTTTGTTCCTTCTAAATAATTTATGTAGCAATTCTACTTTTCTGCTTAGCATTCTGTTGTTATTGAAATTTGAAACCTCATAATGTTTAGAAAGGGGTAAGATATACTTTACCCCCATGAACAAATGTGGAAAATCACTTAACATGCTTCCAATACAATATTAGAAAAATGAGTCCCTCGTTTGTTTAGAATTTTTCATTAATAGCTATTATGTCAGTATATTTACCATTAGTACAGTTTTAGGGCCAAGTTCGTATGAGCAGAGATGACTAATTTGAAATATGTAATCAATCATTTTGCCCTCTGAATCAATCTTTGAAACATTGGTGTGGTGATTAATAGATGCGCAGATGTGCAATACGCAGTGTGTATGTACAAATAAATGTGCAGATTCGTTTGTTTACTTCCATGTGTTAGAAATCTTGGTAATTTAACAGTTTTATCACAGAAGAATGAAGGTTTGGAATGCATAGAAGCCTGCAATATACACCAAGTGTAGAGATGGTTGCCAAATATCATGTCGAGCACTATGACCCGTGCAAAGTTAAACTGCATACATTAGTTTACTAGTTGTTCTTTATCTTTTTGAAGATTCATTAGTTGTTCCAAAAATTAGTTATCCCTATTAGATCACATAATGTTTGAACTAATGGTCATCAACGCTAAGCTGGTGATACGTTGGTGATACAGTGGTAATACAGAAGCGATAAATGGGTGCTAGAAATTGCTGTTTCTGTTTATTTTGGGCTTCTTCTTTTGTTTCATTTCATTTACTTAGCTTTAATAATTGGATGATTACGAGATGAATTTGTGTCTAGTATTAACATAACAATTACATATATGAAGATTCAGACGAACAACATATCGTATCACCAAACATAATCAAACCACCAAATGTAATCATCCTTTTCTTCAACCAATGACGAAGCATTTGCATATTTATTCATACCTTCCTTTTTTGGTAAATTATTTTTTAGTTGTTATTATTTTTTAAAATAATTTCTTACAATGTCTTACGGTGCAATTATAATGCACCTGACTGCCTGTTTTTGAAAGGCACGTTGTTTCTTTCTCGTCGTCGTCTTCTTTTTGAATGAAGTAGAGCCTAAACCGTAAAACCATTGATGAGTCGTAGTCAATATACATACAATATAATGGCAATATTAGGCCAATATACATACACTAGAGAGGCAATATTAGGGCAATATAACGGCAATACAACAGCAATAACATCACAATATACATGCAATAGGGTGGCAATATGCATACAATATGTATGCAATACAAAGGCAATATTAGTACAATACGCATGCAATAGGACAGCAATATTAAGTCAATCTACATACAATACACACACATCCATTACAGACTACAATTTAGACATGCAAAATAAATCGCCACCGAACCCTAACAATTCAGACTACATTTTATTATCTTTAAATCTGTCGTCTAATAAGTTCTCAAGATGTTACATTTAGGTTTTTGTTTCCTACGATTCTATACAACGATTTTAACTAGAAAACCAATTATAATGCTTTATTAACGAATATATATGCTCAAAAATTATTTCTTTCATAAAACTTGAAAATTCAATTGTTATTACATAGTCAACCAATCTTTACTCTATTACATACATACTTCCTACCTATACTTATAAATAATGGAGAGCTCACAAATTCTACTAATTTGATCTTAACTTCACCAATTTGTTCTTCGGTGTATGAGTTAGCTCTCTCTTCTTGCACATTTTTCAAGCTGTTCTATTCTCCTCCCGTGTAGCAATATCAGCAACAACAAGTTATCTATAGATCTGAAATCATAACTGCAGATGATTCTCAATTAACAAAGAGGAAAACCATTTTCTTTTATAACTTTGGTTCTGAAAGATATAACAAAATGCAAAGACCTTTGCTTTTGAAAAAGAGCAAAAGTTTGTCAACCAATTCATGATAAAAAAGAAGAAACTAGTGAACCTAACCAGAGAAATGATAACCTGCAAGACCAACTCCAATACTTTAACCACAGCATTAATACTTGAGATTTTCTTCTCATGGATTATGATTAGAGGATTTTCCAATTCCTATAAGCACATACACAAGTTTGAAGATAATCAGCATCAATCAAAAAGGGACTTGAGGTGCTACTAACTTTAACAAGCAGCCCTCTAACAGTTTCAAGACATAGTCATCGCTGAATCAAACCAAAACTTACACATTTCTGATTGTTCTGGTTGGTGAAGAAATAAGGGGATATGTAGCCCCTGTCTAGCTTCATTCCCTTAACAACCTCCAACTCATTGTCCAATGTTTTCCCATCCTGCAGAAATTAACATAGTGTGAAGCTTACATGTTTTGGGTATCATTTGGGAATAAAAAAACTAAAATAAAATTATTTGCCCTCCATTATATTTCTGTAAAAATTTCATAAGATCCATACATACCTCACTTTAAAACAACAATAAAAAGAAGCTGTTATCATCCAGATTTCAGCCCTTGCAATATGGTAACTACACTAATATGCCAATGACATATCGGCTGACTAGAAACAGACATAGGCAAATAAAGTCACATACCCATCAGCACAGCCACTATCTAGGTCGTGATGAGATACAAGCCAATAGACAACCACCACCAAATTACTCTTCAATATGTTGGTCAAGGGTGCAAATTTGTTGACGTTTCTCCAACTTTCTTACTACATGGTTGTTCTTCAGACCCTAATCATGAAGCACAACAATTTAAATTCATGCCATTGAAGAGGAACCACAAGAATCTAACTTCCTAATACAAGCACAAAACCTATATGTATGCATAATCGGTACATCTATAAATTCCCACATGCCTAAATATTAGATATCAAATCATTAGATGACTAAACAGTAAATGCATAACCTATTTGCTAATCTGTATGCAAAACTAGAAATAACTACAAGCATCAGTGTGAAACATGAAAATAAAGTTAAAAGATGAAACATGTAGATGCAAGGTAACACTTCACATTCAACTTCATAAGGTTTGTCGGCTCAATGGAACTGAGGAGGTCTTCCAGAACAAGGAAGAATGCAGTCAATAAACCCTGTAACGAAATAGGGTGTCCCCGCCGGCCCCCGCCCCCTCCCCCCCACCACCAACAACAAAAATGATGTATGGAAGTCTGTCCAACGTTGTAAATAATCAGAATCATTTATAGAAGATGAAAGAAAACAAAATGAATCTCCCACAGGCCTAACAGGACCATTAACAAGGGCTGAAATTTGACTCTATATCATGTACATAATATATATATATATATAAACTCCATCTTTACATGTTGGAACTACATCAATGTAAACCAACTAGATTGACCCTGCATCC
>NC_034011.1:17399508-17459744 GCF_000346465.2 Prunus persica | reverse complement strand
AAATTCAAGGCATAATACCTCCCAATTGAGCGTTCTAAGCCGCAGGGGGCAGCTGCCTTTTCCATTTACGAACTTTCAACAAAGTCACAATCTTTTGGGCACAAAACAAATCCACCTCTGCAACAAAGGCCCAATTACAATTAGCAAAAGAAATTAAAAAAAAAAGTAACCCAAAAAAAAAAAAACCTTAGAATTTGAAGAAATAGAGAGAAAGAGAGACCTTAGAAGGAGAATCAGCAACCTTGTAAGCATTCGCAGTAACACCCACCAACCACGACCCAGGAAAAATAGTCTGTCAGCGACAGCAACAACAACATCACCTTCCTATCAAACCAATTTGGAAGAAACCCCTAAACCAATTTCATACAAATCCATACACCATAAACCAAATTCACAAAAACCCCAAATTTCTAAGAAAAGGAACGTGAACAGTACCTCGTGGATGTGAACTGTGGAGTTAAGCTTGGATGGCTGAGGGAGGAAGATGACTATGTGAGAGAGAGAGAGAGCTAGGCTAAAGAGAGAGACAAAGCCAAGAGAGTTGAGGGAGAACCCAATTTCTGAAAAAGTGATATGAGTGCAATTAGTTTACAATAAAGATGTATTTATAGGTAGTAGTTTTAAAAATTTTGGGAAGGGGTGGTATTTTGACAAAAAATTATAAAATTGGTGGCATTTAGGGCTATTTCCCAAGAAAAAATATATAAACAATTTACAAAGTGAGAAATCGACAAAGTGAAAATCCCTTGTCAAATCCGTAGCCTAAAAATTTTCCTTTGGTAATTTTTGCTATCAACTTGAACATTGAGTGGCAGTCAATGCAAACCCTTAAATTTTTCACAATCCTCAAAGTAGTACATGGTTTTGTTAGACATACGCAAGCCTCCTCTATGTATTGACATACGCTTAAAACAATGAAAGGCGGCAATTAAAACAAATGCTTGACAACAATGACAAGAAACAAACGCTTGACTTCTTGACATTATCTATTTACTTATTCTGTCTGCCATCCTCTCTTGTTTAATTTTCTTCTCTCACTCAAGAGTCTCTCTTTCTTGCTCTCATGGAACAGATACAACACAGAAATGTGGAAGTAAGAGGACTAAAGCTTCATGTAGCGGAAATTGGACACGGTAAGATCCAAAATTCTGATAACCACTGTATAACAACTGTTTTCTTCAATTTTTTGTTTCCCTGCTTGCCCTTACAGTAGTTACTATTTGTGCAGGTCCGAAAGAGGTGCTTTTCTTGCATGGGTTTCCAGAAATATGGTACACATGGAGGCATCAAATGCTTGCCGTGGCAAACAAAAGGGTACAGGGCAATAGCCATTGATTTCAGGGGCTACGGACTTTCGGAGCAGCCAGCTGAACCCGAAAAGGGAACCTTCAAAGACCTCGCTGATGATGTTGTTGCCCTTTTGGATTCTTTGGGGATTAACAAGGTAGATCCATTCTTTCCTCCAGGCACTTGATTTTGCTGCTACTGTTTTCCCCCATCTGCGGGCAGGTGGTACCTGTTTATCAGTTGGCGCTTAATGTTTAGCTCTCAAATTTTTGGGCGGAGAGCTAAACCCTGTACATTTCTGAAACAATGAGCAATTGCCAGATCAAGTCAATCAGCTAATTCTCAGTTTCCTTGACAAACATGGTATCTAACATAAATACTCTCAGTGTGGCTAAGGACAATATAATATAGGAGAGGAAATAATATACCGTATATGGCATACGCAGAAAAGGCTGGGCCTTACATTACATATTGGGGAATAAAGAAATTCGTGCCCCTATTGTGTTGGCTTCTTAATCTGGAAATGTATTTATGACCTTCAATGTCCACTATTCAACTGCTTATGGTGGACATATGAGGTCCAAATAAGGATTCTCTACCTACATTTTTGTTTTCTGATACCCTGCTTATAATCAGTTCATTTTAAATCAGGTGTGACAACAATGTACATGTAGCCAACAACCTATATGAGTTTAAAAGTACAACCAAGAAAAACTTTAATTGCTAGCATCCAAAAATAGAGCAAAATAAGGAGCTGACTTACCAGTGCAACACATTTAAAATAGGCAGTATGTCCTTGCCGAAAGAGAAAATTTAGCATGCGTCTGACACAATCCTGGTTCACACATTTAGTTCACAGTCCATCCTACTACGTACTTTTGTTTGATTGATTGACTTCCACTCCATCATGCTATAAAATACCCAAAGGATTACTACAAAAAAAATGAATCAATGAAGAAGTTTGTGTCCAATCTTGATACTACTTCCATTCCAGAAAAAAAACACATTTCATGCTGGAACACATTTCCAGACCAGAAGCTTTCCTTGACAAACACAGTGCCTGGTGTGAATCGAATGATCTTTTAGTCCTGAGGTGGCAAACTAAGATCAAAGAGGAAAATTAAAATGTACTCTTTGCCTAACACTAAGGTAGAAAATTCATCCGTGGAAGCAGTGACTTATTTCCCTGTTATGCCATACTAGACTGCAACTACAAAGCAACCCACATGATTCATTATAGCGACTATAGGCCATTATTAAAAGGCTCCAAGGACTGTACATCTTATCTATTTCCTGCAGTACTTAGTCTAATCCACTATGTAGAATTGCAAATTTGAAGTTAAAATAAACAACGAAAAAAGGATTTCACGACAGGAATATCTATGCACATCATATACTTGTGAACAATATTGCACCACCCACAAGCTACTAACCTTTATTGCTGACAGGTTTTCCACAAGAGCCAAAAGCATTGTTACTTTGCTTGATCCTGGAGGTCCCAAGAGCAAATTTTTTTTCATAGTTTCTAATTTTCTTATCTACTTGGCCTAACAGACTCTAAATGTTTGGAGGGGAAAAGGTGATTCCAATAGATATGGTATGAGATTCATGGTCCTTTCTTCTTTACAATACAAGACAATTAAATAGTATGGATGCATGTATATACATTGGTTTACACCAGAACATGAAATCGTGTGCCCAAAAAGTGAAAAGAAAAGAATGTAACTGATCTGTTCCAATGCATGCACATTACATGGGTTCAAAATAAATGCATCTTGAGTACAAGTTGGTTAGAATTCTGAGACCTTCAACTTGGTTGCAATATAAGTAATAGAGGACTTTGATTTCCTGTATCTGGCATTTAGTTTCTCTAGGATGCATAAACCCATAGGTTATCATATTAAAAATTAGGCAGCAGAGAAGGCCATTCAAAACACGAAACTTAAAGAATAAAGAACAAGAGAAGGGTGCATAATAATGCGTGGCTTCATTTGCATTGGGGGAAAGTTATTAAAACAGCCCCCAACCGATCAAGGAGAAGTTTCAGCAGATTAAATATTCTCCAAAACAAAGTTTTAGCTGCTACTGGTGAAACTTAAATTCAGATAATAGAGAGATTACTGCAGTTTTAACTAAATAAAGATGTGTATTTTCTGGTACCTGGTTAGAAAAGTTGTCATATATACTCATTATAAATTACAACGAGTGACGGTAATTTTACATGAGGAGGCTTCCCCTTTGCTCTTGCAAACACAGTTTACTGTTCGTAAGCAGGAAACTTTGCCTGAGAAGGTTCAATCATGTCCAAAAGAAGATAAGCCATACCGCCAACCCCTTCAAACAAGGAGTAAGGGCTATCACCTCTATGGAGCTCTCCCTCCGATATAAGCTTGTGAGCTCTATCAACTAGAAAACACGCAAAAGCTTTGGCTCTGTATAAGAACCCTAGATTTCCTGTCAGTTGGTAGAGCGAAAGGAACACATATGCATTCCCACTAATGCCATGGCAAATGCCAACTCGCTTTAGCAGTCCGCGTTTC
The DNA here is from genome assembly GCF_000346465.2 of Prunus persica. Taxonomy (NCBI): domain Eukaryota; kingdom Viridiplantae; phylum Streptophyta; class Magnoliopsida; order Rosales; family Rosaceae; genus Prunus; species Prunus persica. The sequence goes on along the minus strand of NC_034011.1, from coordinate 17,455,917 downwards.
CACACCACCTCTGCTGCATCAACCGCCGCTTCCATAAATTCTTTATCTCCAAAAACCTGGGGTTTACCATATCTTTATCAGTAGAAAAACTCATAAAGGAAAGAAAATGCAAGTTAACAGTGAATAATATAAAGAATTAGATAATGAAAACCACTTCCGTATGACATCTTGAGGAGACGTAACTATCTGTGGGAAACAACTTCAGTTGTAGTTCAGTAAGTAATGAACTGTGTTCAAGATTGTAGAATTCCTTAATTATGTTCGATAAATGGCTAGTAAATGAATTTGCCTAAATATTACAAGCCAACTGTACTGGAGTCTACTGAAGAACCAGTATTACTCGAGAATCTCGTAATCGTTTGAACAGAAAAAGCACATAATTTATTTTCAAGTCAAATGCATTAAACTATTTGATGTGTTGTAAATTGTAATTAGTCAATGAATGTTGAACTTTGCACTCATCTGTCCAAAAATATCAACGGCTTTCTTCAGACAAATAAAATCGGTGTCTAGTGAAACTGTAAACATCAAAATTAATACCTTTGCAGCTTTTGCAAGAGTGAGGGAAATTCCAGGAGCTCCATGACACCAGTGAACAAGAACATCTCTGTTTTTATCTTCTTCACTAGCAGGGTAGTTACCACTAGGAAAGCGATTATCGATCATGTATTTGAGAGTACCCTTAACATCTTCAACCTCGTCTGGCTTCAATTCCATGTCCATCAAAACATCCATAATCCCTGCCAATCCATGTGCAGCTCCCCAATACTTCTCCCCATACCATTCAAACATCAAGGGGCATCTTCCTCTCTTGCCCAATGCTCGGCCGTTCTTGATAATTTCATCCACAACTGCTCTCTACATTATACAAACCAAAGTACATGCCAAACATTAACCCAATCAAAAGGACTAAAATCAAAATTCAATCTACGTTATCCAAAATAATATTTTTTCAAGGATGAAAATCTAACCACCCTTAAAAATGAAACCCAAATTAATACAATCAATTAGAAACCAGCCTTACCATGTATGCTGAAGAAATTGTACCCTCACCAAGATGTTTGTTCAAAAACAAGCAAGCCCACAAAAACCCAACTTTCCCATACAACAATTCATCAGGGAGATTTCTTGACAGCTTAATCTCCCTAAACTGGGTTAAATAATAATCAAGAGAAGCAGAGTCACCGAGGTGCTTTGCTGCAACAGCCCCAAGAGCACAAACACCGGCTCTGCCACATATGAATGTCACATCCCTTGAACCAAGAGAAGCAGAGTCACAGGCCTTGATAATCTGAGAACAAAGACTCAGATCATTCGTGTTGCTGGTGACTTGGTAAGATTTGAAGAGCAAAAGGGCAGTGCCCAGAGCCCCAGAGTAGAGAGTGAAGTCATGGACGTGTTGACCAGTGGCTCCCAATGTCTCTGTGAGTATGGTTTCTTTGAGGTCCAAAGCTGTGCGCTTGAAGCGCTCGGAGAGAGATGGGTAAGCCATGGAGAGGAGTTTCATGAGTGAGCCAGACCCAATTTCGGGTTCTGCTTCTTGGGTTGGTAAAGTTGGAGTTTCGGCTACGAAATCTGGCATTATATTTGGGAAGAACCGGTCCGCCATTATCGACTGGACTGATGAGCTTGTGGGTTGCTTTTGGGACTTGAGGACAGAAGGGGAACGGTGAAGTAGTATAAACAGTTACTTGAACAAGCTCAAGAAGCTTCTGACCCCCCCAAAACAAAAAGCTCAAGCAGCTGTGCTCGTTACACGTCGAAAGGGCCACTCAGCGTGGCAAATGCTGGAAGCCTTCTGCAGTTTGAAAACAATAAACAAATAAAAAGTACTGACCCGAAATCAACCCGAAATCAACTTCTAGATTATAACTAAGGTCTAAAATAACGAGGGTTTTGGATAAGGCCTATGGAGCAAAATTATTTGAGAATTGGATGTCAGATTCTTTACATCATTATTGTAGTGGATAAGGTGTGTTGAGGAAGGATGAAAGTGGCAGGGATTCAAATCCCCTGATGCGCTTGCATAAGCCTTTTCATTATTTTTCTATCGCAATATTGTCGATATTATCGCGATATATTGATCAAATACTTATGATAAAATTTTCGCGATATTATTAATAATTGAACGATGTTGAAGTCCAAAAAATCCAAGGTTGGGCCCAAATAGATTCTCTGCCCAATGCGATATTTTATCGAGAAGAAACACGATTTGGGCATGAGAAAGTTCGTCATACATGCTTACACGAGCCACGACCACGTGCCATGTCAAATAAATATGCAATCCGTCACGCTAAGAATCAAAATAAGCTTATAAAAGGCACTGACTCTACAAGCTCATGCTAATTATCCCGTCAAGCATCATATCCCTTTTTAAAGGATACGAAATTCAAGCACGCCAAGCGACATGCAATGCCAAGCAAAAAATCATTATTATTACACCTAGCCATGCTACAAGCTTAAGTAGGCCCAAACCACGCAAATGACCGAGGCTTGCTTGAGTGAGTTGTGGTGTGGATGGTAACGAGCTTTCATGAGGCTCATTGATGAGCCGAGAAATGGAAGTGTTGGGCTGCTTAGGAGCCCCAAAACTCAAGCCCATTTCTTGAGCCCAAATATATGAGTAAGCATAAAAGAGAGAAATAGCCCAATACTTTAGGAAAAATTAGCTCATCATTTCAATAAAAATGGTCCATCACTTAGGAGGTTGGCCTATTCCCATTCCCTTAATACACTGACTCGTCACCTTAGGAAGGTCCAAATAACCCAAGTGGTTTAGAAAATATCCAAAAATCTCCAGCACATGGTTTGAAATGAAACCACGATAGAAAACCATGAGATGTTTGTATGCTCAGAAAGTTGGGAGACTCCAGCACATGGCCAAAGACAAACCCAACATGAAGCCATCGCAAAACCAAAGGGAATTCGTACGTGTAGGAGGAATACCCATTAGGCAAAAGCTCTATCCATTCTTCTTTCCTCTACAAGCTCTAATAGGGAAACCAAGAAGAAAAGCAGTTGATGCCTCATCCCCATGGGAAGGTCCAGCCTCACAAAAACCTTGGAACCCCAAAGAGCATGTGACCCATCCGCTCTGGTTAAAGAAATTTCACCAAAAAAGAGTGAATGGAAAGAAGCAAAGGAAAAGTGGGAATGGAGGATTGATAGAATTAGGGTTCTAAGTGCCTATAAAAGGGAGCTTCTTCTACCCAACAAACATCATCCACAACCAGAGAGCAAGCTTCCTCTCTTACTCCCAAAACCTAGCAATTTCGTGCTCAGCCCATCTTTTTCCCTTAGTTTTCCCTCATGGCAAGCTGTTCTTACACTTGACAGAGTCTTTGCCAAGCTGCCGGAAAAGGCACTCAAGCCACCCTTTTCTCTCTTTCCCTCATTGTCAACCAAAGCTTTCTGCAAAACCCCTTCTCTCCAACCTTAATTCCCCATCTTTCCCCTAAGAACACTTAATTTTCTCTTTAGTGCTAAACTCATGACAACTTTGCTCCCATGCTACAAGCCTCTTATGTCAAGCTAAGATTCTACCTGTAAGCACTAAGAGTCTATCTGTAAGTTGTTGTTGTTTTTTTGTTAGTGAAGGTTACCAGGATGCTTCCTAAGCCTTTACTACCCTTTCGAAGCATTTTTGAGGCCTGATTCTTGAACTTAGGCACAGGGGGTAATTTCACCTGTTTCTTTTTTCGGCAATCTAAGCCCATTCGTCAGGGTGCTAGAATAAAAAGACCCTGACAAACGACAATAACACGAAGTGTTCCAAAATATCCCCCTTCCTAAGAGCACCTCCACCCCAAAGGGCAAGGGCAAGGCAAAGGCAAGACAAGGTTTGTCATTATTCACATGAATAGTGACAACCTTTCCTTTTTTGGTTCCACCCCAAAGGGCAAGGGCAAGGGCAAACACTATTCACTTGAATTTATTTTCTATTTTTTATACTTAAACCATTAATTTTGATAAGCTTTTCGGATAAAATTTTCGGTTGCCACATGTCAATATTTATTATAAAATTCTCCCCTGAAAATTCAGATAACATTTTTGGATAAAATTTTCACATTAAAATTTCGAATAAGATTTTCGGTTGCCTATGCATCCATATTTATTGTAAAATTCACATCTCACTCATCATATAATTGAAATACCTACTCACTCATCATACAATTGAAATATTCACGGTCCTCGTAGTCTGACACAATCGAGTACAAGGACGACTCAATCATTGGCGGAGGCTGTTCCACCAGATCACTACGTGGGGGAGTATTTTCCTTCGGAGGACGTAATAGTACCATTATTTCCGACACGGAACGCACCACTGGAGCCGACTGCGGGCATTGTTCACTTGAGGAGCCATGTGTAATGGGTTTCCTCTTTTTTGTTTTGCCTTGAATAATCTATTTAAAAAAAATGAAATTGGAAATGCAAGAAATATATATATATATATGACATTAAATTGAATAAAACGACAATTTTTTTTTTCTTTTCTACCTTGTCGCCAAGATTTTAACCTCTTCGAACGTTTGTCCAAGACCCTCCGGCTTCAATGGAAGAGGTCATTTGTATTTTTGCACAAATGAAATTTTGTAGTAGAAAATTTGGTGTAGAAAGTGAAAAATATTGGAAGAAGATGAATTTGTATGAAGATTTGGTGTAGAAAGTGAATAATATTAGTAGGAATTTACATAAATAAAAAAATTTCAGAAATTTTCTATATTTTTTGAATTTTTTGAAATTTTCTTTAACAGCTGTTGGATTGGGCAAGATTTTTTGATCGAAGGCTGGAGAAGCCACGTGGCTTGTAGCCGTTAGGCTATGTGGGCTGGTGGGTTAGCGATGACGTCAGTGGTTGATAAAATTTGAAAATCAGCTGCTAACGTTAGCAGCCTTAGGGCAATAGCCCAGTCCATTTTTGCCTGTGGGTCCCATGCCTTGCTCGGGCTGGGTTTTCTGCGCTAGAGGTGGAAATCGGGCCTGGGGGGGCCTATTGCCAGGGCAAGGCCGTAGCGCTGGAGATGCTCTAAAGAAATATTTTATCCTCAATATTCGATAATATTACCTTGTATGACAAAAAAACACTCAACTCACTCACGGAAACATGGACTTAGCCAAGTCTACATCCGAATTTGAATCCCCCTATCCATAGTTTAGATTCAATTAAAATAGAATATTGCTTGTATGAAAACAAATAATATAAATACACAACTCACTAGACACAAGGGATGCCAAGTCATGATACAAGAGAATTGAGTGTGGTTTCTCTTCCTTTCTTCCTCTTTGTTTGATTTCACTTTGGATGCTTCATCATCTTCCCTCTTAGCAATCTATTGCTTACAGTATTTGCAAACTCTTCACCGTTGAATCCACAAGAATCGAACCGGCAAAGTCGAGAATCATTAAGTCAAAGAACCTAACTTATCCCATTACGGCGAGCTAGTGTTGATCAAAATCTTGAATGGAGGTACGATCAAAATCGATTTCATTTCATAGAAATTGTTGATTGGAACTAAAAAAAATTGTGGTTCACTCATTGTGATTTATTGTAAGTTTGAATAATTGGAATATGCTAGAAGGCATTTGAATACATGGTTTAAATGTTATGTATTTTATCTGACACGGTGAGATGACAATTTGTGCCTTAATATCAATTTGGAATGTGCTTAGACCATTATGAATGCAATTGCACTATGCATAGGGCACGCATGGCAATTGGCACATGGACGTGCAATTGTTCTAGGATTGTCCAAGCGTTGGATGTCTCTAGTAATTTAATTGATACTGTAGTAGTCGACAATATAAGGTCTCTACCTCTAGAATTTCTTTCTTTTATGACTGGCCCCATTATGAAGACAAGCTTGCTTTCTGAACAAGTGTTATGAATATGGGCTCTTGTATCTAGGATCCTTTGATTTGCCTAGGGGATTTCAATGAGCTTGTTTGGCATCATGAAAAGTTGAGGGGGAGGGGGAGGGGGGAGGGGGGTGGGCGCGGAGGGGGGAGAGGGTGCTCGATGGGGTTAACTGTATGAGTTGCTTGTTAACACAACTGAAATTTAAAGAACTACATTTTGGTGGGGGGAAGGGAGGGGGAGGGTGCTCGATGGTGTAACAGTGGAGTTCGATACCTGATAGTTTGGTTGACACTTGTTTCTCTCGCCAAAAGTTCACTAAGATTTGTGTTAATGGTGGGGCTATGGAGATTCATGAGAGGCTTGATAGAGCAGTAATGAATGTATAGTGGCAAGAGGTTTATCCAAATTCAATGGTCACTCACTGACCTAGAGTAGGATCGGATCATTGCTCTATTCTCATTGGTTCCATGCCTTGTGGTCAAAAGCGTAAGCCTGTTTTCATATTTGAGTCCTTTTGGGCTGCGGACGCTTAATGTGGTGTCCCATGCTTAGGGAAAAGGTAGCGGGCAAGAGCAGTATTGGCACAAAAGATCTCGTGTAAAGTGGTTGAAGTATGGTTACTCAAATTCAAAGTTTTTTCACTTGTTCATGACCATCATAAGAAGGAAGAATCGTATCCTCCATATTAAGGGGGTGATGGTGCTTGGTGTAAACAGGATAAGGATGTCAGAAAAGTTTTTGGTGAGTTTTATAAGAACTTGTTTACTACGTCTGGTCCAAGAAATTGGGGACCAATTTTCGATTGTGTTGAGAGAATGGTCACTGATAAGATGAACCAATTTATGTTGTCCTGTTACTGAGGAGGAAGTGAAAGTTGCTGCTTTCAATCTTGTATCTTTAATGGCACCTAGTCCAAACGGCTTCCTTGGACTCTTCTACCACAAATACTCGGAGCAAGTTAATGAGATCTTACGTAATACTACTCAGTCTACAACTAATTGGGGTGGGGATCTTCGAAAAATTAATCAGACTCACCTTATCCCAAAAGTTTCGAGCCTGGAATCGGCCACCAAATTTCTTCCTGTTTGTTTGTGCAACAATTCATATAAAATACTTGCGAAGATTTTGGCGAACAGGCTTAAGAAAATCCTCCCTTGCATCATCTCCCACCATCAAAATGCCTTTGTGCCTAACCGCCAAATCCAGGATAAAATCCTTGTGGCGCACGAAGCCCTTCACTACCTCAAACACAAGAAGAAAGGAAAGCTGGCTTCTTAGCCTTGAAACTTGATATGAACAGGGCTTTTGATCGTGTGTAATGGGATCGATGTTGCGGTTGAGTTTTTCTCACTCTTGGGTCAAGCTTGTGATATGCTGTGATAGAACTGTCTTTTTCTCAATTATTGTCAATGGAAAACCTGGTGCTACTTTCTGCCCTCAACGTGGTTTGGCCAAGGGGATCCTCTTTCCCCATACCTTTTCATTTTGGTGAGTGAGATTTTATTTAAGAATATCTCTTGTGCCATTGACAGAAGGCTTTTGCAGGGTCTAAGTATTAGTAGAAGAGGCCCAACTATTTCACATATATTTTTTCCGGATGACTCACTCTTCTTTTTGAAAGCTAATGACCATAACTGTCAACTATTGAAGAATATCTTAGATGATTATTGTTATGCTTCCGGTCAGAGCATAAACCATGAGAAATGCACCTTGTTTATTGGCCCTAACACCCCTAAGGCAGTCAAAGAAGAAATTACAACAATCTTGCATGCTCCTCTCTCTCCTAATTCGGGGGTGTATTTTTGCCTTCCTTCAACATGGGGTAGGTAAAAAAGAAGAAGCTTTGCAGTACATTCATGATAGTGTTAAAAATATATATATAATAATTCTAGCCTGGAAATCTAACATGTTGACTATGGCGGGTAGAGAAGTTTTTATATAAATCTGTAGCTCTGGCGGCTCATATTTAACCTATGTATTATTTTCAATTTCCTTCATCTTTGTGCAAGACAATTAACATGATCTTAGCAACTTTTGGTGGGGTGAGAGTCGCAAAATGTATTGAAAAAACTGGGAGCTCCTTTGCAGACCCAAGGAGAAGGGGAGGGATGGGTATTCGTGATCTTGAAACCTTCAATCTGTCTAAGCAGTGTTAGAGAATCTTGATCAATCTGGATGCATTCTGGGTTGGGATGTTAAAAGCTAGGTACTTCCCTAATGGTGACCTATTGTTGTGAGAAAGAAGAGACACGCGTCTCTCTTGGGCCTGGGCTAGTTTGCTGGAGGGTCGAAAGTTATTAGGTGATGGTGCTAGATGGCAAGTTGGAAATGGCAGTAACATAAAAATTTGGGGTGACAACTGGTTACCCAGCTCAAGATGCCCTAGACGAGTGCCCTGCCAAGTGACTCCTGGTCGTATCTCGGCTTTTGTACATTCTTTAATTGACTCTGACAGAGAAGCATGGACCCTTGAGTCCATTTTGAATTTACTCTGGAAAATTTGGCCATAATCCAATCTATTACCCTTTGTAACATTGATGAGGAAGATCGTCGGATCTAGCCCTATGATAACGGAGGTGTTTTCACTGTTAAAACAGGTTATCACTAGGCTATGGCTAGTAAGTGTGATCAGGTGAGGATCCTGAATCCTTCATCACATCAAACTGACTGCAAGATATGGAATCTTATTTGGAAAATTAGGTGCCACAGAAGGTGAGGAATTTCCCATGGAGAGTTTCGTCTAGTTCTCTTCCTACTTGCCTAAACTTATTTAAGAGAAAGTTGGCTCGTGATCATTTGTTTTTCCTCTACCATCAACATGAGGAGCCAATGGAGCATATGCTTTTATTGTTTCCTCAATGCATTGTGTTTGGATGTGGGAAAGAAAGGTGTAGAGCCTACTTCCATAGTCGTTCTCCCAATCCAACGGGACATAATAATTAAATGTTGTCACTTCCTTGGAGAACATGTCATGGTGTGAGTTCTGAGGGTGGCTGTGCATCTGGAGGGTAGATTATTTGATCAGGTTGTGAGTTGGTCATTTCCTCCTCCAAACTTTATCAAGATGAATGTTGATGGGGCCTGCAACCCCCGAATTCTATGACTAGGAGTCTAGGTTGTATAATCAAAGACGATGCTGGCTACTTAATTGGGGGTGAATCTAGGTTCACCCTTCGTTCTTCTCCATAAGAAGTAGAGAGTGAGACTACTCTTATGGCTACCTTGCTAAAGAAAGGAATTTTGATCGCTTGATCATTGAGTTTGATTCCAAAGAAGTAGTAGACGTTGTCAAGAAGACTGATGGCGCTATTCCCTGGACACTATACCCTATTATCAAGGAGATATGTAAAAAGACAGCTTGGTTCTCCTATGTTTCCTAGAATTGGGTCCCGCGTAATGCGAATAGAGCTGCCCATGTGGCAACATCGTTAGCATCTGAGAGGGTGAGACAACTGAGTTGTAATAGGTGTTTTGTCTAGGAAATGCCAAAGGGGGAGATTGTTAGTATTGATTTTGTGATTGGCATTTCCCATAGACAAATTAGACTAAGTATAGATGGTAAATTAGTTGTGATGGTGGCTGTCAAAATTCCAAGATATGCTCTGAAGGCTTATATGTCAACCAACGATCACTAAGGTAAATTCTTCATTCAATCATGCATCCTGATTGTGACATTTCAAGTATTATTTCAAACTCACAATCTGATTAACATTTTGATTAAGAAGACTTTTTATTTTAAGAAAGATTAATTTATTTTATAAATTGCTTTCCAGTTTTGAACATTAAAAGTCTTCTTTGATTGGAAATCAATTAGTCTGATTTTGGAAAATTAATATGTTGATTAGGAAGTAATTGATCTTGTTTCCAGTTTTGAAAACCCTTATAAAAAGCAAGGCTTGGTTTTCATTTGTTCAACAACTTTCAACGATTAGAGTATTTCTTGAGTTTCCATTACATAAAAGAAAGTTGATGTGCTTTATTTTCCAAAAGGATAAATCATCAAGAGTAAGATTATCTTGGTGATTTATCTTTGTATTCATATTGCATTCATTTACATGTTCGGTGACTCATACGGTTAAGGGCACCAAGACCGTTGTGACGGTTTTTCTCTGGTGAGCTTGAATCGATCGTGACCAGTATCGGATTCAACATAAGGAGAGTTAGAAGAACTCCGGCGAGCTTGAAGCAATCGTGACCAGTATCGGATTCAACATAAGGAGAGTTGGAAGAACTCCAGCGAGCTTGAAGTAATCGTGACCAGTATTGCGTTCAACATAAAGAGTGTTGAAAGATCATCCGGCGAGAAGTTGAGTTACAAAGAAGTTGGTACGTTGTCTAGAGTGTCTAGGACAAGTTTGTATACTTCTTGTAATCATCGTTCTATAGTGGATTTGCCTTGGACTATCAGGTTCTGTGGATTTTTCCCAAAGGTGGGGTTTTACCACGTAAAATAACTTCCGTGTTCTTATTTGTTTTTACGTTCTGTACTATAGAGGATTGGATACATCGTATCAATCCCTTTGGCGTGTTTTTATATATTACTGTATTACTCTTGACTACTAAAAACACAGACTTTACTCTTTTAGTGTTTTAAGCCATTCTATAGGTATTTTCAATTGGCATCAGAACCGGTCGCTAGACACACTTAGCGAGATCCGGAATATTGTAGGATGGATCGTGCTACGTTGAGACAATTCAAGAGTTTCCTTAAGAATTCAAAATTTATGATCAAGACTCATGAAACAACTCAGGTGTGGATATTGAGAAAATTAGAAATAATTATTACACTAATGTTGGTTCTAAATCTTACAGGTCAAACAACAAGAAAAATTCAAAAGGAAAAGTCAAATGCTTCAAATGTGGAGGTTATGGTCACATGTCTTTTGATTGTGCTAACACTTTGAAGAAGCAAAAGGATGGGAAGAACAAAGCATCCAATACAACTTGGAGTCCTAGTGAATCGGAATCCAAGAATGATGAAAAGACGGTTGCACTCATAACCACAGTTGGCTTGGATGAATCACATGAGGATGATGATTGTGAAGATATAAATACTGAGTTTATCATGAACAAATATGATGATTTGTTGGCTGCTTCTTAGAAGCTCAGTAAACAAAATAGTGAGCTCGTCAAAGAAGTTGCTGTACTGAAGTTGGAAAACAGCAGGATTGCAAACGAGTTTCAATCCCTTGACACAGATTCCGAAAAGGTAAGTGCAGGTGAACGAAAAATTGATGTTTTTGCAGAAAAAATTAACTGATCAGAATAAATTAATTGCATCTCTAACTTCTGACAACAAAGCCCTTGAACTTGAACTTAAAAATTCAAAGTAAAGGATTATTTCTTTAACCATTGGTGCAGAAAAAATTGACAAGATGATTAGCATGGGAAGAAGAGATGGTAACAAACGAGGCTTGGGATTTGAACAAAGTAATAAGTCTTCCGCTGTGTCTAAAACAAAGTTTGTCAAATCCTCTTCACCTATTGAACCTTCTGCTGCTCATGAAGTCAAGAAATTCATTCCAATTTGTCACTTTTGTGGAACTCGTGGGCACATAAGACCAAGATGCAATAAGCTTCGAAACGAATTTGTTCGTTCAAACTCTCATGTCATGGGTGGAAAAGTAAGTATCCAACATAAGATTTCAAATCTTATGAAAGAAGTAAACCGCTTATCCAAACTTTCTTCTTTTCATTGTTTGCCGTCAACTAAGACAACGTTAGTTTGGAGGAAAAAGGAAAATCATAATTGTATGTTTTCCTCCACTAACGTTGCGCATGAACCTGTTGCTTTAGAAAATTTAGATCCAAAATGTCTTGTTGCAAAACCTTTGGATAATCTTTGATTTGACACTCTTAGAAAGTCTTTAGGTATTTGTTCTTTTTATTAAGTTTTTATATGCGTGCCAAAAGACTCTACCTATTCTCTTCTCTGTTTTTGAAATTGGATTAAATTCTAAGTATTTTGTTCAGGACGTGCAAGGATTGATAAGCGATATCAATCCTGCCGACGTCTAGAAGTTTTTACTGATCTCAGATTGGATTTTTGGCGTTGGATCACCTCGGGCAGATTAATATTGGGTTTATGTGAATGGTTCTCGAATGTCTTTGTTTTTTTTATAAAGTCAATTAAATACTCTTTATATTAAATCTCATGTCTCACATATAGCACATACACTCTAGTCTTGCGTAATAATTTTGAATGAATCATCACCTTGCCCTTGTCTTGATACTAGATTTGTATTGTACTTTTTGCTACTGAGCTCACAAATTTGTAACATCTCTTTAATTAAAAAGTAAAGTAAAATAAGTGTTTGATCGTTGCCAAGTAACCGGGCCTCTTGTCTAACCAACATCGAGGTTCGCGTAAAAAAGCTTTGATCTTGTACACATTGTTCTTCTTTGTAGCCTACATGACTAGGGTTAGTACATCCTATGGGTGCTTTAACACCCATTGTCTTAAAGTCAACTGACTTGAGCACATTGATTTAACACCCGTTACATGGGTATTGTAGAAAACTTGATTTAACACCTGTTATATGCATTTTGTATGTGTTTATTCTATGTTCTTGGCTTGCTCTTGGTTGGACTTTTTCTTTGTTATTAAGCAAGTTTAGTCACATAACACGAGATATGGCTTTGATATTTACTCATTTGATGGACTTTATTTCTTACAAATACTTTTGATCCTCCATTTTATAATCTTTGTGTTTGATTAAACCTTTGTGATTTGATGTGCCGTAGATCCTGAAAGGCTTTGCTTCAAATGCTTCTAGACAGATATTGGTATTGGCTTTGCTTGTCTATCCATATGCGTAGTGTTGGCACCTACTCATGAATTCATTTTTTGGCATGAATGAAGGAGGGGTCGTGGGGTCTTATTAAGCATAGTAATTGGTGATTCTATGTATTTTGATTGATGTCTTTGTGGTTTTGTTCTCTTTTCTAAAGTATTGCTTATTATTTATTAATGTTTTTTGTGTGGCTTTATTGTTTTTCCCATGTGGTATCGTTTTATGCTTCTTGTTTCCGTGTGTATCTAGATTTTTCTTCCTGTTGCTCATCGCAGTCTTCACATTGTATCTCCCTATGCTCGATAATGGAAGAGAAGAAAGCTTTAGACATTGAATCTGAGGATTAGAATCAAGAATACTCTCAAGTTGAAGGGCTGGAATATAATGAAACATTTACTCTTGTTGCTCTCTTGCCATCTGTTAGACTGGTGCTTGCTGGGGAGAATTATTGATTTGATTACACAAGTGTGCAGCTAGATTTTGAAAGACAAGGAAGTCTTGTAAACCATTCCTCAAGACATCTGTATTGTTATCAATTGTATCACTTTCAAACTTGGAAGTACAAATTCACGAGCCTATCTCTTTTAATATAATTGAAATGTGTATGACCACATGAAGCCTAACAGACACGTATACAAAGTGGTAAGTCTCTTGTATTATTTTTCCATGATTCAACCTAAAAATGTCTATGATGTTCTTGCATATGATAAATGGATCTTGGCTATGAAAGATGAGACTATTGCACAAGTTGCACATCTAGAATGGGTGAGGCTACTGCTCGTTGTCACTTGTCAAGCCAAATGGACATCAAAAAGTGCCTTCCTTAGTAGTGCTTTCAAGTAACCACACATGTTGAGCAACCCACAGTCACAACAAGATAAAGCACCTTAAATGCTTCACTGGTTAATATCTATGCCTTAATATACGCTCCCTTATGTTCTTTCCTTATCTTTTGGATTTTCTGACAAAAATGGGGAGAGATGATTGTGTGAAATTATAAGAAGGGCGAGACATGTGCTGTAGAATTAAGGGGGAGTGATGTTGTAATTTTGTTTTGTTGTTTCATTATGTGCAGGGATTCAGAGCTTGGAGTTTAGAGTAGGATTTCAGTTGTTAAATCCCATGCAATTTATTTTGAGTTGTAATAGGTGTTTTGTCTAGGAAATGCCAAAGGGGGAGATTGTTAGTATTGATTTTGTGATTGGCATTTCCTATAGACAAATTAGACTAAGTATAGATGGTAAATTAGTTGTGATGGTGGCTGTCAAAATTCCAAGATATGCTCTAAAGGCTTATATGTCAACCAACGATCACTAAGGTAAATTCTTCATTCAATCATGCATCCTGATTGTGGCATTTCAAGCATTATTTCAAACTCACAATCTGATTAACATTTTGATTAAGAAGACTTTTTATTTTAAGAAAGATTAATTTATTTTATAAATTGCTTTCTAGTTTTGAACATTAAAAGTCTTCTTTGATTGGAAATCAATTAGTCTGATTTTGGAAAATTAATATGTTGATTAGGAAGTAATTGATCTTGTTTCCAGTTTTGAAAACCCTTATAAAAAGCAAGGCTTGGTTTTCATTCGTTCAACAACTTTCAATGATTAGAGTATTTCTTGAGTTTTCATATACACAAAAGAAAGTTGATGTGCTTTATTTTTCAGAAGGATAAATCATCAAGAGTAAGATTATCTTGATGATTTATCTTTGTATTCATATTGCATTCATTTGCATGTTCGGTGACTCATACGGTTAATGGCACCAAGACCGTTGTGACGGTTTTTCTCCGGTGAGCTTGAATCGATCGTGACTAGTATCGAATTCAACATAAGGAGAGTTGGAAGAACTCCGACGAGCTTGAAGCAATCGTGACCAGTATTGCGTTCAACATAAAGAGTGTCGAAAGATCATCCGGCGAGAAGTTGAGTTACAAAGGAGTTGGTACGTTGTCTAGAGTGTCTAGGACAAGTTTGTGTACTTCTTGTAATCATCGTTCTATAGTGGATTTGTCTTGGACTATCAGGTCCCATGGATTTTCCCCAAAGGCGGGGTTTTACCACGTAAAATAACTTCTGTGTTTTTATTTGTTTTTACGTTTTGTACTGTGATGTATCAATCCCTTTGGCGTGTTTTTATATATTACTGTATTACTCTTGACTACTTAAAACGCAGACTTTACTCTTTTAGTGTTTTAAGCCATCCTGTAGGTATTTTCACCTGCCAATCCATGTGTGTCTCCCCAATACTTCTCCCCGTACCAGTCAAACATCAAAGGTGTTGGTTCCTTTTTCCTTCCTCTTCCGGGTCAACCTGTTCCAAGAATGGAGCGCGAGGTAGGAAGAAGTCGGGTCAACACTAGTGTCTCGATTGGATTTATGGTTCGTGAGTAGACTCATTCTATTTCAAACAAAATTGAAAGTTGAATCAGGTTGAGAAGAGCTGGCAAGCACGGGCTAGGCCTTGATGGCTTGCTTCTTCTAGCCCAAACGTAGGTTGCATAGGCGTGCCACTATTGGGGATGAGACCAATCCAATAGACCTTGTATATGTGATGTAGAGTGTTCGTTTGATGGATTTGCGCTTGTTCCGGCCTTCTAATCAAGCTATTGTGCTCCAAGGGAGGGTACTAGCTCGGATGAGTTCTTTTCTAAGCCTCAATCAAGAGGACTTCAATATTCTTTCAATTGTGCATCGATGGCTTGGTAAATATGAATAATACCTAGCCAAACAGAAAAAAGCAATGTTGAGGTCAATGCTCCTTTGATTGGGTTCAGAAACCTAATTCGAGGCAAAGATAATCCTTGATTGGGTTAGGATTTAGTTGATTCGAGCCCAATGGTATGAATCGTGTTCGGACAAACTCTTGTTTTCAAGCTAATAAAGCCCTATTCGGACCTAGAACCCTTATTTTGTGTCTATCTTGTAATGAGCAGTTGTATCAAGAAGTTCAAATATAAAAATGCGGGAATGTAAACTACTAGAGAGTAAAATGTGAAAAAGATAAATGGCAAGAATGTAAAGTACGATTAAGGTAAACTGCAAACAAAATAAAATGTATAGAAACTGGAGATTTCTCTATCCAACTCCAACATGATAACAAGGTACAATGAAAACCAAAAATTTCTCCATTTAGCTGTTTTTTAAAGAACAAGTTACAATATTGAAGAGATTGGAGATTTCTCTTATCCAATCTGTACAGGTTTCAGCTATTTAGAAGAAAACTATACTGACTATTTAAACAAGAATCATACCATAAAGATGGTAGAGCAATACAACATAAACGCATGAGTTGTCAACTGGTTATTTGGGCAGCAAGTTGGCTATTTGAAAAATCTTGAAGTTTGTCAAGTGTTTACAAGACGTTGCGTTTGATTTTGGAGAGTGAGTCCCCTTGTGTTGCTGTCGAGCTTCTATATGTATAGGCAAAAGTCCCTAATGATGATAGTGAAATTTGGAGGATGATACTTAAGCGTTGTGCAAAGTCAACTGCTGATTTGTCCTCGTGAGTTTATCCAAAGGTAGGAGAAAGGATATTTTAGATGAAAATACTGGTTTCAAGGGATGTCCTTTTGATTTGTTGTACTTTCATAGCTGGAAAACCAGTTGGAAGATGGTTCCTCTTAGTTTTGGCTTCAATTATCCAGCCAGCTTTCTTGCTGAGAGAAACGGCGGTCAAGTCATTTTTAATGGTGAAAACCCATCTTCAGATTGTCACGTGGGTTAACTGGTAACGGTTACCCAATTTTTTTAACTTTAGTGTGGGTTAAAACTGGGGTCTTTTTGCAACAGGGGCTTTTGAGTGGGTTTCACTAATTATGGGCCCAAATCCAAGAAGCCTTTTTCTTTGAGTTTGAAAGAAAGAAATTGGGCTTGGGTCTAATGTAATTTTGTTTGAAAACAAACCATCTTTGGCCCATTTTCCAAATATGGTACAAACAAAAGGGCATCTTCCTCTCTTGCCCAATGCTCGGCCCCAAAGTACATGCCAAACATTAACCTAGTCAAAAGGACCAAAATTTTGATTCAATCTATGTTATCCAAAATAATATTTTTCCAAGGATGAAAATCTAACCACCCCTTAAAAATAAAACCCAAATTAATACAATCAATTAGAAACCAGCCTTACCATGTATGCTGAAGACATTGTACCCTCATCAAGATGTTTGTTAAAAAACAAGCAAGCCCACAAAATCCCAGCTTTCCCATACAACAATTCATCAGGGAGATCTTGACAACTTAATCAAGAGAAGCAGAGTCACCAAGTTGCTTTGCTGCAACAGCCCCAAGAGCATTTTTGTACCAAAAATCAGATTTTTGTACCAAAAATCAGATTTTTGCACCAAAAATCGTATTTTTGCCTAAAATGGAAGATAATGTTCCATGAACATCAAAATGGCCAAAATATGGCTAGACATGAATTGCTGCAGTTAGTTGGAGTGGGCCCAAACTTCAACTTCCAGCTCTCAAATCAAGTTTTATCCTCATGAAAGTTGTTCATCTCTATGTCTACTGCAACATATCCAAATTTGGGTTTATTCGGACAAATGTGGAATCTTAAGAGCTGAAAATACCAAATGCACAGCATTAGCAAAAAGCTTATAGGGCTCAATTCGGGCCTAATTCTAATGCTCTAATGAATTGTATTTCTTCATGAAAGGTTTTCTTTAGAATGTTTACTGCAACATATCCAAATTTGGGATCATTTGGATAAATTTGGAACCTCGCAACATCAAATATCATAAGCATACCAACAACAGTGAAAGCTGAAAACAGTTGCAATTTGAGCCTAATTATGGCTGAGGGAGCAAATTTCCCCACGAGAATATTCGCCCAAGATTCCTTCGTCTTCTCCGCTTCTCTTTCTCCCTGCAAAACAGATCGGAGTAAAATACCACACCCGGGGGGTGTTGGCCAAAGGCCCTCCGATGCCTAAGTTAGGTAGGGTAATTCAAGGAAAACCGGGTGGCCGGAGCCGTGTGTGGTAGCCGGAGCCTTGTGTAAGAGAGAGAAAGAGAGGAGGTGGCTAGGGTTTTTGAGAAATAATTTCTGCAGAGCTTTAGTAAGAATTTAGGCGTACCTCAACCATTGTGTGTGGCTATGCTTTTATAGTAGTCTCAGAGGCTAGGGTTTCAGAGGAATAATTCCGTAGATGGAAGGGAATTATTCCTCCCCTTTTTGGAATTGATTTGATTAATTAGGGATTTGATTAATTAGGGTAAATCAAATCCCTAATTGTGGTAGGTATCAAATCAAATCCTGATTCAATTAGGCAACTCCTCATTTATTTGGGGATCGTAGTAATTAACCAAATCAATTCTCAACCTAATTGGGTAACGTTCAATTTAATTGGGTAATTCCCAATTAAATTGAGTAACTCCCAATTAGGTTGATTAATTCCCAATTGGGTCAAATAATCCCCAAATGGTAGGAATTATTTGACCTAGGGTTTGATTTAATTAGGTTCCCACAAATGCCCCCCAGCTTCTGCATGGCATGTGGTGGCATGTAGGAGATGTAAATTATCCGTTGGGCTGTCCAGCTGTAACTGGACTTCTTTCGTGGACTCGGGCTCCTGAGTAGAGGAGGTGTTTGACTTGCCAATTTTATGAACTCCCAAGTTGGAAAGAGTTTGTGATTCCTTGTAGGTCAAGGAATTTCTATCCTTATAAATGTAGGGCTCCTCCAATTTATTCTTCACATCCAAAATCCATTCCGATTTCATTAGTGAGAGAGAGTAAGCTTTGGAGAATTTTTCCCGTTCTTCTTGAGTTCTTGTCTTCACCGCGCACGCAAGGTAATTAGATTTGGGTTATATATTTTTTTTTTGTCTGTTCCGATTTTTGGCAGCTTGGATCATGCCTTCTAGTCGATGAGGGGAGCTGAAAGGAGTGCATGTCTATGCCTTGAAACATGGCTGGAGACTTGGGTGGTTGGCAGACTTGAGGCTGCACACTTTGGGTTCGCATTGGAGGTCTGGAGTCGCTGGGCCAGAAGTTGGAACAAGGTGGCGTGAGGCCTTGCACTGGAGCTGAACCGAAATTGGGCCAGCATGTCACTTGGGCTTGCGCTGGTGCTAGAGTATGCGGGCCAGGCGGAAGGAATGGGCCTCGTGCGCTGCACGGGCCTGGGGGAGCTGGAGTAGGCGGGCTTGGCAGGAGGCGCACTGGGCCGGAGATGCGCTGGGCTGGAGGCGCGAGTTGGGCCTCGTCTGCTGCTGGGCTGTATATGCGAGCTGGGCTGCTTCCTTCTGACTTGGGCTGATCCAAACAGCTCAAATTCCTTTTTTTTTTCTTTTTTGTTTGTTTGCTGCTGCTGCTGCCCTTTTTTTTGTTTTTTTTTTTGTTTTCCTTTTTGCAGCTACTAGTTGATCACCCACGTCTTCCGGAGATGGTAGCAAGGCTCCAAGCTCTCAGGTCCCTTTGTATTTATGGGGAGGCTTCATAGTGCACAGCAAGAAGTTCGTGGCCAACTTGCATCGCGTCACGACTGATGCCCAGTTCCAGAAATGGCGGGCTGCTTATGCGTCTGCCATTCCAGATGACGTGCGAGTCAAGCTATTGAAGTCTCGGAAGGACCACGAGCCTTTGGTGGATGCGAATGATCTTGATGCTAGGATCATCACCTTCCGTCCTTTTTACTTCTCCTTGGGCTTCAAATTTCCGCTATCAAAGCTTTTCAAGGAGGTGTTCTGCGCCATGGGGTGTGCTCCGAGCCAGTGTACTCCAAACGCTTACCGGGCGATCATGTGTTTCGAGAATCTGAGTCGTTTCTTCGTGTTGGAGCTGACGGTGCGAGAGTTCTTTTATTTTTTCGAAGTGAGGCACTTCGAGCAGTATGCCCAAGTTCGCGTCTACAAGGCCAAGCTGTTCAACAGTCTTAGTCAAGGGGATCACGCTTGGCATGACGACGTGTTGGAGGTCAGCGGACGGTGGGAAGGCGACGTCGGTGACGCCCACTTGTTCCCATCACCTATTGCGATGGTATGTCTCTTTGCAATTTTTGATGCGCTCCTTTTATTTGAATTTCTTGAAGTGTGGCTGACTAACTTCTGTCTTCTGCTTGCAGTGAGTGACATCAGCAAGCAATTGGAGCTTGGGCCGGACATGGCTAAGGTCTGTCGTGCTTTGAACATCCCTCTAAGGTTTCGCGAGTGGCGCTGGCTGTTGAGTGAGTACCGGGAGGAAGACGGTGGTTTGCTCCCTGCCGAGGATGTCGAAAGGTGGAAGCAGAACGGTCCTGACCCTGATGATCTGCTTGGCGGACAGGAAGAATGTTCTGCTGAATCTCTCTCAAAGAGAAAAGCTGCTGCCAAATCTTCACGAGGTGAAGCTACTTCTTCGCACGCAAAGGATGGGTCTCCATCGAGGAAGAAACCAAGGCTTCCTTCTGCTGAGAAGACTCAAGTGGGGTCTGCTCCCTCATCATCTGCCAGGGTCAAGCATCTCGTGGGTGCAGATAGAACGAAGGTTGGTGGTATGCGCGGTATTCGGGGTGTTCTACCCAAGCCTCCTGCTGACACGCTCGACAACCATGATATGTTTCGTGAAACGGCTTGTGCCCGACCTAGTTCTTTCGAGCATCAAAGAGATGCAGACATTCCTCCTAGAAGTTCGAGTCGTCTGCATCGGTCAAAAGATGGGGATCGAAACGGGAGGTCTGCTCATGATCTAGCATTATTGACTCCTTTGGAGATGAAGTTAGCAGAGGCTAAGAAGATGAGAGAGTCATCTGCCCGGGTTAAGGGTTCTTCCTCCACGTCGGCAGTTGGTCCTAAGGTGAACAAGCCTAGCTTTGTAGGGGATGCATGCGTATCTGATCTGCTCAAGACGAACTTCCTATCAAATCCGTCGTCCTGTGCTGAGTTGGTTGATCACATCCGTCAAGCTGGAGATCTTGGCACTTTCTCGTCTCTTTCCTTGGAAAAACAAAGGGAAGCGTCATTCCATCTTATTCAAAAAGGACTGATTTTTGCTGCTGAGACTATTCGGAACTCATCTGCTGTTGCCCCTCTTCTGCCCAGCTCAGGGAGTTGGAGAAGAAGAATGCTGAATTAGCCAGCCAGCTTTCCACCGAGCAGGCCTGCTACGAGAGCGATGATATCTGGGCTGAAAAGCTCCCTTATCGAGAAGGATTTCGAGCTCAACTCTTCTGCTGTTGATTTGGCTAGTTGAAAAGATGCCTTCTTTCATCTTGAGCGTAAGAATACGGACATCTCCCTTAGCTATGACAAACTCCTGGCTAGATTTCATGCCTATCATAAGTCTGCTAAAGAATCCAAGTCTAAAGCCATCATAGATGTGTACAAGTTGGGCTACCTGCATTGCGCAAATGGGACTAATTCCTTGTATGCGATTGACGATGTAGACATCGAGATGCTCTGCCCCGACTCACCCCCTATGGAAGGGAGAATTGAAGAGCAGGTAACCGGAGAGGATGAAGCAGTGTAGACGCAGTAGACGAGATGATGGCAGATGTCATGGTTCAGGCAGATGGAGTTGTGAAGACGTAGCTAGTCAGGTGGATGCCGAAGAGGCTACAGCTTAAAAGTCTTCTGCTGGCGTCTCCAAGTAGACGAAGACTCTTTTTTGTTTCTTTTCAGCTTTTGTAGTTTGCTTTTTTGTTTAGAATAACTGGTCTTATTTGACCATCTTCTTTTTGTTAAACTTGGCCGGCTGGTCTGTTTGTTATGGAAATTTCAGTTACATTTTCCAACTTCAACTTGCATATTTGACTTGTGAACTGCTTGAGTAGTTAGCCTATGTTTTGATTACACGTCCTCCTTTAGAGATTTGTGAATACCAGGGTCCCCCTTGAAGGACTCCGGGCATGCACTGCATATCCCGTAGGATGATTCCCCTTAGGAAGTTGGCGAGCACCAAGATCCCCCTTGAGAGACTCCGGGTGTGTTCTGCACATCTCTAGGATGATTTCCCTTAGGAAGTTGGCAAGCACCAGGATCCCCCTTGAGAGACTCCGGGTGTGTTCTGCACATCTCTAGGATGATTTCCCTTAGGAAGTTGGCGAGCACCAGGGTCCCTCTTGAGAGACTCTGGGTGTGTTCTGCACATCCCGTAGGATGATTCCCCTTAGGAAGTTGGCGAGCACCAGGGTCCCCCTTGAGAGACTCTAGGTGTGTTTTGCACATCCCGTAGGATGATTCCCCTTAGGAAGTTGGCGAGCACCAGGGTCCCCCTTGAGAGACTCCGGGTGTGTTCTGCACATCCCGTAGGATGATTCCCCTTAAGAAGTTGGCAAGCACCAGGGTCCCCCTTGAGAGACTCCGGGTGTGTTCTGCACATCCCGTAGGATGATTCCCCTTAGGAAGTTGGCAAGCACCAGGGTCCCCCTTGAGAGACTCCGGGTGTATTCTGCACATCCCGTAGGATGCCTTGATCGTCGCCCTGCCTCTCCCGTAGGACGCTACTTATGGGCAACTACATGATTATCCTGCCTCCCTTAAAAAACGGATAGGAACCTGGATATTTCCCGCAGGAAGCATGGAGACCTCATTTTAAGAAATTCCTGGCGCACCCTGCGTCTCCCTTAGGACGTTTTTTTAGCGGGCTACGTCTTCAAACGGACGCGTTTTGTCGTCACCCTGCGTCTCCCTTAGGACGCTCCTTATGGGCAACTGTGTGACTATCCTGCCTCCCTTAGGAAACGGATAGGAACCTGGATATTTTCCGCAGAAAGCATGGCGACCCCCTTTTAAGAAACTCCTGGCGCACCTTGCTTCTCCTTAGGACGCTTTTTTAGCGGGCTGCATCTCCAAACGGACGCTTTTGGTCATCGCCCTGCGTCTCCCTTAGGACACTCCTTATGGGCAACTATGTGACTATCCTGCCTCCCTTAGGAAACGGATAGGAACCTGGATATCTCCCTTAAGAAATTTCTAGCGTACCCTACGTCTCCCGAAGGACGCTGCTTATGGGCAAATGTTGTGTTTCGTGGGTAGATGAGACATTTTGGAATGAGAAACTGAACTTATATTGATATCATAAGATTACAGTCCTTTATTCGAAAATGGAAACAACTTGGTACAAAACTTAGAACTTCTAGCAGTCAGGAGGAGGTGCTACGGATAATACTTTCGAAGATGGTGAGCATTCCATTGTCGTGGTATTTCCTTCTCCTCCATAGTGTCAAGTGTGTAGCTTCTTCTGCCCCCAGACCGGCTGATCATGTAAGGACCCTCCCAGTTAGGATTCATCTTTTTTGACCCTTGCCTCGGTGCAGTAATGAAAGCCTTTCTTAGCACGAGGTCGCCTGGTTGAAACTGTCTGACCTTAGCTCTTTTGTCGTGGTAAGACTTCAACTGTTGCTGATAGGAGGCGACCCGGATAATGGTCTTCTCACGTTCGCCTTCAAGTAAGTCGAGGTTGAGCCTCATCTGCTCGGAGTTCTGATCAACATTGCCCACTTCCAAGCTTATGGAGGGGACAGTGATGTGAGGTGGTATGATCGCTTCTGTTTCATAGGCGAGGGAGAATGGGGTTTCACCAGTCGATCTTCGTTTGGTGGTGCAATAAGCCCATAGTATTCCGGGGAGTTCATTCACCCATTTTCCTTCGGCGCCTTCCAGCCTTTTCTTCAAGCAGTCCAATATGACTTTGTTGGATGCCTCGGCTTGTCCATTTCCTTGTGGATACCTCAGGGTGGACAAGTGTTGCTTGATCTTGTATTTCGCAAAAAAGGCGGTGATCTGCTTGCCAATGAACTGTGAGCCATTGTCGGTAACTAGTGACTGTCGGCAGCCAAACCGGCATATGATGTTTCTCCAGATAAATCGCTCCACATCGGCTTCTTTAGTAGAGGATAGAGCTTCGGCCTCGACCCATTTAGTAAAGTAGTCGGTGGCGACGATCATCATTTCTTTCTTAGTGGGCGCTGGTGGCAAAGGACCCACTAGGTCGATGGCCCATTACATAAACGGCCATGGACTGTTTTGTGGATGATAGACTTCGGGAGGCAGGTTAGGGATCGGCTTGTATCGCTGACAGCGATCACACTTCTTGACATATTCTGCGGAGTCGTGACGCATGGTAGGCCAGAAGTATCCTATGTTTAGAGCTTTCTAGGCGAGCGACCTGCCCCCCAGAGTGGTTGCCACACTCGCCATCGTGAATTTTGCAAAGAACCTCAAGTGTTTGAGGGTACCTTATGCAGGTGAGATGAGGGCCGGAGTATGATCTGCAGATGAGCTTGTTGCCGTGCATGTAGTATCTCGCGGCCTTCTGCTGGACCTTTGTAGCTTCGGACTTGTCCGTTGGCAGGTTTTCATTCGTCAAATAGTCGATGACGGGGTCTTGCCAACTGGGGTCCTCGTCAATCTGCATGGTATCAATTAGCTCTATTTCTTCAATGCTTGGTCGGTCAAGGTGTTCGACCGGGATGGAGCGTCTGAACTGGGTATCCAGCGCTGATCCTAGGCTTGCCAGTGCGTCTGCATGAGCGTTCTCTGCCCGGGGCACTTGTTGGATGGTGAAGGTGGGAAATGCCTTCAACAGCTCTTGGACTTTGTCAAGGTATAAGATCATCCTTGGGTGTTTTGCCATGTATTCACCTGAGGCTTGATTCGTGATTAATTGTGAGTCTGAGTAGATGGCTAGCTTTTTGATTGTGAGCTCTTTTGCCAAGCGTAGGCCGGCGAGCAATGCCTCGTATTCTGCCTCGTTGTTCGAGGCCGGGAAGCCAAGCGTAATAGCTTGCTCCAACAGGGTTCCATCCGGAGTGGTGATGACGACCCCTGCTCCAGCTCCTTTTTGGTTCGATGCTCCGTCTACGCGCAACTGCCATATGTCTCTGGGTTGGCTAGGTTCTGCGGAGGTCCCGTCTGCTTTTGAACTTTCCTTCTTTTGGTTGACCAACTTCTCTTTTTCGACTGATGGGGTGAATTCTACGACGAAGTCTGCTAAAGCCTGGGCTTTTATTGCAGTTTTTGGCCGGTAGAGGAGGTCATATTTGCTTAGCTCTACAACCCACTTCATGAGTCGCTGAGAAGCATCAGGGCTGTGGAGGATTGATCTCAAAGGAAAGTCGGTCATGACGATGACTCGATGAGCTTGGTAGTAGGGTCGCAGCTTTCTCGCAGAAACTACAAGAGCCAAGATAAGTTTCTCCAACTTCGGGTAGCGAGTTTCTCCATCGATGAGAGCTTTTGACGTGTAGAATACCGGATGTTGGGCCCCCAGCTCTTCTCGGATGAGAGCTGAACTGATAGCTGAGTTGGATACTGCCAGGAATACAAACAAGTCCTCACCAGGGACTGTCTTTGAGAGCAGAGGAGGTGAGGTGAGGTAAGTCTTCAGATTCTGGAAAGCTACTTTGCACTCCTCGTCCCATTTGTCTCTTTGTCCTTTCTTCAAAGCTTTGAAGAATGGTCTGCACTTGTTAGTTGATCTCGAGAGGAATCGGTTGAGGGTCGCTGCTCTGCCCCGTCAGACTTTGTATTTCCTTCACCGTGGAGGGCGATTTCATCTCGAGAATGGCTTTGATTTGACGTGGGTGTGCCTCGATACCTCGTTGCGTGACTAGGTATCCCAAGAATCGGCCGGAGGATACACCAAACGTGCATTTACTTGGATTCAACTTCATGCGATACTGGCAGATCAAGCTGAATGACTCAGCAAGATTTCCAATGTGATCTGCACGTTTTGGGGCTTTGACCAGCATGTCATCCACGTAGACCTCCATAGTTTTGCCAATCTGCTCCTTGAAGATTTTATTTACAAGTCTTTGATAGGTTGCTCCGGCGTTCTTCAGCCCAAAAGGCATGACCTTGTAGCGGTAGGTCCCTCTCTCGATGATGAAAGAAGTTTTCGCCTTGTCATCCTCGTGCATCAGGATTTGGTTATAGCCGGAGTAGGCGTCCATGAAGCTGAGCAGCTGCCAGAAGTGGAATCCACGAGTTGGTCGATTCTCGGCAATGGGAAGTTGTCTTTAGGGCATGCCTTGTTGACGTCTGTGTAATCGACGCAAACTCTCCATTTGCCCTTTTCTTGTTTTGCCACCAGAACAATGTTGGCAAGCCATTTTGAGTAGGAGACCTCTTCGATGAAGCCGGCAACTATGAGTTTGTCAATCTCGGCTTTAATAATAGCGACCCACTCGGGTGCGAAGTTGCGTCTCTTCTGCGCCACTGGCTTGCATGCGGGGTTGACATGGAGTCGGTGACAGATGATGTTCGGGTCGATGCCAGGCATGTCTGACGGCGACCATGCGAACATGTCTTTGTTGCTCTGGAGGAATGCGGTAAGCTCCACCTTCTCTTCTGGGCTTAAGCGCGAGCCGATCCGCGCTTTCCTGTCTGGCTGGTCAGGATCCAAGGGTATTAACTCGACGTCCTCCTTGGGTTTCCATCCTTCTTCCGAAAAGACCTCTAGACGGATTTCCTCGGCTTGGTCCTGACGCTTTGATTGCTATAAGATAGCAAGATTTAGTTGCTCAACCTCCTCCAGATCCGCCTGGCTCACAGGGAGAAACTGCGCTTGTTTGCCTTTCTTCAGCCCTTGGGCGGAGCATTTCTTCGCCATTGCTTGATCGCTGTTGATTTGGCCGACACCGGCCCCAGGGATTGGGTACCGAATTTTCTGATGTGTGGCGGAGGTGATGGCATTGATCTTGCCAATCCATGGTCTGCCCAGGATGCCGTTGTAGGGTGAGACCTCATTAATGACCATGAATGTTTGCAAGCTGATCACAGGTGGGGAGTAAACGTCGAGGTCTACCATGCCCACAGTAATCGTTGTTGCACCATTAAAGCCAGTCAGCGATCTGGCTAACTTGTTAATCTTTGTCTCCAAGCCCATCTGTTAGATGACTGCCAGTTGTAGGATATTGGTTGCGCTGCCCTCATCTGCATGGATTCGGTCGACCATGGCCTGAGCGATTTAAATGCTGATGACAAGGGCGTCGTTATGTGGCATGTCGAGGCTGATCAGATCTTTCTTTTGGAAGCCGATCACAGGATCGTCTTCTACTAGTGGAGGGTCGGTCGAGACTTGGGAGATCACAGTGGCCTGTTTGATCTTCCTCTTCTTTTCTTTGCTGGTGAGCCCAGACTCCTCGGAGTCGGCTAGGATTGTGTTAATCCTTATGACCTTCTGAGGCGGCTCCTTGGCAGTGTCTCGATCTTCAATCCGTTGGATGGCCTGCTTCGCAACGAATTCAGTGCAGTGGCCTTCTCTCACGAGTCTTCAAGATGCGCTTTCCAAGCGAAGCAGTTGTTCGTAGTGTGTCCGTGCGTTCCATGGAAGACACAGTATTTGCTAGTGTCCATCTTGTCCAGATCTCCTTTCAAGGGTGGTGGTCTTCTTACCCAAGGTTTGTTCTTCACTTGGGCCAACATTTGATGTATGGGGATGGTGAACTTGGTGTAGTTCTCTCCTGCCGTAGCCTCCCCTTATAGGTGCGACCTGCGCTTATCTTTGTTTCGGTTGTTAAATCTGTCGCCTCTTTGACCTGCCTGCTTAGTTGGCTAATCTTCCTGCTTTGTAGACTTCTTTGCGGTGATTCGATCGTCATCCCAGAGCGCATAGCGTTCCGCAGTCGCGTAGACCTCTGCCAGCGTCTGGCTGGGAGTGATAGTCAGCTCGCGGTACAAGTCGTGCTCAGCTGGAAGGCCTTTCTTGAAAGCGGAGAACTCGATTCGGTCGTCACATCCTACAATGTTGGCCTTTTCTGCCTTGAATCTCTTGATGTAATCTCGAACGGATTCGTCAGACTTCTTGCGCAGGTTGTACAGGTGGTCAGGGTTCTTCTTGATTGTCCGGTAAGAGGTGTATTCTTTGGTGAAGACATAAGCTAGCTCCTTGAAGCTGCTGATCGACCTGGATGGTAGGGTGTGGAACCAGTCTTGGGCTGCTCCTCGCAAGGTTATCGTAAATACCTTGTACATTAGCGTGTCGTCAGCCTGGTGGAGGATCATAACACTTTTGAAGTGTTTTAAGTGGCTCTCGGGATCGGAATCCCCTTTGAAGTGTATGAACGAGGGTGTCGAGAATCGCTTCGGGTGAGCGGCCTGCTCGATATCGAGGGTGAAAGGTGTAGAGCTCATCTGGTCCATCTCCTTACGTAGTGAATCCTCCAAGTTTCCTCCGGTCTTCAAGTCTCGAAGTCGGTCATTCACGAGCTTCTCAACGTCTTCTGCGCACATTGCTGGTCGGTTACGTTGGCGACCTCCACGATATTGACTGACTTCCTCATTGTCCTCCGAGGGTCGACCTTCTCGCCTGAGCTGCCTAGTTGGAGTGTTGGTGGACTGCGCCTGTGAAAGATTCTCTGTAGCTTGTCGACGAGAATTGGTTCTTCGAAAGTGAGTAACGGAACGTCTTTCCTCATGGTCCTCAATGTGAGGGTTGTCCAACTGGCCTCCCTGGGGGCCTAGCCTTTCGAGAGCGCTTCTCTGTGAGTTGACAGCTGAGCGCCTTTCTTCGCGATCCTCGTTGCGATGGTTGTTTGGCTGACCTCCTTGGGGGCCTAGCCTTTGATGTACATTTCCCTGAGGGCCCAAGCGGGCACGGACGTTGAGTCGTCTGCTGGCGCGTTCGTCCATCCTTCTCTCCTCGCCTGGTTGTCCAAGGCCAAGGTTTTGAGCAAAGCCTATTTGGTTGAGGAGCTGCCTCATTAGATTGCTTTGGTCGTCCATTCTCAGAGCTAGCTGGTCAACTCTTAGATTAAGGTCTGCTTGACTTCGTGGATCAACAGGAGAGAAGTGTGTGGAGCCCAACTGCACACGGGCTAGGTTTTCATTGGAGGTGTATGCAATGGAGGCAATGTGGAGCGTGCGTCGCGCGTGGAGGCAATGGAGGGAATGCTTGGAGTTGCTCCAAGACCGGCCCTGGGTCGGCGGTGGTAACGAGTCCACCTTGATGGGAAGTTCCGCCATGTTTGGCAGCGGTGGCCGGTGCGGTGGTGAGAGGTGGCGGTGCCACCATGTCGATCGCGGGATCGTGGGTGGAGTGGCTTTGGGTCGTCGCGGATCTAGCCATCGCGGCGGCTTTGCCTCTCATGTTCATGCTTCCAACCACGGTTGTTTGGAAGGCTTCGGTGGATTGGCAAATAGGAGGAACGGATTCCTTGAGCACGCGTTGAGTATACCTCGTGCTCTCAATGAAAGCACCAATTTGAGGGAGCAAATTTCCCCACGAGAATATTCGCCCAAGATTCTTTCATCTTCTCCGCTTCTCTTTCTCCCTGCAAAACAAATCGGAGTAAAAGACCACACCCGGGGGGTGTTGGCCAAAGGCCCTCCGATGCCTAAGTTAGGTAGGGTAATTCAAGGAAAACCGGGTGGCCGGAGCCGTGTGTGGTGGCCGGAGCCTTGTGTAAGAGAGAGAAAGAGAGGAGGTGGCTAGGGTTTTTGAGAAATAATTTCTGCAGAGCTTATGTAAGAATTTAGGCGTACCTCAACCATTGTGTGTGGCTATGCTTTTATAATAGTTTCGGAGGCTAGGGTTTCAGAGGAATAATTCCGTAGATGGAAGGGAATTTGATTAATTAGGGTAAATCAAATCCCTAATTGTGGTAGGTATCAAATCAAATCCTGATTCAATTAGGCAACTCCTCATTTATTTGGGGATCGTGGTTATTAACCAAATCAATTCTCAACCTATTTAGGTAACGTTCAATTTAATTGGGTAATTCTCAATTAAATTGAGTAACTCCCAATTAGGTTGATTAATTCCCAATTGGGTCAAATAATCCCCAAATGGTAGGAATTATTTGACCTAGGGTTTGATTTAATTAGGTTCCCACAATGGCCTAATTCGGTCCCGCTTCCAGTCCTCAAATGAACATTCGTTCTTCATGAAAGTTGTTCATTTGGATGTCTACTACAACATATCCGAATTTGGCATCATTTGCACAAGTATTGAATCTTCAAAGTATTAATCATAAATTCTGTTCGTGACAACAGTCTGTGACAACCAGTCAGTTGCAACCATGCTAAATCAAATTTTCCATTGCTCAAATAGAATTAAGTTCTTCATGTATGTTGTTCCTGCGTATGTGGAGAACATATCCAAAATTGGCAGCAATTGGATCAATCTAGCATTCCTAGTTTATTATGCACCAAGGCATGTTCGGAGAAGAAATTTAGTAGCTGCTAATCAAGTTTCACTTCATCAATGGTGGGACTTCATCACAAGTGAGTTGATTCAAGGAAGAATAAAATAATGATTGGGTAGATGGAAACCTTTTAATATTCTTTGTGATGAAGAATATTAAAATAAAGTCAAAGCTCAACATACACGTGAAAAGGTTGAAAGAAGAGAAGAAATAATGCAAGTGGATTTAAAGAATGAATAAAGAAATAAGTAGAGATAGTTGTGGGAGCAAATATTTTCGTCTCCAATTACAGCACGCCACGTGGAAAAGAAGATTATCTCTTAAATTAATTAATTGAACCAGTTTATCTGGCTAATTAATTAATTTGGGTAAATATCTTAATTAATATGATATTATCTTTATTTAATAAAATAATATCATTAATTTAGATATTATCCTAACAAAGAGAAGATAATATCATTAATTCAGATATTATCTTCATAAAATGAGATAATATCATTTAATTCAGATATTATCTAAGTCTGACTCGATCCCTACGAATTTGGGTAGAGAATAAACTCAACATATTCTCTACAAAACCCTAGCCCCGAGGCTCCTATAAATAGACGACCTCATTCATCATTCAAGACACATCTAAACATACTCCTAATATCCGAGAAAAATACCTGAAGCTCTCTCTCCCTCTCCACTCTCCATATTTTCTCCACACGGCTCCGGCCACCACACACAGCTCTGGCCATCCGGTTCACACCATACATACAACTCCGTACCCTTTGTTTAGCTATTGTTTTCCTACAAACACTCGAACTAACTTAGGCATCGGAGAGCATTTGGCCAACACCCCCCTGGTGTGGTTTATTTACTCTAATCTTTTTTATAGGAAACGAGGAAGAGAGAGAAGGAAGGTTGAAGGTTGAGGGATCTAGAAGCGAATATTCTCCTGTGAGATTATTTGCACAAACATTTGGTGCTTTCATTGAGAGCACGAGTTATACTCAACGCGTGCTCAAGGAATCCGTTCCTCCTATTTTCCAATCCACCGAAGGCTTCCAAACAACCATGGTTAGAAGCAAGCGCACAAGGAGCAAAACCGACGCAATGACTCAATCCGTGACGGCCCAAAGCTACTCCTCCCACGATCCAGCGATCGACATGGTGGCTCAACCATCTCTCGCCGCCACGAACCCACAACAAACCCTTGTTATCGCACCACAGCAGCCGCCCCGTGTGACTGGAACCACCGTGCCACCAGCCAGACTCCCAGCTAGGACCATCGCACCACAGCAGCCGCCCCGTGTGACTGGAACCACCGTGCCACCAGCCGGACTCCTAGCTAGGACCATCGCACCAGCCTCTGCCGCCGTTGTACGATCTCAAGGCCCCGTGGCCTAATCTAGCCACCTTCATAGCACCGCCGCCTAGCATGGTGGAACCTCACATCAAGGTGGGCTCACTACCACGGCCGAAATTGGCCCAATCTTAGAGCAACTTCAAGCATTCCCTTCATTGCCTCCACGCTCGACGCACGCTCTCGCCTACACATCCAATTTAACCCTAGCCAGTGTGCAATTGGGCTCCACACATTTCTTTCCTCCCGATCCACGAAGTCAAGTAGATCTTAATCTGAGAGTTGACCAGCTAACTTAAAGAATGGACGACCAAAACAATTTAATGAGGCAATTCCTCAACCAAATAAACTTGGCTCAAAACCTTGGCCTTGGACAACAGGGCAAAGAGAGAAGGATGAACGAACGAGCCGATAGGCAGTTTGGTGGGAACCAAGCAGGTCGAGCAAGAGTAAGTAGACAAGGAAATGCACAACAACGCGATCAGCTCGCCGACATGTCGCAAGCATCCGCAAGCCACACTCAGAGCAGACGAAGTCTCCCATCCAGATTGAATTTAAGGACCAACGTGCACCATAGGTTAGGCACACAACTTGGCATCCGCGCCTGCCTAGGCCCCCAAAGAGGTGAAACTAACAATCATCACAATGAGGATCATGAACAAAGTCGCTCATTTGCCCTCTTGCAGAGAAATATTTACGAAAGGCTAGGCCCCCAGGGAGGTCAACTTGATAACCCCCACAATGAAGACAATGAAGAAAGGCGCTCTACTACTCTCTCTCGAAGAACCAATTCTCGTCGCCAAGTTACAGAAAATTCCTCACAAACGCAGTCCACCAACACGCCGCCTAGGCAGCGCAACCGAGAAAGTCGACCCTTGCAAACCAATGAGGAAGTTAATCAACCTCGCCCAAATCGTAAAGGTCATCAACGTAGCCGACCAGCCTGAGGAAGTTAATCAACCTCGCCCAAATCGTAAAGGTCATCAACGTAGCCGACCAGCCACGTGTGAGGAAGACGTTGAGAAGCTTGTGAATAACCGACATCGAGACTTAAAGATTGGAGGAAATTTTGAAGATGCACTACGCATGGAGGTAGACCAAGCAAACTCTTCACCTTTCACCAACAAAATCGAGCAAGCTGCTCCCCCGAAACGATTCTCAACGCCCTCTTTCACATGCTTCAAAGGGGATTCCGATCCCGAAAGCCATCTGAAGCATTTCAAGAGCCTTATGATCCTACACAAAACTAAAGACGCGCTAATCTGCAAGGTCTTTGCAATGACTCTGCGAGGAGCAGCTCAAGACTGGTTCCACACCCTGCCATCCGGGTCGATCAGCAGCTTTAAGGAGCTTGCTTATGTCTTCACCAAAGAGTACACTTCTTATCGGACGATCAAGAAGAACCCTGACCATCTGTTCAATGTGCACAAGAAGTCCGATAAATCCCTCCGAGACTACATCAAGAGATTCAAAGTGGAGATGGCAAATATTGTAGGATGTGATGACCAAATTGCATCATCCATCTTTAAGAGGGGGTTGCCAACTGAATCTGAGTTGTATTGCGAGCTGACCATCTCTCCCCGCCAAACATTGATAGAAGTCTTTGCTACAGCAGAGTGCTACGCACTATGGGACGACGACCAGATCGCCGCGAAGAAGGCTGATCAAGCAGCTAAGCATGCAAGCAAAGAGAACGGCAAGCGCATATCACAGCCTCATGAAGGTGCTTCAGCAACAGAGAGCTACACCAAGTTCACTATCCTGATACACTAGATCCTATCCCAAGTAAAGGACATGCATTGGTTGAAGAAACTATCACCTTTAAAGGGAAACCTAACCAAGAAGGATATCAGTAGATACTGCAGATTCCATGAAGGGTACGGTCATTGCACAAACGACTGCTTCGCCTAGAAAAGGCACCTCGAAGATCTAGTCAAAGACGGCCATTGCATGGAATTCATCTCAAATGGGCTATCCTGCAAATCAAGGATTGTGACGCAACTAACAATGAGCCTCCATGAAAAAAGCCATATGGATCAACATGATCCTAGCTGACTCCAAGAGCCCGGGCTGACCACTAGGGGGCAGAAGAGAAAGATCAAGCAGGCGACTTTTGTCTTCTAAGCCGTCACTAGCTACCAAGTTATGGAAGACAAAACTTTCATCACCTTTCAATAGATGGAAGTTCCAAGGCAATGGAATGCCCATTACTTCTAGGGGGACTATCCATGAAACTTTTCACCTATCAACTGGGCTCTAAGCAGGCACCCAAGCTCCGTCACCTTCATTGAAGACAAGTTACTTTTGATGTTACTCATGCAAACTCATCTTTTTGTTCAATAAAGCAATGTAGTCACACAGACATCAATACAAGTTCAAGCTTTTCTTTCCAATGGAGTGTTCACAAAAGCAATCAACACGTCTCCAGGTGTAGGCCAAACAGGCCACACTCACCGACATGTCTCTGGACGTTGGCCAAACGGGCCACACTCAACGACACATCTCTGGACGTAGGCCAAACGGGTCACACTTATCGACACGTTTCCGGGCCTAGGCCAAATGGGCCACACTCATCGACACGTCTCTTGACGTAAGCCAAACAGGCCACACTCATCGACACGTCTTCGGACGTAGGCCAAACGGGCCACACTCATTGACACGTCTCTGGACGTAGGCTAAACGGGCCACACTTATCAACACGTCTCCGGATGTAGGCCAAACGGGCCACTCTCATTAACACGTCTCCGGACGTAGGCCAAACGGGCCACTCTCATAGACACGGCTCCGGATGTAGGCCAAACGGGCCTCTACCATCGACACGTCTTCAGACGTAGGCCAAACAGATCATACACATCGACACGTCTCCGGACGTAGGCCAAACAAGCCACTATCATCGACACGTCTCCGGATGTAGGTCAAACAGACCACCAAACAGGCCACTATCATCGACACATCCCCGGACGTATGCCAAATGGGTCACACTCATCGACACGTCTCCGGATGTAGGCCAAACGGGCCACTCTCATCGACAAGTCTCCAGACGTAAGCTAAACATGACATAACTCAGAAACACTCAAGCAATTCACAAGACGCTATGCGAATTGAAGTTATTAATAAATAAAAAAACAACAACTGAAATTTCCATAGCAAAGTGATCAACCGGCCAAGTTCAACAAAAAAAAGATGGTCAAACAAGACCAATTATTCTAAACAGAGAGCAGACTACAAAAGCTGAAAAGAAATAAATGAGTCTTCATCTACTCTGAGACGCCAGCAGGAGATCCTTGATCTGCAGTCTCTTCTGCATCCGCCTAATCAGCCACGCTCTCAGCAGCTCTACCTGCCTGATTTGTGACATCCTCCACCGCCTCTTTTTTGAAGCAGGTGAAACGTTGCTTCCCTTTGTTTTTCCAAGGAAAGACTTGAGAAAAGACCAAGATCGCCAAGCTGACGGATTTAATCAACCAGCTCAGCACAAGTGGATGGACTTGACAGAAAGTTCATCTTGAGCAGATCAAGCATGCCTGCATCCCCTGCAGGGGTGGACTTGTCCACTTTGGGATTAGCCGCTGACGTTGCAGAAAAGCCCTCGACCCGAACAGATGACTCTCTCGTCTTCTTGGCCGCCGCCATTCTCACCTCCAAATGAGCCAACGACGCTGAATCTACTCCAAGCTTGACCGCTCATGACTCAACTACTGGATCATGATGGTTGGGTAGACGAGAAGACCTCCCAATTCGACCTCCATCCTTTAACTTGTGTAGACGACCGAACTTCGAAGAAGAATATCTGCATCTCATTGCCTCACAGCAGGTGAACTAGATCGTGCACGGACTACTTTACGGAGCAGATCACGGTCTCCAAGCTTGTCTGCAGGGGGCTTGAGTGGAACATCCCGAATATTGCGCATATCACCAATTTGCTTGCTATCTACACCAACGAGATGTTTAACCCTAGCTGATGGCGGAGGAACAGCTCCTACTTGACTTTTATCAACAGAAGGGATCCTTGGCTTCTTCCTTAACGGTGACACATCCTTCGCCCGCGAAGTCACAGTTTCATTTATTGAAGACTTGACATCAGCCTTCCTTCTTTAGAGGGTCCGGCAGAACACTCCTCCTACCCAGCCAGTAGATCATCAGAGACTGGACCATTCTGCTTCCATCTCTCAACACCTTGGGCAGGGGAAGACCACCAACTTTTTTTCTATACTCGCTCAGCAGCAACTAGCGGCCATCGCCGCTCCAACCGTCTTCGGCTGCCAGTCACAACGTCAACCAGCCTAGTCCCACCCAGCTGGTCCTTGCTGCGAAAAAAAGAATACGAAGAAAATATATATGTGCTCGACTTATCTTGGGATGCACAGCAACTCCTCTCTTCAACAAGCAGTACAAATTCTCCAAGATCTTTCTCAAGCTAGAAAGTAGAGAAGTTAAGTTTGCATGTGACACAAAGTGAAGAGAAGCCCTATATTTATACAAGTTGGACAACCCATGTAAGGAATCGCAAGCTCATTCCTACTGGGAATCCAACTCCAACAACAGTCAGAGGCCTACACCAATTGGGAATCCGATCTGCAAAAGGAGTCCAACTCACAGAAGAAAGCCCAAACACAGTTGGAGAGTCCGAAAAAAATAATTTCATTTTGTACCTGCCACACAAGCGCCACGCAGAAGCTGGATGGCATTTGTGGGAGCAAATATTTTCATCTCCAATCACAGCACGCCACATGAAAAAGAAGATTATCTCTTAAATTAATTAATTGAACCAGTTTATCTGACTAATTAATTAATTGGGATAAATATCTTAATTAATATGATATTATCTTTATTTAATAAGATAATATCATTAATTCAGATATTATCCTAATAAAGAGAAGATAATATCATTAATTCAGATATTATCTTCATAAAATGAGATAATATCATTTAATTCAAATATTATCTAAGTCTGACTCGATCCCTACGAATTTGGGTAGAGAATAAACTCAGCATATTCTCTACAAAATCCCAGCCCAGAGGCTCCTATAAATAGACGACCTCATTCATCATTCAAGACACATCTAAACCTACTCCTAATACCCGAGAAAAATACCTGAAGCTCTCTCTCCCTCTCCACTCTCCATATTTTCTCCACACGGCTCCGGTCGGTTCACACCATACATACAACTCCGTACCCTTTGCTTAGCTATTGTTTTCCTACAAACACTCAAACTAGCTTAGGCATCGGAGGGCCTTTGGCCAACACCCCTCGGGTGTGGTCTATTTACCCCAATCGTTTTTACAGGAAACAAGGAAGAAAGAGAAGGAAGGTCGAAGGTTGAGGGATCTAGAAGCGAATATTCTCTTGTGAGATTATTTGCACAAACAATATCGTTATCTCTCCATTTTTTTTTCTTTTAGCTAGCTACTTTTGGCTGTCACTCACCAATCAATGGCAAGTTGACTAATACTTTGGATTTCTTTAAGTCTATTAGTGACAACTTCTGTCATTTCTCATCAACGCCTCTTAGCTGTCACTCACCAATCAATGGCAAGTGGACTAATACTTTGGATTTCTTTAAGTCTAATAGTGACAACTTCTATCATTTCTCATCAAAGCCTCTTAGCAAATTTTTTGGATTTACTTGTATTTTCAGCAACCCACTCACCAAAATCAATGACAAGTGGGTACTTCAAATTAGTTGCTAGTCCCAACACTCAACTGGCCTCATTCTCTATAAATTGAAGGAGAAAACAACAACTCAAACTACAATGAATCTCTTGCCAATTTTTATAAACCTTTATATATACATATGTGTTATAAAAATAACCTGGAATATGTATGAATATTGAGCTGCACGTAAAGTAGATGAGACACAGTATTTAACGAGGTTCGGCTATGCCTACGTCCCCGGAGAGCAGCAGTAGTAACTTTTCCACTATGTAAAATAATAGGGCTACAACTTTAGTGTTTACAATATATGTGGCTCACTAATTTTTCTCTCTTGGAGAAATTTCTCTCCACTCTATTTTTCTCTCTACTTACTCACCCTCTTTCTTCCTTCTCTTCCTTTCTTTCTTTCCTCACTCATTCTTCTCTTCATTTTGGTGTGTATTACAAGTGAATGAGCAAGCCTATTTATAGGCTAAGGTTTTGGTAAAATACAGGGAAGGGAAGGTTCCTGGAAGATGCAAGGAAACTTCCTGAATTGATAAATACAGGGAAGGAAAGTTCCTGGAAGATGAGTTCCTGGAAGATGCAAGGAAACTTCCTGAATTGATAAATACAGGGAAGGAAAGTTCCTGGAAGATGCAAGGAAACTTCCTGAATTGATAAATACAGGGAAGGGAAAGTTCATGGAAGATGCAAGGAAACTTCCTCTGTGGGCTCCACCTTCAAACTTTTACAACAATATGTATGTTATTACTTGAAAAATTAGCTTGCACCGAAGAGTACCTATACACTATCTCCTGTACTATATTATATATCATATTAAGCCCAAATACTATTTTTTAAAAAGCCCAATTATTTACTCTAAAACTAAAAAATGGAAACTTAATAAGGGACCAATTTATTTTATTTTATTTTAAAAGTTGAACCAGTTTAAAAAGTTAAACTAGTAGCATATACCTTAGATTGGAAAACCTGCTCTACTCAACAAAAGTTAAAAAAATAAAAATAAAAAAAAATAAAAAAAAATAAAAAAATAAAAAAAGTTGTTTATTATTGAATACCTACTGCAAGAGGAAGCAATCTTCGAGGAAGAACAAGAAGCTAAAAACAAAAAAGACTATGGCTTATATTTTCCATTGAAAAAGATATGGTAGAAAAAATATATTATGCAAAGTTAATTGATACTTTGGCATCCAAAAATGCAAGACAAGTGATGTTTTGATGCATTTTATTAAGTTGTTACGTGAATTACATTATCTATAGTGTAAATACTTTTACATTTAGTTTTATGAAAATGAAAACTAATTTCTAATAACACAATATTCCTCTTTGTTCAGCTTTGTATTTATGGAACAATGGTTATGTTCGTGGACACGTGTCAAATATTGAGAAGGTTGGTAAGGAGACACATTGGGCTAAAGTGGTGAGCATAAATGCTCTCTATTTAATAAACAAGAGGCAACCCCAACAAACACTTGTTCTAGTGGTACTACTCTTCCCTTGGAAAATGCCCCAAAATCAAAACCACCCCCCAACCCTCATGGGTTAATAATAAAGAAAACATTAAGAGGCAATAATGTTTAGTTATTTGAGATCATTAATATTGTGTTATGTTTAGATGACTTCACTATAGAAGTAGACGAAATGTGAAAATGGAATAGATGCAATTGTGCTGAAAGAAGCAGATTGAATATTGAAACAATCAAGTCATTTTTTTTTTTATGTCGAAAACTTCATTCATTAACTACCTTCATTTGGTGGACATGGAAGACCATCCGAAACCATGCCATGCATGGTCAGCAGTGGTCTATCGTGTGTTTTTTGTTTTTATATAAGCAATAATCTATTTTAATTTAACATAAACTACGAGTAGGAGGATTCTAACTCGAGTGCAAAATAGGGACTACATCCGCTCTATCCAATTTGGTTAAGCCCATATATACAGGTTTAGTGTTCATATTGAGTCATTTGACCAATTACTAAATCAAATATTTTTATTTAACTTTTCTGATCAGTGTAAGAATTTTTCTTAGGTAGATCAGCAAGCAACTTGGTAGAACCTTTTCATTCTAGTTGCCAAAGAACAATTCGAAAAACTTGAAGGGAATTTCTAAATTTAGCTCTTCTAAACTATAAGTCCAATGCTACCAGCATGTCTCTTTGAGCCACACCAATAATCAATAAGAAAAAATAACAATTCAGGTCCAATCCCCAGCAAAATTGCCTAAAATTAGCAAAGAACATCACATTAAATGGAAGGTTTCTCAGTCTCGTAATCATCATCTCCTCCAAAATCCTCTCTCTCTCATAATCCTCATTATCCAAGTCTACAGCCATTTGTAATTTGTTTTGAAGATCAAATGGCCATGTCCAAGACATTTACAATTTGCATTGTTGCTCTCTTGGTGTGCTCGATTTGTAGTGAAACGACGAATGCAAAAGGTATCAGTAATGGGGCAATACGTCGTAATCAGCCAGGTGGTTGCAGAGAGTCACGGTGCATGCCTCCACCATCCAACTCTTATAACAGAGGTTGTGAGAAAGGGAAGGAGTGCAGAGGTGGTGGTTGTAAATTAAAATGAGTCTTCCGGAGCACAACATATAACCAAGAAGGGGACACACCAAAAAATGAAGCTTAAAGCACTAAATAGCGATGCCCATTCTTTTACATAAATATATTTATTATACTACTCTTGATCTAGCCATATTATGAACATGATGTAATAAAGAACAACATTATTCAATCAGTTTCTAAAGAGTTCAACGTGTTGGTATTAAAAGGGTTTTCAAAATTTTATTGTTTTCAATTTTGAATTAAATATTAATTTTGTTGACCAAATGCTTCTTTATTTTTTGTGGGGTTATAATATCTTAATTTTCAGCTTGTATTTTAATATTCAATGCTATAATCTTCACATTTGACATACAACTTTACAAGACCTGCATTGGATTCCCCCCTAAATTTATTTTACGATCCGGGAGATACAAGGTACAACATACATAAATTTGGGTTCGATCCAACGGTCCGAGCCTATCAAACCCGGAAATCATACAATATGCAAAATCCATTTGAAGCTCAAACGGTATCCAAATTGGAATCCGAGCACGCCTATGCACTCGTGACAACTAGGAGATCGCATTGGGACACAATACCCCTTTTCTACAGTGCCCACGCACCGCCACAGGCGCCGCCAACACGTGGGTGTCCAAAGCGATAATGATCGCCGGAAAATTCTCAAAATCAGGGCCAAGCTTCCTACCCTAGGTGTGTGTAAAACCTCGTTTGAAGTCACTTTTGTTCTTGGGCATACCCCCAAAAATGGTCGGAAGTGGCCTGAATCTCGTCCTGAAAACCGGCCAAATTTCAATTCGTGATTTGGGTTATCAACTCTAGAAATTGATCCAATCCTACCCAACCATCAGCCAGAGCTCAAAAAATATATGAGAAACCATACCTCACTTGTCGGAGATGGTGGCTGAAAACCGCCGGAAAAAACCAAGAAGCGCTGCTGATTTTTGCACAGCAGTTTGGGCCCCTTTTTGGTTCAACTTTGGCTCGATTTTCTGGTGGATTTACTTGGAATCAAGGCTGGATATGGATATGTATGGAAAGAGGAGAGAGAGAGAGAGACGAAGCTTTTGCAAGTTGTGGCACCCGATTTGGTGCTTGGACGGAGGAGAAATGTTTATTCGAAGTGGGCTGGTCGTGCAGATCGCGAGGAGGAGAAGAAAAAAAATCTGAATTTTAAAAACTGAATTTTAAAAAAATTACAATTGTGCCACTGAACTTCTTTTGATCATAATTATGCCTCTATTTTCTATCCTTTCTCCATATCCCCACATGACCATCCCTCGTTGTTTAGGTCCCTTGTCCCCCAATTTTCTCGACCCTAGTTTCTGTTGTTCTTCCCTTTTTCTCTTCCAATATCACTCCTCTTCTTTGGTGGGCTTTCTGTCTGTAATAGGTTTTATGAGTGTAGTGGGCTTTATGCTTTTTATGTTGAACTTATTTGAGCTTATCTTTTAAGTTCACTCTGGTGTAATTGGCTCTTGCCTTCCTATATTAAGGAAACTTGTTTCTGATTAAATAAAAACAAAAACTTATTATTTTTAGGACACTAAAACGATTAATTATTAAATTTTTGAAACTTAAAGAGAAAAAAAATATATATAGTAAACCTTGAGAG
Source organism: Prunus persica (assembly GCF_000346465.2). NCBI lineage: Eukaryota > Viridiplantae > Streptophyta > Magnoliopsida > Rosales > Rosaceae > Prunus > Prunus persica. The sequence continues at coordinate 17,415,003 of NC_034011.1, read as the reverse complement.
CCGGTTGACAGGTTCCAAAACAAAAACGTTGTATGGGTGCACCGGTGCAATACGGTATAGACGGTGCCTTAACACAGACCCAAAAAAAATAATAATAAATAGGCTACAGGCTTTTCCTGAGTTTTTTTTAACTCCTTCCCATTCTCCATCTCTCTCTCTCACAAATCGATGCCGTCTCTGCCAACCTAGGGCCGAAGTCGAAGCCGGCTCTGCCAACCTAGAGCAGAAATCAACGCGGCCTCCAACCACCTGCTTCTTCTCTCATCCGTCAGCAGTCCCCCCGCGACTTCCCTCTTTTCCTTAGTCTCTCCATCTCAACCTCCAGATCTAGGGTTTACTCATCTCTCTTTCTTTTTAGGTGGTCTTGGATTCTTGATTGATTTCAAAATATATATTTATTATCACCAATGAAGTCTTGTTCTGGGTGCATTGTAATTGAAACAATCTGTATCTGACTTTTTTTTTCTGTGTGTGTTGAACTACAGAAATGTACAATAACGTGGGAGCCCAGCCTGGAGTGCCAATACCGCCTGCAACTTCGCAGCCAAATCCGTTTGGAAATACGTTTTACGGTGCCGGTTCAGGACTTATCCGTGGTGGATTGGGCGCGTATGGAGAGAAAATTTTAGGATCAAGTTCTGAGTATGTACAAAGCAATGTAAGTAGTTGACCACTGTTATGATCTGGGTTCAGCTATTGAAGTTTACGATATGCACCATTAGCTTATTACTCCCCTTTGTGGTCAAGTTATAAAGTTTTTGATTTAACTGTAAATCATATGAAAGTTTGGAAGATTTTTATTATAACATATAAGTTTCATGAATCATTGTCAAAAAATTTGTATCTTGCATTATGAAATTGACCTCTTTTAATTTGGCAGAATGATGATTGGCATTATTGAATGAACCATTTTGGAAAGGCTTGATTCTGGTTGTACAAATTTTTTTATTCTTTGTTTGGGTGAAAGTTTGATGATCCATTTTAATTAGATTTGTATATTGTTTTGTACATTATGGCCTGATGCGTAAGTTGGAACTGGTTTATGGAGATGCTTCTATAGCATTTTGCATTGGTCTCCCACTCGTGTAAATTGTATTCACGTACTTTAAGCATGATAATGGCCTTGTATGATTGCCATCAAGTGACTAGATTAGGCCCTTTCGAAGTTCTTTACTTCTTACCTGTTAGAGTTTCTTAAGTCTGTTTGAGGTAGTTGAGCTTTATTCTGATATTTTGTGTTGAAATGAGCAGATCAGTAGGTATTTCTCTGATCCTCAATACTACTTCCAAGTGAATGACCAGTATGTCCGGAACAAGTTGAAGGTTGTTCTATTTCCATTTCTTCACAGGGTAAGCGAAGCGCTAACATTTTGAAATTTTCCTTGTGGAATCAGATTATCCTGCCATAGAACTTACTCATTCCCCCTGCCCTCTCTTTTGTTTTTTCAGGGCCATTGGACAAGAATAACTGAACCAGTAGGAGGCAGGCTTTCTTATAAACCCCCAATCTATGACATCAATGCACCAGACCTGTACATTCCATTTATGGCATTTGGTACCTATGTGGTACTGGCTGGCTTCTCATTGGGTCTTCAAGGAAAGTAAGTTTTGTGAAATTTCTAGATATTACTCTAAGCAGTTTCCTCTTTTATTCATATTAATCCTGTGATGGGAAAACATTATGATATGAGAACGATGACTGCATTTTGTCTTAACTTCTTGTTTTTTTAATTTTTTTTTCCTGTTATTTTCCTTTTATTGCAATTCAGCATCCTACTATTAGCCTACTATTAGTTTGTAATTTCTACTTTAGTTCCCCAGTTTTGGAAAAAGAGTTCTATTTAGTACCCAATCTATTTGCACCTTCTTCCTTGTCCACTTTCAACACAATGTATTGGTTCCTTTTGGGTAATATACTGTAGCTGCATTTAGTTTTTCCCTTGTTCATGGTCTTCCTTTATCGAAGTACCTTCTAGTTGCTTAAGGCTTAAACGCAAGAGAAGTGCTTGCAAAAATTCATCGAAGATGATGCTCAAAATAACATTTTTTTCCTAGATTGTACATGTGACCCGTAAGTTGGACTATTATGTATGACCAAAGAGGTATGTTGCACTGGGACCAAAGAGGTATGTTGCACTGGGACCAAAAACTTTTTCAGCAGCCCACACCGTTCTCATGATGTGGCCAAATTTAGCTGTTTTTTTTCGGAGAAATCATTAACCGCATGTTGATGCACCAGTTTCTTTTCCTTTTCCTTCTTTATCTTTTCTATATAAATACACGACAGATGAATTTATATTTGTAAATTAAAGTGAAACAATGAACTATTTCCAAGGCCAAGATTGTATTATCACTGCATTTTTGAATGTATGATGGCCTGTCTGTAGCTTCCTGAACTTCATCATGGTTTCAATTCAGATTTATTCATGTTCTTGTTCTTTCAATCCTTCAATGTTAGAAACTCATGGTATTTTAAAATTGTTTTTTGTTTATTGCCTCTCAGGTTTAGTCCTGAAGCTCTAAACTGGTTGTTTATCAAGGGATTGCTTGGCTGGTTTATGCAAGTTGCACTACTGAAAGTAACATTGCTTTCCTTGGGTGGTGGTGAGGCACCATTGCTGGACATGGTGGCATATGCTGGCTATGCTTTCACAGGGTTGTGCTTGGCCGTACTTGGACGGATTGTGTTGAGTTACTCATACTATTTTTTGATGCCTTGGACCTGTTTATGCATGGGAGTTTTCTTGGTGAAGACTATGAAAAGAGTCCTTTTTGCAGAGGTGAGGAGTTATGATTCAAGCAAGCATCATTATCTTTTGCTCTTTATCGCTTTGGCGCAGTTCCCTCTTTTTACATGGCTTGGCAACGTTAGTGTTAATTGGCTTATATAAGACAGCTAATTTTGTATGGGATAGAACCAATTCTTGTTTATAGCAGTTTCTGAAATCTTGTATACAATTTTCTTTGTATTCAATTTGGTCCACGACGTTTGCTCCTGCATTAAAGTAGTTTACTTGGAAATTCGTCACTGAAGGACAGAGATATCATATCATTCTACTTGTTTTGCATTCCCAGAAATACTTCTGTTAATTAGTTAGTTTTATTGGAAATCAACCCTGGTCACCATGTTGGGTGATCAAGGAATGCGCCTGACTAAAAATGCGCCTGACTTAACAGAGTTGATAAATATTTCCTAAATACACAAGCAAGCCATTTGCAAATGTCACTGCAAGTGATTTCCCTAAGCATCGGGCACTCGAATCGAAGCTGTGTTTCCAGTCCAAGAAATCTGATTAACGAGGAGTTGGAACATATGTGAATGTAATAATATAACGTACAGAAACGAGCACAGGGGAGGCATCAGCTTGCCCGTTTGCTAAGGAATTTCTTCAACTCTTCTGGCTCAACAAGGCCCCTCTATTGCATATGGTCTTATTACGAAGTAGGCAAAATTACATACTGATGGATCAAATAAACGAAAACGAAAGAAGCAAATCCCCCAAATGCATCATAAATTCTTACATACATACATAAATACATACCGGTATGTACTTAGTATGAACATATATATACTTCAACCTATCATCAAGTTGATACATGTCTAAAATCTCCAAGATCAGGAACAGTAAAGTGCTCATCATCATCCTCTGCCATTACAATTCTTGGCTTCTTGTATGGATTGTTCGATTTGGGGGGTCTATATGAGGTAAAATTGGGTTGCTGTGATACCGGAAGCTGAGGAACTTCAGCAGCTGCCAAGGCTTCCTCCGGAAACTGCTCACCGAAAAGACCCATATCTGCTATCCATTCAAGCTCTCCAAACTCAAGCGACCCTTTCTGGAATGACCACACACAAGAGCTTCTTAATCTCAAGGACATGAATAGATGAAACAAAATGCAAATCACATATATCTTAGGAGAAAGAATCATCTTAGCTGAGCTTCTTTTGTTGAAAGCTTTGCAAGATTGTTTTATTTTGAGAGTCTTAAAAACTCAAAAGTTTCTTTCCTTTTTGCAAGAATATTTGCGATGAGTAAAGCTACATAACTTCCAATATATATATATATATATATATATATATATATATGTTTTCCGGTATCTTTCTAACCTTGTCAGAAGATTCAAAATCTGATAATTGCAGCAAGTCATCAACCCCCCAAGGGGATGAGAAGCCAGAAGGCTGAGGTGTTGGCAATTTTGTTGAAATCTGCTGCGAGCCATGACTGGGTGGCTCCAAGCTACTTGTTTCAGTGTCCTTAGTAGTACAACTGGAGCTCAATGCCACCCGGATTCCGGTCGCGAGGAACCTCTGGTGGTTGGCAGAGTGGCTATTGGCCGAATGAACTGACCCGTCACAATCCTGGCAAAAGAGGGCTCTGTCTTCAACACAGAATATAAAAGCTGCCTTGTCCTGCAAATCAGAAAATAATATGTGAGAGAGAGAATGAACAACAGATTCTTTTTTATTAATTTACTCTACAAGGAGGAGGCTCGAACTTGAGTGTCTTACCAACTAGCCTAACTCACGTCTCTGATTAAGCATCATATTGAACGGGAAAGCTTGTTTATCTTAGCAATTTCAGGTAAACTAACAAGTCCAACAGAAAGGGAAAATCAAAATCACAATACAAAGAACGTGGGGAGTGAAATTACTTGGCAAATGTCACATCTAGGGAGTTTGTTCAACTTGGAGAGACACTGAAGGAGAAGCCTCTGGTGCTTGCTTGCAAGCTTGTTTGCTGCATGCACTTCAACGTCACATTTGGCGCACAGCGCCGCCTCATCTGCGCAACAAATCACTGTCGCCGGTGCCTTCTCGCACACATCACACTGAATTTTCATCTTCCCTCTCTCTCCAAAAGCTCCTTCTTCAACAATCAAAGCTTTCCAAGAAAGCACAAACAAACAGCTTAGTTTTCGAAAAACCTCTTAAACCCTTCACCACCAACTATTGGAGTGATGACTGTTTGTTTGTATGATTATGGATTGATTCTGGGAAGATAGAGAGAAGGCCAAGTAAAGTAACTGGTGGAGAATTGCAGAAGCTGTGTTTTGTGGGGCCCACGAGCTTATGTTTTGTGGCTGTAGAGCCACTGGATTGTCTGTCTGCGTGCACGGCTAGCATCCCTGCATGCGTTTGTGGCTACCGACATTCCTTGCCTGCTGCTTGCTTGCTGTCTATTTCACAAACATCGTTCTGGGCCGTTTGATTGATCATGCGTTTCGTGTTGAAATGATGGAAAGAGAAACGCGAATTGAACCCCAAAATTTCCAGCCGTCCGATATTGTATCGGATATAACATTCCTCACCAACCTATTAACCAGACCAGAGGTCAGAGGAATAGTATGAATCCGTTAGGTTTGGGAGACAGCCCAACTCATTAGTCATACCAAACTTTTAGTGGGCCAAAATTTATACCGTTAACCGGTATTTTGTGCCTCAAACCGTTCAGTACGGAACTTTTGCCGCCTTTTTTTATTTTTATTTTTGGGTTTTCTTTCCAGGTTGAATACATGTCAATTTTGGTTCTTTATGAATTAAATCATGCTCAACATTGAGGTTAACAACTAACAATTCCAAGTATCACATGGATGCATTTCCAATGAAATTGGCTCGTTGTCAGGAAAAAACTCTGTTTATAACGTATTTATCAAAATGAACTTACTCAGAGACATTGATCGAATGAGGGAGTGTAACGAGTTTCTCAAATTAAGGGTGTGAGATAATTTGTCGACGTGAATACTCACTACTAATTAAGCATCTAAGTTCAATGCATTAAAATTGATGAACCAAGCATAAAGACAAGGAGAAAACAATGTCTAGTTAAAACAACACAATTACCTAACCTTAGAGCATCTCTCCCTTGAAGATGGCAAAATTCAAACATCAAATTTAAATTTGATGCCTTGTGTGGTACTTCAACATGTCTCGTAAACATATGTACTTCAACAGATATTTTAAAATAAGTGAATTATTATTTTACCCCCTAAAACGGATTCTCGGTCTCACTTTATCTCCTAAAATTGAAATTTTCTCACTGAACTCGCAAAATCTCAAAATAAATTGCTAAAATTTTCTCACTTTACTACTTAGAGCATCTCCAACCGATGTGTCAAAAGTGCCACATAGACATTTAAAAGCTAGAAATAGCATCTCACATCACTCCAACCGATGTGTCAAAGCTGATATAGAATAAAGGCTGGAGGTTGAGATGTTATTTTTGACATCCCAAAAGCAAGATGTCAAATGAATATTTTATTATTTTTAAAAGATAGTTGGCTGTTACTTTCATTTATTACTTTTCTTTTTTTCTTTTTTTCTTCTTTATTTTAAATGATTTGATTGTTACAATAATTATTTATTTGACATATCGGGTGGATTTTAAAACTGTGTAAATATCAAATTGCCACATCAGCCATCAAATTTAAATTTGATGTTTGGTATTTGACATCTCCCTTGGAGATGCTCTTATATATCCATTTTCATTTACAAAACTGTAAGTATTATGATGTGATAGTCCCACTGGAGCAGCTCAAGTCCTCTGATTTTACTGATCAACAAGAATACGATGCCTGCAAAATGAAATAAAGGAGCTTTTCTGGTAATGAACTTTACTTTTGGACACACACATGCACAATGAACTTTACTGTCTTTGATGGCATTTTGTGTTATTTGTTTGATAGGAAGGTGATGCTGCTGTTGCCGTCGCTGAGGAGGTGTAGAGGAACAACCATGTAGTAAGAAAGTTGGAGAAGCGTCAACAAATTTGCACCCTTGACCAACATATTGAAGAGCAATTTGGTGGTGGTCGTCTATTGGCTTGTATCTCATCAAGACCTGGACAATGGCTGTGCTGATGGGTATGTGACTTTATTTGCCTATGTCTGTTTCTAGTCAGCATATTTGTCATAGGCATATTAATGTAGTTACCGTATTGCAAGGGCTGAAATCTGGATGATAACAGCTTCTTTTTATTGTTGTTTTAAAGTGAGGTATGTATGGGTCTTATGAAATTTTTAAAGAAATTTATTGAAGGGCAAATAATTTTATTTTATGTTTTTATTCCCAAATGATATCAAAACCATGTAAGCTTCACACTATGTTAATTTATGCAGGATGGGAAAACATTGGACAATGAGTTGGAGGTTGTTGAGGGAATGAAGCTAGACAGGGGCTACATATCCCCTTACTTCATCACCAACCAGAACAATCAGAAATGTGTAAGTTTTAGTTTGATTCAGCGATAACTATGTCTTGAAACTGTTAGAGGGCTGCTTGTTAAAGTTAGAAGCACCTCAAGTCCCTTTTTGCTTGATGCTGATTATCTTCAAACTTGTGTATGTGCTGATAGGAATTGGAAAATCCTTTAATCATAATCCATGAGAAGAAAATCTCAAGTATTAATGTTGTGGTTAAAGTATTGGAGTTGGTTTTGTAGGTTAGCATTTTCTCTGGTTAGGTTCACTAGTTTCTTCTTTTTTACTATGAATTGGTTGACAAAATTTTGCTCCTTTTCAGAAGCAAAGGTCTTTGCATTTTGTTATATATTTCAGAACCAAAGTTATAAAAGAAAACGGTTTTCCTCTTTGTTAATTGAGAATCATCTGCAGTTATGATTTCAGATCTATAGATACCCTGTTGTTGCTGATATTGCTACACTGGAGGAGAATAGAACAGCTTGGAAAATGTGCAAGAAGGGAGAGCTAACTCATACACCGAAGAACAAATTGATGAAGTTAAGATCAAATTAGTAGAATTTGTGAGTTCTCCATTATTTATAATTATAGGTAGGAAATATGTATGTAATAGAGCAAAGATTGGTTGACTATGTAATAACAATTGAATTTTTAAGTTTTATGAAAGAAATAATTTTTGAGCATATATATTCGTTGATAAAGCATTATAATTGGTTTTCTAGTTAAAATCGTTGTATAGAATCATAGGAAACAAAAACCTAAATGTAATAGCTTGGGAACGTATTAGACGACATATTTAAAGATAATAAAATGATGGTTTTATTGCAAAAATCGTCGTTTGTAAATATAATCAACGACCATTTTTAACACAGTACCGTCGTCTTTATATACAATCAACGCCGTTTTTTAACAAAACACCGTCATCTTTATATACAATCAACGACAGTTTTAACAAAATACCGTCGTCTTTTAAACAAAAACCATCGTCTTTACCCATAAATAACGACGGTTTTATAAACCGTCGACTTTACCCATAAACAACGACGGGTTTTAACAAAATATTGTCGTCTTTACATCATAACAATGACGGTTTTACTAAAAACTGTCGTCTTTACAGATAAACGACGGTGAAAAGCCGCCGTAGTTTGATACTCCAAAAGATGGCGGTCAATTTAACGACAGTTTTCAAAGTATCACAACGACAGTGAATCATCGTCGTCTATTTCGTTTTTTGTAGTACTGTGTACGCCCTCCAAGCGAGCATGTCAGTTACCCGAGAGACTAGTTGTGGCATGTGTCGTTCCCATCTCCATCTCTGACTCCCAATCACGATCCCACTTCATAAAGAAGTGAGGCTGAGAGCAATGATCCACTTGACAAAATCTTTGTCGTCAAGCACGACCTCCAATATTTGTCTTAGGCAACAGATTGGTGGGATAGCAAATGTGATATTCATGGCCAATTTATGGGAAACATGGCCAACAAGTTCAACAAAGCATATGCTGGAGAAGTGAAGCAAACTCTAAAAGCAAAAAGTCGAAGCAAAGAGTTAGAGTCCCTCAAGTTAAAATTGGAAGAGACAAAGAAATATGTTGTCGAAAAATTCACAAAATCTGAAGAATTTAACCATGACATGGTTGAATATTTCAATAACGGCTTTGAAATGTTCCGAGATTATGCTTTGGTCATCTCATTAGACTACAATTGGAGTGAAATTGATGTAGCTGGTGTTTGTGAGGTGCTGAATATGGGTGGAGAGGGAATGGCTCATCATAGCCTAGTGCATGCAGGGAGGAGGAATGCCAAAGACATGGATCTTTTGATGGACCTCTAGTAAGGGTGAGTGCTGGTTCGGTTCATGCGGTGCTGGGTGATGCGATGTCAAAGTGTTCCCTTTCTTTTCCCTTCGTGGGATAGTATTGTTAGGGTTCGGTGGTGATTTATTTTGCATGTCTAAATTGTAGTCTGTAATGGATGTGTGTGTATTGTATGTAGATTTACTTAATATTGCTGTCTTATTGCATGTGTATTGTACTAATATTGCCTTTGTATTGTAGGCATATTGCCACCCTATTGCATGTATATTGTGATGCTATTGCTGTCGTATTGCCATTATATTGCCCTAATATTGCCTCTCTAGTGTATGTATATTGGCCTAATGTTGCTATTATATTGTATGTATATTGACTACGGCTCATCAATGGGTTTACGGTTTAGGCCCTACTTCTTTCAAAAAGAAGATGATGACGAGAAAGAAACAACATGCTTTTCAAAAACAAGCAGTCAGATGCATCATAATTGCACCGTAAGACATTATAAGAAATTATTTTAAAAAATAATAACAAAAAAATAATTTACAAAAAAAAAAAAAAAGGAAGGTATGAATAAATATGCAAATGCTTTGTGATGGGTTGAAGAAAAGGATGATTACATTTGGTAGTTTGATTATGTTTGGTGATACGATATGTTGTTCGTCTTAATCTTCATATATGTAATTGTTGTATTAATACTTGACACAAATTCATCTCGTAATCATCCAATTATCAAAGCTAAGTAAATGAAATGAAACAAAAGAAGAACCCCAAAATAAACAGAAACAGCAATTTCTAGCACCCTTTTATCGCCTCTGTATTGCCACTGTATCACCAACGTATCACCAGTTTATTGCATTTTAGGTAGAAACGAATTATGTACTTCCTATGTTTTTCATTTCTGACATATGTCCATTGTTTGACCTCCATTTTCTTACAACTATAAGGAAAACAAAGAACACGTGAATTTAATTTGGAATGGATAGATAGCTTTCCATTAAACCTTTTGACAAAAAAAAAAAAGTAAACAGCAAAGCTTCTCCAAGCAAGCAAAGGCAGGATTGAGTTGATGACCATTAGTTCAAACATTATGTGATCTAATAGGGATAACTAATTTTTGGAACAACTAATGAATCTTCAAAAAGATAAAGAGCAACTAGTAAACTAATGTATGCAGTTTAACTTTGCACGGGTCACAGTGCTCAACATGATATTTGGTAACCATCTCTATACTTAGTGTATAATGCAGGCTTCTATGCATTCCAAACCTTCATTCTTCTGTGATAAAACTGTTAAATTACCATGATTTCTAACACATGGAAGTAAACAAACGAATCTGCACATTTATTTGTACATGCACACTGCGCATTGCACTTATACGCATTTATTAATCACCACACTAATGTTTCAAAGATTGAGTCAGATAGCAAAATGATCGATTACATATTTCAAATTAGTCATCTGCTCATACGAACTTGGCCCTAAAACTATACTAATGGTAAATATACTAACAGAATAGCTATTAATGAAAAATTCTAAACAAATGAGGGACTTATTTTTCTACTATTGTGGTGGAAGCGTGTTAAGTGATTTTCCACATTTGTTCATGGGAGTAAAGTATATCTTACTCCTTTCTAAACATTATGAGGTTCCAAATTCCAATAACAACAGAATGCTAAGCAGAAAAGTAGAATTGCTGCATAAATTATTTAAAAGGAACAAAGTCAAAACTAATTTGAGAAATCTTAAGAGAGCTGTATGCTTCACTAAGTCCACTAACAGATTCCCAGTGCAGGATATGATGACAGGATCCGATCTAAATTCCGCTAGGAATCCGAGTTAGACCCCGTGCGTGTCTGACACCTGACAAATGTCGGGCACAAATGACCTATTTGCCCTTCTATACAAAACACGATAAAATAACAAGGTTGACTTCTACCGAAAAACCGGCAGAGTTTTCCTTGTAACTTGCTCAATACCAAAACATTTTCACCTGCCAAACAAGTATACATATATACAACCAACTGCCAGCATATGTATATATACATTCCAACAGTTCAAATCTCAGTCTAGGGCAAAACATCAGAGCGACTACTAAATGTACAAAAGAGTGAATCTGTTTACAAAACAAAATTCTACATCAGAAGAAAGGCGCGGAAGATGGGAAGTGGCCCGGTGGTGGATTCCTGTGCACGTCTACTGTCTGGGGGCGGAAAACAACAATAAGGGTGAGTGGACCCAAAAACAAAGTTTAGAAACTAGTATATGAACATACTAACCCCACTGTAAAAACAGTTATACAAACTAACTTTTCTCTTTATTTCCGAAATCAATGCATATATATAATTGTATACATTTGAAAACAGTGTAAAACTATCACCTAGGTGTACCCTTATTTCCGTCAATTCCTTATATCCGTCAATTCCTTGCATCACCATGGGTGACACATACTCACAGGTCTTAGTGACACGAGGTCAGTCTGAGCCGCAACTCGCAGGATTCAGGGAACCGTAGTCCACCTTTATCAGCATTACTCGCTCCACACGAGTTCGAGTACCAAGGAACTCGTGGGGCAACTGTCAAGTATGCTGACCAAACCGAAGGCAACAAATATAATCCGAAGGCAACATTTAATAACTGGGTGCAAGGTGATTTAAGAAAATATAAAATTTCTGAAGCAAAACTGTTTAAATTTTGCTGCCATTATCTGAGAAGTAACGAGAATATCTGTTCCTATAAGCTTTAAAGGAAATTTTACTTGGCAGCATGCAACATAAAATATTTTACAGAATAAAACAGCTGATAACTGAAACTGAACTGCGTAAATGCATTTATTAAAACAAAGAGTCCACTCACTGATAGTCCGAGCTCGCTGGACTTTTTGAAGGTCCCTCCTGCGGGTCAACTGGTGCCCGGGTGCCTGATTCAATGACCATAATAGTCTATTAATACAATATAGTATTAAATTAAAAACCCTACCCCCGGCCTTTAAAAGTACATGCAGCGATTTAAAGTGATCCCTATGCCCATAACAGCTTTCCTTCCACGTGGGGTTGTTTAGCGGTATCTTGGGACTCAAATAGCGCTAAAGTCCAAAAAGTCAATCCAGAACCCCACGGGTCCATGACCTCACAATATGATCCGGATGCAGCTAGAAGGTCCAATATATCTAGGATACATGTCCCGAGGGTATTGGTGTCAATCGGGCGGTCGGATTAATTACAATCCTGTAATCGCATAATTTATAAACCCTAGCCCTAGGGTTCGCGTTGTCGGAGTATCCGGGACTCCGATTCACGATCCGTCGAATCCTACACATTTCTAAAATTATCTCGAATAACATATCTAAAATTGATTACGATCCAACGGCTCAACAGTATTGAACCCGGTAATCATACAATATGGAAAAGCCGTTCGAGGCTCAAACGGTATCCAAATTGAGATCCACGAATTCCTACGCTCTCATGACGACCAGAATACAGTGTCACTTCACCACACTCTCCCGTGCGCCGCCGCACGCGCCGGCAGCGATGGGTGTCCAAAGCGATAACGCATCGCCTCATTTCAGCTATGACGGCAAAACGGTTGCTGAGAAAAGGGTGCTCAAGATATATAGCACATGTCATTGATACTAGAGATAATGGGCTGCGATTGGAAGATATTCCAGTCGTACAGGACTTTCCAGATGTATTTCCTGAGGATCTTCCTGGATTACCTCCTCATCGGGAGATTGAGTTTGTTATTGACCTCGCTCCAGGAACAAATCCTATTTCTCAGGCACCATATAGAATGGCACCAGCAGAGTTGAGGGAATTAAAGACTCAGTTACAGGAGCTGGTAGATAAGGGTTTCATCCGACCTAGTTTTTCTCTATGGGGTGCTCCAGTATTATTTGTTAAGAAAAAGGATGGCGCCATGAGGTTATGCATTGACTACAGACTGCTGAACAAGATCACAGTGCGGAATAGATATCCCTTGCCTCGCATTGATGACTTGTTTGATCAGCTGAAGGGTGCCAAGGTCTTTTCTAAGATTGACCTGAGGTCTGGATATCATCAGTTACGGGTTAGAGAAGAGGATGTGCCTAAAACAGCGTTTCGAACGAGGTATGGGCACTATGAGTTCCTGGTGATGCCATTCGGATTAACGAATGCGCTAGCTGCATTTATGGACCTCATGAACAGAGTGTTTCGACGTTATTTGGATCGCTTTGTGATTGTGTTCATAGATGACATTCTGGTGTATTCAAAGAGTCAGAAGGCACACATGAAGCATTTAAACCTTGTGTTGAGGACTCTGAGAAGGAGGCAACTTTATGCCAAATTCAGCAAGTGTCAATTCTGGTTAGACATAGTGAGTTTCTTGGGGCACGTGATATCTGCAGAGGGCATTTATGTTAACCCTCAAAAGATTGAAGCAGTAGTAAATTGGCTACGACCAACCAGTGTTACCAAGATACGAAGTTTTCTGGGGTTAGCCGGGTAGTGTTGCGGTCGAGAGAGATTCCACTTGTGAAAGTCTTATGGAGGAGTCATACTGTAGAAGAGGCTACATGGGAACCCGAAGACCAAATGCAGGAGCAGTACCTTCACCTCTTCGAGTGACAGGTGCATAAATTTCGAGGACGAAATTTGTATAAGGGGGGTAGGTTGTAATGACCCAAACCTAAAATTCATATTTAATTAGTAATTTATTATGCGAAAAGACAATTTTGCCCTTTGACTAAATTATGAACTCAAAGTTGACTTTTTGACCGAAAAGGAATTTGACAATTCCACATATACTGTTGCGTAGAGCACGACGACATGAGTTCATAGACACGAAGTGAGCTCGAATTGGAGTTTTAACGAAGAAAATACGATTAAAATATCACGAAGGGCAAAACGGTAAATTGAAAAATCAGAATTTTTATAAACCTCAGTTTTCCTCTCTCTCTCTCTCTCTCCGTCGCGAACTTCCCCTCCCCGACAGTTTTTTTTTCTTGGCTTGCCGTCGCCGCCACAGACCATCACCGGCCACGAGACCGGTCTTGTTCGAACCGTCATCGCCTCCTCTTCTCGTCCCACCCGGTTTCCGTCACCGTCAGCCACTCCAGCCGCCGAAAACTGCCAAAAATTGAACGGTTGTGACCGGAATTTCACGGCCGTCGTTCTCCCTCGTTTCTCAACCAAATCGGACGAGCCAGGTATGGATTTTGACCCTCTCGAGCTGTTCTAGCTGCCTGTTGGGTAGGAATTAATCAGTTCTCAGTGTAGCTATTAGATTTTTGAACTTGAAGTTCCGGCCGGTTTTCGGCCTCCGTGTTCGGCCACTTCCGGTCACTTTTTGGGGTAGGTCCAAGAACAAAAGTGGTTCCAAATATGGTGTTATACCTAGGATAGGAGTTTGGAGCCTTGGTTTTGAGATTGCAAAGAAAATCACAGAGACTAAATGTCAACAATGGATACAAAAATGAGCAGAATTCAGTGCAACCGAACACTTCGTTTCAAACAAGTACATTGTTATACGTCCATAAAGAGCAACTATGTTTATATATGGAGGTGTACGAAATAGTTCAACTTCAAAATGGAAACAGCTTATGTGCCATGTAAGGCAATGAACATATAACAAGGTGAGTCTTCAACAAATTATAAGTGGACAATTATTTTCAAACAATTTGACAGCTGCCCGAGAGAATTCAGGGAGTTAAGGCATGAGATGCAAACATGATAAACGCGGTTAAGCACTCGGACGAACCCATGCTATAATACAAGCCAATAGACGACCACCACCAAATTGCTCTTCAATATGTTGGTCAAGGGTGCAAATCTGTTGACGCTTCTCCAACTTTCTTACTACATGGTTGTTCTTCTTCACCTCCTCAGCGACGGCAACAGCAGCATCACCTTCCTATCAAACAAGTAACACAAAATGCCATCAAAGACAGTAAAGTTCATTGTGCATGTGTGTGTCCCAAAGTAAAGTTCATTACCAGAAAAGCTCCTTTAGATCATTTTGCATGCATCATATTCTTGTTGATCAGTAAAATCAGAGGACTTGAGCTGCTTCAGTGGGACTACCACTGACTCAATTCGCCTTCCTACCTATAATGAGTACATCAAACACAAGGCTTGATTAATTACAATTCCAATGCAGACGACCATTCACAAAAGTTTGAAATTACCCATTATGAAATTAAACATTCGTGAAACATTTTGCATTGTCAGTTTTATCATATTTAACTACACTTAGTGAAGAAACAATTTTTGTTTTAAAGATATAGGTGGTAGTTTTAAAATTTTAGGGGAGGGTTGGTATTTTCAAAAAAAATTAGGAAAATAGCTCAAAATACCACCCATTTTATTATTTTTTGTGAAAATACCACCCCTGTAATCTAATCAAAGCCCTTGTGTTTTGATGTACTCATTATAGGTAGGGAAGGGCGAATTGAGTCAGTGGGTAGTCCCCACTGAAAGCAGGTTCAAGTCCTCTGGTTTTTACCTGATCA
>NC_034011.1:17349051-17399408 GCF_000346465.2 Prunus persica | reverse complement strand
CACATATAAATACATCTTTATTGTCGACTGATTGCACCCATATCACATTTTCAGAAATTTGGTTCTCTCTGAGCTTGCTCAGCCCCCTTTTCTCTTTTTGTCTCTCTCTCTCTCTGTCTCTCTCTCTTTGCTCTAGCGCAGATTTGTCTCTCTCTTTGCTCTAGCACAGATCTCTGTCTCTCTCTTTGCTCTCTCTCTAGCGCAACTCTCTCTCTCTCTCTCTCTCTCTCTCTCTCTCTCTCTCTCTCTCTCTCTCTCTCTCTCTCTCTCTCTCTCTCTCTCTCTCTCTCGCTCTCTGTTATGAATCACGAACCCCTCCCTCAACCCCATATTTTACGTATGTCTTCTGAATAGCTGCTTGCAACCTTGAAGCTCTACTGGATCGCCGACCTCGAATAGGTAGTGTTGATGGCTATTTTCTTAATATCTATTGGATTATGTGAAATTGGTTTTGGCTGTAATTGTTTTGGGTTAGATTTTTTGAATCTTCATGCTCATCCATATGGGTTTTTACCAATTGCATTTAGATTACTCTGGATATATGAATCTTGAAACTTTGGATTTTCCATTTGATGCAGTGGATTTGTATTGTGTGATTGTGATGAATCCTTGTTCAATGATGTGTTAGTGTTGTATTGCCGTTGTGTTCCTGTTATTTTGTTGTGGTATTGCTGTTATATTTCCGTTATATTGCTATTATATTGCCATTGTATTGCCTGGTTGTTGTGGTTGTATTGTGTTAATGAAATAAATTTTTTTCATGGTCAGAAATGGAGACAATTGTTATTCTGGTTTGCTACAATGGAAAATGGGTAACCTCAAAGAAGATGTGCAAATATGAAGGGGGTGACTCAAAAGGCTTAATAATTCCACGGACCATCACATTTACTGAACTGTTGGATCGTGTGCATCAAATTGGTAATACAAACAACAGGGAAGATAAGGTTTGCTTAAAGTTCTCAGTTTTGGTGGCCTCGAATGAGTGGAAGCACATAAAGATTGAGGACGATGATGATGTCAAATTTTTTATGAAGCGATATGAAAGTGTAGCCTTGGTTTTCTGGGATAGTATTGTTAGGGTTCGGTGGTGATTTATTTTGCATGTCTAAAATGTAGTCTGAAATGGATGTTGTTCGGCTTAATCTTCATATATGTAATTCTTGTATTAATAATTGACACAAATTAATCTCGTAATCATCCCAATATTAACTAGTAAGGAGTCAAGATAAGTAAATGAAATGAAACAAAACAAGAAACCCAAAATAAACACAAACAACAATTTTTAGCACCCTTTTATATCCACTATATCGCTACTGTATCACTAAGGTATTGCCATTTTATTACTTTTTAGATAGAAACGAATTATGCACTTCCTCTGTTTTTCAGTTTTGCCATATGTGCATTTTTTGACCTTTAAGTTTTCTACCTATGACGCAAATTTTGTGTTCTATATGTGATTGAATTGAGCACACAAAAATGAAGAAAACTACATGGACCATGTGTCAAAAATGGATACAAAAAAGAGTAGAAGTCAGTGGAAACGAACATGTCATTTCAAACAAGGAAATTGTTATACTTCCATAAAGAGCTAGTATGTTTATATATCGAGCAGTACGAAATAGTTGAACTTCGCAATCTAAAGAATAGGTATGCTAACCACGATTGCAACTCGAAAACAAAACCCAAAAATGGAAACAGTTTATGTGCCATGTAAGGCAATTAGTCACCGCCACCGACTGTACAATATTACATTTCACCATATACAACATGGCCGAAGACCCTGGAAATTATTTCACCTTGCTACACAGAATACCTAAACCAAATAGCTCTATCAAAATGGATGGATGACCATATAAAGCACCTCTAGCACAGCTTCGATGTCTGCATCTTCATATAAAGGATTTCCTGACATAATTAGAATTCCCAAGTGATAAATGAAAACTGAACTCAATTCACTAACATTATCATATTTACCTCATATATATGCCTTCCCCCTTAAAGCCTCAATCAAAAGATTAAGTCGGTAATATGTGATCTTCAAAGGGTGCCTAATGTAGAGACTATAAATGAACCTTACAATTTCCCTTCTTTGGATGAAACAAAACAACAAACAAACACATAATCTAATTGCATAATCGCCAAAACCATTAAAACCACAATGGAACGGGAATAAAACCATAATAAAATAGCAATAAAACAGCACTACGATGCCAATATAATACCACTAACATGGCAATCCAACATCAATAAAACAGCAATACGATACCAATAACAATAGCAAAACAACAGCAGTTTCAAACAAAGAACAAAGAACACACTCCTTCACTGTTTCAAACAAGGAATCATCACATTTAGAGAATTTCATAGAAACTCATAAACCCTAAACCAAATTCAGAGAAACCTCTAAACTAATTTTATAGAAACCCATAAACCTTAAACCAATTTCAGAGAAACCCCTAAACCCTAAACCAATTTCGAAGAAACCCCTAAACCAATTTCATAGAAACCATACACCCTAAACCAATTTCGAAAAAACCCCTAAACCGAAAGAAAATGATGATGAACCGTACCTTTTGGATGTGAACAGTGGAGTTAAGCTTCGATGAACAGACATCGCTGAGGGAGGAAGACCACTGCGTCAGAGAGAGAGAGAGAGAGAACTGCGCTAGAAAGAGAGAGAAAAGAGGGTTGAGCGAGCTGAGAGAAAACTAAATTTCTGAAAATGTGATATGAATGCAATCAGTAAATAATAAATTATAAAATAAATAATATTTTAAACTATTTTCACAAAAAATTATAAAATAAATAATATTTTAAGCTATTCCCCTAAAAAAATCACCTATTGCACATGTGTGAGAGGGGCATTAAAATGCAAGTCAATTAATATAAGCTATGGTTGCGAAAATATGAAGCATGTGACCTTGGGAAAAACAAAAACAAAAACGCCACCTGTGTGTGTTGCTTGCTCTCCATTGCATCAACAATTATGGTTTCCCAACACGTAGCGATTGAAAGAATCATCCACCGCCACGCACTCTCTGGATCCGAACCCGCCGATCTCACACTAACAAAACCAAAAATCACACCCAATAATTAACGCCATAATAACCCCGCTTAATGCTTAATTCTTAGCTTAACTCCATAATCTTAATCCTCTACGACAACACCACTTATCCTCCGAATCATGTCGTCCTTCGACTCCTTCCCCAACGACGACGAAACCCACCACGACCCCACCACCCGCCCGTTCGACGACGATGGCTACATGGGCTACGACCCCCGCCTCTCCTCCCAGCGCTACGACTCGTCGTTCAACCCTCCCACCCACGACGACGACGACTTCTCCTCTTCCGCCGTCGACCCGGCGCCCCCTCCCCTCCACATTGATTTCCAAGACGACGTCGTTCTCCCCGGCGGCCATAGCATTGACCAGCAGTCGCCCGAAATCTACGGCTTCGGCATTTCCACCCCTAACCCCGACTACGTGTCGCCGTTTGATTCGGCGGTGCCCGAGGACAATGACGTAGGTGGTATGGGCGGAGATGGTGGTGGTGGTGGTGGCGGCGGTGACGATGGAGACATTTTCGCCTCGAGTGAGCCGGTGCTGCCTCCACCTGAGGAAATGCGAGAGGAAGGCTTTGCTCGGCGCGAATGGCGTCGGTGAGCTCAGATCTCTTTCCGATTTGTGTGGTGTGGATTTTTGTTGGTTGAAAATCATATTATTAATTAAATGTGGCAATTTTGAATGGCATTGTTTGATTCAAATTGAGTTTTAAAAAAAAAAAGCTGTATATGATGTTGTGCTTGCATGGTCTTCTTTAGGCTTTTAATTGCATCTGCCTTAATTTGATTTCTGTATCTGTGTAACTGTGTTCATTGCCATTTCTATTAAGCTTGAGGTCTGAATTAGTAATGGGTAATGCTTATTTGGATGAAATAATGATTGGATTGCTTGCATGATCTTAAATAAATCTTGGAAAGAAAGGAGCATTTAAAAACCATCTAGTGTTTTTCTTTTGTTTTCCATTGTTTTCATCTGCCCTGATGAAGGCGTCCATTTCTGCAGTCTAAATGTCATCCATCTTGAAGAAAAGGAGCAAAGAGAAAGGGAGATGCGGAACCAGATTATTGAGGAAGCTGAGGAATTTAAACGGGCTTTTTATGAGAAACGAAAGCTCAATTGTGAGACTAACAGGGCTCACAACAGAGAAAGGGAGAAGGTAGTACTAAAACTCATCATTTTCCATGTTTTCCCTCATCCTGATTCTCTCTCTCCCCCTTGCTACCTTTCCATGCTTCATATCTAAGACAAATTAATTTGACTTTCTGTGCAGCTTTACCTGGTCAACCAAGAGAAGTTCCACAAAGAAGCTGACAAACATTATTGGAAAGCAATAGCGGAGCTGATTCCTCGTGAGGTCCCTAATATTGAGAAGAAGAGAGGGAAGAAAGATCCTGATAAGAAGCCTTCAGTGCTGATCATCCAGGGTCCCAAACCTGGGAAACCAACTGATCTTTCAAGGATGCGGCAAATTTTCATTAAGCTGAAACAGAACCCTCCACCGCACATGATGCCTCCTCCCCCACCTGCCAAAGATGGTAAGGATTCCAAGGAAGGGAAGAATGCACAGGATTCTAAGGAAGGAAAGGATGCAAAGGATTCCAAGGAAGGAAAGGATGCAAAAGATGCAAAGGAAGGAAACGATGCAAAGGAAGGAAACGATGCCAAGGGAGGAGATGATGCAAAGGATTCCAAGGATGCAAATGATTCAAAGGATTCCAAGGAAGGAAAGGATGCCAAGAATGGAAAAACTAATTCGCCCATTGCAGCGGGTGCTGCAGCTGCAATCGCACCTGTTTCACCTGCCAAAGATGTTACCGCTAATACCACTCCCAACTCATCAAAAGCAGAGACCCCGGCTGAACACGAGGGTGAGCAACCTGCAGAAACCAGGCCAACTCCTGCAGAGTGATGACCCATCATAATTTTCATAATTTTAGTTTATTCATTCTTGTTCTTAAAAATCATTACGAAGAATAAGCACAATCTTTATCGATGATCCAGAGTCTGCAGCATGGAGTGTACAGACTGCAGAGGTTTCTTCCTGACTTGGTGTTTAGGGTTTTGTAGGTTAGCTACTTCATTGCGTTCAGTGTTTGGCGTTCATGTTTTTTAGCTTTTTGAGTTACGTTCGTCCTATGATCTAATACTTTATAATGAGAGGAACCTAATTTTTCAATAAGAAGGTATAAAATACCATTTTTCTCTTCTATTAGTATCACGAGTTGTTATTAAGTCGTAAGGAAATACAAAATAAACTCCTTCATCAAGACACAAAAAAATAAAATTCAGAAAAAAAGAAAGAAAGAAAGGAAAACATCAGCAGATTTACTTGTAGTAGGAGAGAACAGTATAAATTGTCTGTGTGATGGTAAGAATGAGAATAACGCCGACCCCACTGGAAACAGACCAGATTGATGATGGATTGTATAAATAATCTCGTTTGATCATTGTGAGCCAACTCCTTAGCCAGCGACGCTTACAATACTTTCCCACAGAAGAGGCGAGGTCACCGAAGTAGAGAAAGTCGCCTTCAATTTCAATGTCCTTGCAAACCCTAGTGAAGAAACAGGCTATGTCCTCCTTGCTCAACTGCGTTTGTATAATTCCTTTCTCCATCAGAAATTCCGCATCTTTGGTAGACTTAATAAGGCAACTGAACAACTTTGCATAAGAGGTAGCGTAACATTTTGCGTGCTTTGGTGCACACTGTTCATAGGCTATGAGGTTTCTTAAGAAACATTCTCCATTCTCTCCAATTGACAATGAAGGGATTCTCATCACCCCATTTTCTAAGGTAATGTCAAGCAGATCAGGTTTCATGATTTCTATACGACATTCAAAATCCACTCCGATTTCCAAAAGCGCTGTCACAGACGGAATCGAGTGACCAAAATAATTATGCAAGATGTCCAGGAATGTCTTTCTCTTGATATATTTCCCTCTTGATGTGAGAAATTGCCGAATACGTTTCCAAAGAAACACAGAGCAACGTAATGAAGATTTTCATTCTCTTCCCCTGTGAGGTCAAACAAACAGGCAGCAACTTTCTAAGGAATTTGGTTTTCAAGTAGCAACAAGTCATTTGTAATTGTCGACAACATCCGTGGCGTATTCAAAATTGGACCGTGGTCCCAGAACCTCAAAAGGTTTTTGCGGAAAAGTTCAATAATAAAGCAACCATCAACCACCATCATTTCTACAAATATATTACTGCTCATATGATCAAACTTTTCTTCGTAGCAATCACGACAAAATTGTTCCATACTTCTAATTTCTGTCACAAACTTCTCCAAACTGGTGTTCTGATTTGGTTTTCGTTCAATGAGGCAATGCAAGTACCATAGCTTCATTTCTTCCATGGCCTGCAACTTCTTTTCTCCATGATGATACGGCCCGATTGAAACCAAACTTGGGACGAAAGCCTCTTCGTTGTGCCTAAACAGTTTATGAGGGACTCTATATATGCAAGTTTGATCTGCTAATGGAGATTCCTGCCGAAGTTTTCCTTGTACTGAGGATGCTAATAATTTGTCTTTATTTTTGTTTCCGTTCAACGTTTGCTTGCCCACATTATCTGCTTTTTCCTTATGATCGTGTCTATTCTCCATCACAGAGTGATCTTTTGCATTGCTCTCTGTCATCGTAAACTCCTTTTCAAATCCAAATTTGACTAACTCTGCTGTTATTCAAAAGAAAAAGAAACGCAAATAGTTACATATAGGCAAGGACGGAATCAAGAATTTTTCAACGGGTGAGCTAGCTAAAGTTATTAGCTTAAAATTTAATGATTATTTTTTTTGGTATTTACAATTTATATAGTCTTTCTATAAATAAAAGTAAACATTAAATCATATCAACCAAGCTAGTTCATAGCTTCATATACTAATTTTCTATAAATTTTAATATAAACCAAATAGGGTTTAACACCATAGTGGATTGAACATCTAAGGCTTTTTACCTAAATTGACCTTAGATTTTTTCATGCATTCATATCATACATGAAAAGTTGTTTTTATGTAAAAATATTGACTAAGTATGAAAAATGGGTTTTCAGAATAATCATTTTCTCAAGATAATTTTTTGCGGCTTTTATTCCTCACACATCAAATAAGAAAACTTGATTTTATGGGATTTTAGTATGAAGTATATATTGACTTAATGAGCCATTATTTATAGCCTAAATCGTATTTTGCACTAAAACCGATTTTTCATATTTTGATTTGGTGGGAATTTGATTTTCTAGTTTTTTTTTTTTAAATCCAAATGGGGGGTACTTCCTTATTTACTTTGTAAACTTAAGTAAATGTCTTTGTCATTTTACTTTTATTTATTTTTATATTACTCTATTTACTTAAATGTTGAAAATTGAAATAAAGTAATCTCTACAGCGCCAGTGACTGGGCTAATATTGAAAATAAGTTAAATATATAGGTTATATTTTTTTTTTCTTAAAAAACCACACTGGGTTACAGCCCACTGTAGCCCTTAGTGTGGTTCTCCCCTTGCATATAGGATAAAAAAATGTCAATCAATTCAAGTACGACCAAAATCGGAACCATACAAAAGCTTTCATGTGAATAATATCTCTAAATCTAATGTATCTGCTTCCTCAACCATCTAATACTTTGAGCAATGAGATTCTTAAAAGTTTAGGGCTTGTTTGATAAACATTTCAATTTTAGTTTTTAGTTTTCATTTTTTGTGCTAGAGTATTGAGGAAAATGAGAGTGAGAATGGGAGTGAGGATGAGATTGAGAGAGAGGATGAGAGGAGAGAATGAGAAGGAGGAGTAACAAAAGTGAAAACAACAACTTGAAAGTGAAAACAATTTCAAATAGATTTCAGTTTGTCACTTTCGTTACTCTTCCCTCCCATCCTCCCCTCTCATCTTTCCTGGAAATCTCATATTCACTCTCATTCTCACTAGCATCGGTTTTGACCTATAAAAATAAAATCATGTCTACTTCCCAAAATATGAATGATTCATACTTTTTTATTGGTATTTTTTAGTATTTTTCATCCTAAAAATGTTCGGAAAAACCCCTGTATTACCCTTTACATCCTAAAAATTTTGAATTTGACTATTGAACATAATTAAAATGCACTTATAATTTACCTAACCAAAAGGTCATGAAGAAATCAACATTAATTATAGATAAAATGCATATGCATAGACATATAAAATTGTGTTATACATTATTAATTGGGAGACTACAGAAAACTAACAAATCATTCCCTTTTGATAGGTAGACTAACTCAATACTTGAAACTATTTGGTTGGTACGTAGTTACATAAACCCATGCTACCTACGTAAACAAATGGACAAAAAACAGAAGGAGAACCAGCATCGTTGAGGCCTTGGTGTTGAAGGAGAAGAAATTTGAATTTAGGTGGTGTAGGGTTTTTTTTGGTGGAAGGGTGTTAGAGACTTTGGGGAAAGAAACAGTGTAGGTTTGTATTTAAAGGGTTATTGTGCAATTAATTTCACAATGAATGGAGAAAGTTTTTTTTTTTTTTTTTTTGGGTAAAAAACATAACAAAGATATATTATTAGGGGTAAAACGGGCACTGAGAAAAATCAACCTATCTAGCCTAAAATTTCAGTTGACACATCATTATGGTCATTAATTCAAATTTTGATATAAACCCAAAATATGGGCCTAAATTAATCCTAAAAGACCATGAATTTTCCCAATAAATGTTTGAACGTTTGGATTAATATCTATTTTTTTTTCTTTTCGCATAGACCCTAAACCCTAAACAAGGAACTCAAATTAATTATTTTAGTATACGCATAGATGACTGACGTTTTGTTTATTCCTGCATAAGAAACCAGGATTTAATTAAAAATATCTAAATTTCAATTATAAAAAGAGAGGAAGATCGAGAGCTCTTACACACACAAACAGACGTGTAAATGGTCAATTTGGTAGGAGAAACTCAGCTGCAGGATGATCCAGATTGTCGTTGCAGGCTCTTATTATGAATGGAATATTTAAGAAACCTAAGATAAGATGTTTAAGGAAGGATGAAGCCTGCAGGCCCTTTGAATGTGAGAAAACACTTTCCCATTCATTCACATTGCTCATATTGTCTGCAGTCCTTTTTTAAGTGAACGTAAGTCACACTTATATCTAGCTTTGCTTCTCTGTTTCTAAATTGTTTTGCCTCCTTTTTTGGGTTATTCTCTCACAAATTTAAAATCATAAAGGAATTGAAGAACTGACCCGGAAAGGGAGGTTATATCATATGGCTTTGGAATAAAGTTTTACGGTGGAGCAATTTTGTACTGGAGAAGACTCGATCGATGTTGGAGAGAGAAAAGCTAAAGAGAAATTGGTCTCTATCATAAAGCAGATATTCGTCCACATTGCTTTTTATCATTATGAACTCCTTCCAAACTCCGAATTTGACTGGCTTTTCTTCTGTTCATATAGGGCAAGAATCTGTTAAAAACATTCGTTCCTTTCTGCTTTCCAAAAACAAAACAAACCAAAGCAAACAAACAAAAGTATCCCAGTATGAATAATTCAAAATTATTGATTGTTTCTTGTAAATGTGTACTGAAGATATGTGCCTTACTTCAGAAAAATAAAGGTAGTTCATATATATCTATCTCTACTACTATAAAGTCAGGCAAAAAGCAGTTTGGGTCACTAGTTTCACACCAAAAAAAAAAAAAAAAAAAAGGACAGAAAAATCCCTAAAACAAAAAAAATCTTAGGATACATGAAATTTGTATTTAACATTTCTGAAGGGTATTGTTGTAAACAATCAACAAAATAAATAAATAAGCCAAAGAAGAAGGGGAGAACACGCGTAATAAAATAAAAAAATCTGATCATGTGAGAAAACAAGCAAGAGAAGTGGGAGAACAACAGTTGCTGCAACTCCAAGAATAGGGTAGGTGTTTGATAAAATTTATTTGGTTTTGTTATACGAATTCAAATGACATGGTGGCATTTTTTTTTTCCTCACTCTTTTGCAGAGAATACTTAGACGAGAAAATAGAAAGATGTTCCAACAAGTCTCATATTTGTTGGGTCACTCTCTCGTTACACGAGGAGAGCCACGAGTCTTATCTAGGGATTCATCTTGTGGTCAGACGCCATCCCATTCCGATCAGTCCATGCAGTCTTTTATCTCTCATGAGGTCGTCTTCTCACGATCAATGGTTAACGCTTTCAGCCTCCTCCCCAATTGCGTTCAGTCACACTCTTAAATCCCACCACCATAGTCGTCGTTGTCCTCCCTCTTTGACCTCGCAGGGTGCATCTCCTCGCCTCCATCCTTCCTGTTCGTCCTCATCTGCAATCTCGGTATCGATATTGAGCCATTCTCCCCTCATCTGCCATCGCTGTGACCATTCCCATTATTTGGGGCCTGGTTCGATTGTTATCGGTTTTGAATTCCTTGTTGTTTGGTGTATAGTCTATTGTGCTGGGATGTCTACATCTGTTGTAGATATCGAGCAATCCTTTTGTAGTAGTCTGGTACTCACGCCATATGAACAGGCTAGCCTGATTATTGGTTCCTCTGACGTCGCATACAATTTTGTTGGTTTTATATATGGTCTTGCAGCTCAAGTCCTTATCAATAAACCTATCAATCGTGATGGCTTTATTAAAACCTTTACGTAACTTTGGTAAGGCTCTGGAGATGTCTCTATCAAAGAAATTGGTTCCAACAAATATTGGGTGCAATTTGTTTGTGATCGAGACAAGAAACGGGTCCTTGATATGGAGCCCTGGACCTTTGGGCGTTCATTGATATTGCTAGCTAACATCCCTTGGTACTTTTTGGGTTCAACTTCATGGTGTCCTTGGTTTCTGCATGACTGTCGTTGTTGCTAAAGCAATAGGGGCTATTCTCAGAGAAGTTCTTTAGGTGGATAATCATGACGGTACTGACTGTGTAGGTCGTTTTATTCGTATTCATGTGATGTTTGATGTCACACAGCCTCTTATTCGTCGTACACCTGTTAAATTCCCAGAAGTGGGCGAGCGAATGGTGGATATTAAATACGAATATCTTCCAAAATACTGCTTTGTGTGTGGCAAAATTGGTCATCCATCCCAGGTGTGTATTGATAAATATGAACTTTCTTAAGGTTCTCTTAATCCGTCTTTGTTATACAAGTTTTCCTTTGCTCTTGTTGATCTCGAAGGTGATACATACTTGCGGGGCAACTCTATAGGCTCTTTGGCATGCTGAATTTCTGCTCCTTCACCCCCCATATAAGAGCCATGTTCATTCTTCTCAGTGGGAGGGTCTTTGGACCAATGATGGTCCGGGTGATCGTAGTAGTTCTGACACTCGGTCTTTGCTGTCGTCCTCTTGTGAATGGACTGAGATAGAGGATTCCATCTCCCCTTTGGCTCTTCCACTTCACTCCATAGTGTTTGATGCGGTGGCCTCTCTTAGGCACCAGCTTGGGATATCGGTCACGGTGACGCGTACTCCGTTGGTTTCGCTAACTGTGCCAAATGCCTCGATGGTCCCCATGATCCCCTCACTAAAAGATCCCATCTTCCAGGTGCCTCCCCTTGTTCTCTGAGATTTAGTAACCTCTAATCCTTTTGATATTATGCCCATTATTCAGTTCTCTGCATGTCATTCACCAAAAAGGGGTTGTGTCAGACCCAAGAAAGGGGTGGTTCCCTGTAGTGCCTCTCATATGATTAATGCTAAGCGTAATAATTTAGTTGCACCTGTTTCTGTCAGTGATACTTTTTTTTTCTGGGGTGGATTTCATGGCTTCTAAGCGACTGTGCATTGGTGTCCCTTCTGACAAACCTATGGAGATCGGTCCAGTGGAGTCTCCTGGGAGCATCCCTTAATGTGTTTATGGAGTATTCGTGGGCTTGGCATTTGGCGAATGCTCTCAAGCTTGTTCCCAGTGAGTAGGTTAAGTAGCTGAAGCCAATTTTTAGTATTATTGCGTGGTGTTTTCTTTTTTTCACCCCTTTACATCTCTTCTATTTTTGCCTGTTTCAAGGACTATAGTTTCATAGGAGGTTTCTTTGTCAGTGTTGAGATGATTCGCCGTGCTTGGGGGACCTTTTATTTCTTTTCCTGACCTGTTTGCAGGATTTGTCTATTCTTTGTGGTGCTTTTTGCAACTTTCTCTTATTTCATCGCCATTCGCTATTCAAGGTGGCTAAAGATGGTGTGTTTGTGGTTGTTTCTTTGATCTTCCTGGCAAATGCTCTCACTATTTTGTGGCTGTGCAAAGCACTATGATCTCATAGTAGGATTCTTTTGACAGTCGGGTTGTGTAGTAGTGTTCTCGTCGGAGGTTTATGTGTCAGTTTGTTGTTTTATTTTATCTTGTTTTAGCTCTGGTCCTACGTGACTGATTCAGACTTTCTTATTAGTCTATGACATGTGTGGTACTCTTTCCTACCCTAGGGTTTGTCCCTTATAAAGGTTTTAATGAGGCCACTGTTTCATGTCGTTCTATGTATGCTACTTCGGTTATATGAACGAAATCCTTCTTCTAAAAATTAAAAAAAAAGTCTCATATTTGTTTCTTTGGTCGTTTATTTTATGAAAGGGTGGGTTTTGTTTTTCTTTCATCACGAATTTTTGAAGTGTTATGTATTTGTTATTATGTTATTTCTTTACTGAGTTTGTTGTTTGGTTCTCAAATTATATAAGCAATAGGGTAAGAAATCTCTTGGAAAGTCTTTCAATTTTAGCCAAATTCTAGCTAAAATGGTGGCTAAAAAACTATTATAGCAAACCACTTAAAAGGTGTTTCCTCTGGCAATGTTCTTTATTTTGGCTAATCTCTAATACTTTATTATTTCTCTCTCCCCCTATCTAAATTAAAGTTCATTAAAAAAAAATCAAAAAGTAAGAGGTGAGAGAGGGTTGTGTGCCTAGGGAGAAAGAAGATGAAGAAACTGAGAACACTCAATTTGTAATATCCCGTGCCGAAATTTAATTTAATTTTCAAAATTCTAAAATCAAAGGACGACTTTAACCTTAGGGTTCCTTGGTGGTTTAGAGTTGACTTTTTGTTCGGGGCTAGTTTTGAAAATTTTCTTGGTTCCATTGCGTAGTGCTCTAGCTTACGAGTTCGTAGACAGGCGACACACCCAATTTCGAGTTGTAACAAAGGAGGAAAGCTCTAGAAACGAAAAGGACATAATGGTAATTTTGAAATTTGTTATTGTGCGCTACAGTACCCGCCCCGACATTTTCTTCTTCCTCACTTCTCTCGTGATAGTCATTGTAGCGACAATGACTATTCAACTTCCCGACCACCAATCGACGCCATCGTGCACCGGTTGGCCACGCCACCTTCACAAAAAATGTTCATCTCTTCCTCCTCTACCTATTCCACTAGTTAATCGATGCCAACCATCAAGGATTTCTCCCATTTAACGAAAAATAGCTTCGGTGGCTGTTGTCCTTTTTTCGAGGACTTTGGCCACCGTTTTTGTCGAGTGAGGTATGGTTTTTCATCCTTTTTTTGTGCTCTATCCTTTTATGTAGGTGGTTTCGATCGATTTTTGAGTTTTGGGAATTTATCAAAATATCCATATAGGGCCGACTATTTGGCTGTGACTTCATTTAGCTCCGGTAACGTTTTGGTCAGGGTCCGAGACCAAAAGTTGTTCCCGGTGTTAGTGTATAGGTATTATCCGATATTGTTGAGATTTTCCATTGCCGAAATTTTTTCAAGACACTCACTGTCAACGGTGATGAGTGGTGACGCGTGGGCCCTATGTCGACAACTTGTTTTCGACTTAGAATTATTCCTACATCGTCCTGAGCACGACAGTATGCTTGGATTTGGATTTGGATTTGGTTACCGTTTGACTATCGAACGGATATTGCACCTATTATGCGATATACAGGTTCGATAGGTTCGGACCGTTTCAATTTTAGTGATGTTGTTCCCTGTACCTCTATGATCGTGTAAGAACTTGTGGATAGAGAATCTGGTTCCCGGATACTCCAAGTTAATAATTCTAGGGGTTAGGCGAACCAATCGTTGTCCAATCGTCGTCCAATCTTGCGACTGGCTTAGATTCAACAGCTCGATCAAGACCAAACTTTTGGGACTTGTTTAGTAGACTTTGTTGGACCTATAGAAACTTTTGGATGGGAAATCTAAGGTCGTAGGCCTCGCGGGACTAATTGACCTAGATGGTGGGCCTTCCCGGCCCGATTGAGACCTTTTGGTTAGGAAGTGTTTTTGATTTGGTTGTTTGATTTTAAACTGATCCTGCTAGGGAAATTGACTCATTATTTGCGTTCTCAAATTGAGTATATCTCCTTGAGTCCTGCTATGGGAATTGACGGATTATTTGCCTTCTTAGGTTGGCATCGTGTCCTTAAATTCTGCTAGAATGCAACACACATGTGGAGTTGGGCATTCCACATGTGTAGCACTTGGAATTGATAGATTATGTTTGAGGTACATCTATGTAAAGAATAGTGCAGTACCAATGTGTGGTACAGTTAACAGGATATTCTTCGCTACCCTACAAATATTATCTACACAAGGTTGGCCAAGATCCCTAGCCACCCTGCCTGACTTGTCTACACAGGTGGTTAGCTAGTTTCCTCTTCCTCGGTTACCTTCGGATTTAATGATATTTCTCATATACCCTCTGGTGGGTGATTGCAAGACATATGCACTATGCAAACTGTCGCAGGTATAGCTTTCAGGTAAAATGTGTGAGTACATGTGTGTTTTGGTGTATAATAATAAACTGATTGAATAGTTAGATACATAATTTCAAGACATGACATTCAATTATATAGTTTGTTGAAATAAAGATAAATAATGATTCTATAATTTTATTGTTGGTTTCACTTTGAACATTTATGTATTATCTTAATTGTGATTTATAGTAGAAAGAATTACGTGCTTGATCCCTCAGTAAGGGTACGTAGGCAACCTAAGTGCAGCCGCAAGTTTAAGATTTGTTTGTTATGTTCCGTATGTCAAGATGTTTTTGTTGAATTTCTTATGTTGGAAAAGGGGGCTTGAAGCCCATTGAAAATTTTGCTAATTGGTGTGTGGTTTATACATTATGCTTGCTGAATGCTTGTGGTATAGTTTTGTTTGTTATGTAGGTAGATTTTTGAGTTTTGAGCCAATTTAAAGGGAGACTCTATTGATTTTCCGGTAGAAGTCAAGCCCTAAAGTTGTTTTGGAATTAGGGCAAGAATGGTATTCTAGTAATTTGGGTCAAATATGCCTGGTGTCGGATAGGGAGAGAGTTCGTCACGGATTTTAAGGGAAAATTCAAAGCGGGTCCTTTCACAATTTTTCTCTACTCTTCTCTAAATGTAGAGAGTCACCAAACTCAAATAAAGAATTCTCCAAAATAGAAATCCATACAGCAAGTCGGCTAAAACTGCGTTTTTACTCATTCTAACCAAGATGACTACTAATAAGAATATAACAATTGTGCTGAAGATAGAGTCCAATCTGTTTATGTTCACCACCATGCACATAGAGTCTCTCATCTTTCATAAATACATTTTCCTTACCATCAACACGTGGGCCCATCCACTGTCCACACCTCAACATTTACAACAGGTTTTTATTTTCTATTTTTTACTGTATCTTTGGGGGGGTACAGTAAAAAATAGACAATCAACCAACATTTTAAAGGGTCCCCCCTCCCACATGTGGTGGGCACAGACCCTTCTTGAGTACCCATCATCCATCTCGTCACATTTACATTGCATGTGGGTGACCATGTGATTTTGCTTTTACGACCTCTGACATCTTAAGCCCTATTAGGTTTAGCCTGCCTGAAACGCAACGTTTGAAGTCAAAGACAAACTCCATCATCCCTCTCCGATAATTGTTATGTAACCGAAAGTAGCCTAAAATTCTATTGGACTGCTTCCTTGGAGGAATTCTTGGCCCCTTGCTTGCTGCAACCGTGACCATGCCCGTGCATGCAACCCTACAAATTAATCCCCTGTTTCTTTTAATTTCTTCTATTCAAATGGAGCACTAAAGTATTGCGTTATGTTAGGCTCTCCATGTCAGAATAATTGTATGTTGGAAAATTTGTTAATACAAGCGCTAAAGAAGAGGGGGAATCAAACCTAGAATCTCAGATGTAAGGATAAATACACTTACCAACTTTAACTGCAAATCTCTTACATGTTAAAAAAAAATTTAAAATATTTCTTATTTATGTGAATGTATAAAATTAAAACGTTATGCTAGTGGGTATTTAACTCAACGGTAGAGGTGTTTGTTTGCAAACCCCATGGCACCAGTTTTTAATCTCTTTGTGTGCGACTCCCACCCCTACATTAATTGATCGCTCTATCTATAATAATAATAAAAAAAGAAGTTAAAACTTTTCCATCTTACTATTTGCAGAGTAAATAAGAATGGAAAGCTAAGGGAAGACATTATGCGTCACTGCCCCTCATCCCCCTCTTATATTCTCGTCTTTTCCTTATAGGTTAGTAAATAAGTCCACTGAGTCAGTTTGAATAAAAAGCCTCTTGTAGTGGTTTCTTTCTAAGCCCTGGTTAGGTTGAAGTTCCCCATCACTCCTTTTAGTCCATGTTCTAAATCAAATCCTACTCCCAAAACCTGCTCCCTAACGCCGCTCATGTTCTTTAAATTTGATTTTACATCCATCTTTGATGGTGGTTGCTGCAAATCACCCAATTGTTCTTTGGCAAAGTTATTGTTTTCGTTTATTTGTTCGCTCTTATGCGCAGGTAGATCGCTGGAAATCATATTTTCCTCATATCTGTTACGAATGCAGTGGTGGATATGGCGGTGATGGCACTTCTTCAAGTGGTGGTGGTAGGGTTTGTTTAGGCTCATGAGTTGATTTAGGGTTTTGATTATGTTGGATTTGGGGGCTTTGTTTGGGCTTATGGCTAATTGTGGTGATGTGGGCTAGTAGTTTTAGTACGGCTTTTGTCTGTGTTAGTTTTGCTTTTAGCAAGTTAGTTTGTTGTCCTTTTAGAATTGGTATTTTAGATGTTTGATGTCTTTGATTATACCATTGAAGTTTATCTAATGAAGTTTCTATTTGATTAAAATAAAAAATAAAAAAAAATCTTACTATTTGCGAAACGTTTTTTTTAGTGTTGCATATATTGTCTTTATAGTTGGTGTTGCATAGTTTATAATTCAATCACGTCTCTTTGAAAAAGGTGTCCTATATATCATTTTGTCGGAGGAAATTCCTTTTAGAGTTTTTTTTTTTTTTTTTTTTTTTGTTTTTTTTTTTTTTGTGGTCGAACTTTTAGAGTTTGTTTTAGAAAGAAAACTTTTGTTTTTTTTATTTCTTCTAGAATAAGCGTGCTTCATTGAGAGAGTTCAAACACAATGTGCGTTCATTATTCTCGTGGTTTGGAGTGGAACCATAAGGAGGTCATTGTATCCTGGAAGATATAGGGTAATTTTGTCTTAAGGAGATAAAATTAATTTCTAGACTTGGCCGTATTTTATTTTTTAATTTATTATTCAAGTGATAATCTAAATTAATCTAATATACGGGTAATAATATTCGAACTTGAGTGCAAGAGGGTGGGCTCACTGCCCTTACCAGCTGGCCTAACCCACGTTTTCAATTTTTCATGAATTAAATTCTGATTTTTCTATAAATAAAGTAATTTAAAAAAAAATCCAACATTATATCAAGGTAGAGTATGGTCACGTATTGTAATTTGTCCACGTTTTTAATTTAGGTGGATATTTATTTAAATTATACCCTGAAATTAAGAAATAACATTTGTTGTTCAGTCTTGTTATCACACATAAATGAGGTATATTATATTACTATATTCTAGTACCATATAATAATTTATTCTCCGTATCAATTGATTTCGAGTTATGTTTTAACAGCCTACGAAGGGTGTAAGTTTCTAATGTAGTCTTTTTATTCAATAATATATTAAATGTGTATCAAACGTGAAGGATATGGCACGCGTATAATACGTGCATTTAATTCCAATCTCTTGGACTACAGGGGTCTAAGAGATTTGTGGTCATTCACCGTTGGATGTAAATTCAACGATTCACTCACTCTTGCACTTCTTTTAAGAAACTTTTTTGTACTGTGGTCCAAAAGATCGAGTTTGAGTTTAAGAAAACTTGTCATTTACATTATATTTGTAAAAAAATATAGTTAAAAAAAATATATTCATACATAAAATATACTAGCCTCTCTGCACGCGCTTCCGCGCATGCGAGAGGTTTTTTTTTAAAAAAATTTAAATTTATTTTAGAATTAAAAAAGATAATGGATATTTGTGTTCTATAAAAATAGGATCCATTATCTGAATTTTTTTTTTTAAATTTTTTTAATACGAAAAATTATGAATTTACCATATTATCCTCATTTAATTAATAATTTCAATTCTTAATGTTTGCATTAACCAAGGGCATTTTTTGGTATTTTAAATGTTTCACCATTCTCTACCTTTTGCTTTATATATATAGATTCATACATATATAATACGAATATTTAATATGTTCGTACATGTATATATAATACGAATATTATAACTAGATTTCGATTAAATTATTTCAAAGGATGACATGCAAATTATTAAACACTGCAGAAGGTCCCAGAATCCAGTACTTGTGCGCAGTGCGCAGATTGGACACATTAGACAGCAATCCAACGGTTTAGATTCATTAAAAACCCATTGGGCCCACAATCTTACATAGCATTAGTGAAGCAAAGAACACACGCTCTCTCTCCTTTTGGAGAGGGCTACATCTCATCAGTAGTGCACATCTACAAACAAAACCAGTTGAACAGTACAAAGTAGTAAAAGAAAAAAGAAAGAGCATTGGATGCCATTATAATTAGTGCAATCCAACGGCTACTTTTGGGTCATGGGGACAAGCCCTTTTCTGTGGGACTAGGAAGTGCTTAGTTAAAAAAAGTGCTTCTACATCTTGACCTCTTTGTCCAAGACCACGCCTGTGCAAAAGTGCTGTTGCCATTAGTTAGCTAGGAGTGGAAATTTAGGCGAGAAGTGTAAGTGGCTTTTGGAGACCAATTGCTTGGAATCACATCTCTGGCAGAAAGAGTTTTTGCTGTTGAGAGCGTCGTTATCTTCACTGAGAAAGGCCCGTTTAAGGGTCCTCCATTTATGCACCAATTAGCACCCCATACATGGTTCATCTGTATCCACTCACTAGAACTTGCCTGCCACATAAAATTTTAATTTCGTAAACAAACGTTATAAATAAGTAAGGAAATTATACTTCACCAATTTATTCATCAAGGGAAACCATCTTTGCCTTTTTTTTGATTTGTCATGCACAGAATATGTTGATATGAATCTTTTGATTTATGGAAAGTAAGAGAGAAGAATATTGTATGTCTACTTTATCACCAACAAATCTTAGATCTAGTGAAAGTTTGTATATCAACTTTATTGGACGAGAACTCAAGTTCGATTGACATGGATGCGAGAATAATGTATATATGCGACAGAGTTCAAGATCTAGTTGTGACTAGTCCTATTAGGTACAATAATGTAGTTCAAAGGAATAAAAAAGATTTTAAAAAAAACCTAGTGTCACTGTGGACATAAAGGTTAATCTTAAAAGACAGTTATTGGTAGAAAATGAGAATCGGAAAAGAAAAAGGACGGAAATGCTTTTCTCAGTTTCTTTCAAGTCTTGGCGTGACATAATTTTTCCGTTGACAATAATTATTTAACGTAAAGTACAATTCATAAAATTCACTAATGACAATCATCAACAAATTTCAAACATAACAACATATATAAAAAGGAGAAGGAGAAATATATAGGTATACGTACTGGTCTTATATGCATTGATCCAACGTCTCCATCTCCGTCCTCAAACTCTACCAGAAGTGAGAGCCAAAAATTTGTTGAACCTTCATTTACATGGAAGGCCACCTGCCTCCCTGGATATTTACATGGTGTCCTGTGGATACAAACAAATCCAAATTTACAACCAATGCTTTAATTGTGCTTTTTATGAAGATTTGTTATAAAAAAAAAAGAAAAAAAAAAGAGCCAATTCCAAAAGATAATAAAGAAAATTAATTAACAAATAAACAAAAGGTTCCAAAAAAGAAACTGAAAAAGACCGTTAAAGCCAAAAAAGATGGCATTTCGTACACACCGTCGGTAAAGGACTGAGAGTTCGCCTCGGTTTCTGAGCAAGCCACCTTCACCGGCCACAGCCATGCGCCCGAAGGCGGCGCCGCTGAGATCGAATTGGGTCCTATCCTTGGAGCAACCGGGGCACTCGTCCGTCACGATTATCGTCACCGCTCTTCTCGAGCATATGCTCTTGTCCAGGCACTTCACTTTGTAGCACGCCCCGCACCCCTCGCCGTTCTTGAACAGCACCGGGTTCACTGCTCCCACCCTCGCCCTCAACGGCTTCACGTCCACCATCGACCCGTACCCACATGCTCCGCCTACCAAAATTACGTGGCCACCGCAATTATTATGCGAATAAAACTATTTGTACCATCTTAATTGACTACATATATTAAAATGTAGCATCTTTATAATAAATGTAATTTCACTTCAATTAGAAAGCTCTTGCATAATTAATAAAAAAAATAAAATTATTTGTACCATCTCAATTAATTATGTGACTGTGTGACGTATTATTATTTCTGTAGATAATTAATTGAGATGGTACAATTAGCAACTCTAACGGTCCAAATAAGCTGCATTGTGTGCTAAAACCAAATGGGGTCTATGGGTAGGGGCTTACCGTCGCTGCCGTCTCCTTCGGGGCTGCCGTACCAGGTGGCGATGGCTGGGAGCCATACCGTGTGCGTCCCCACCGGGTGCTGAACTTGAGCTGAGGCGACAAGCCGCCCCAAACAATTGGCCACCAGGAGAACCAGCAGAAGCCCAGAGCCATGACGGAGGAGGAGCTGCATTGTGCGCTGAGCTTGAGTGGGTCTTGTCGGCGGCGTCACCAGCTTCAAACTGGTTTTGGTCAACAGTGAACCCAAAGCTCTGCCGACAGTTATGAACTGTTTTCAAGGCGTAGTGGGGTTTTGGGTCTCTTGGTCTATGGGTTGCTCTTTATAAAGGAATAGGATATTAGCATAAGCTGCAAAAGCTGCCACAGAAAAAAGGCTTTAATAATTTCATTATGACCGTGTGGCCCATGGACTTTGGTATTATTTGCGGGGCATGCCACTACATCTGGGGCCCACCGGCGGTTAAGGCGTTAACTCCGCCCTGACTGTTCCTCCACGTGTCTGCTGTGCATTGAGTAGGGAGGGAGGGTGTTTTGGTCACGGAAATTGGACCGTTAAACTTTTTTCTTCTCGTAAGTTATGTGCTAAACCTCTTTCTTTATCATTTGATTGTTTTGGTAAACAGTGTGCCGTTAAACTTTAGCACATGGAGGGGCAGTGGCGAAACTAATGTTGGCGCGGCAAGTGTAGCCAGGAACGACGCCGCTTCGGAAATTATGCAGCAATGTGAACAAGGGCCGACACATTCTACGCTTCTACTCCTAGATATCAGAGTTGCTGCTGGCAGTTATTGTTGACTCGTAGTGAACTCATACCATATAGCAGAGTAAATTGTAACGTCACATTTATAGCGTGTTGAGGTACATTTTATTTTAAAATATGTTTCCAGATAAATGAAATCAATTGATTTAGTACATACATATCTATCATTTCATTCTACAATCACTTTCTCATGGGATGGTGAACCATATTAACTTTAGAGTAGTACGGTAGACACCAATTTATTACACTAACATTTATGATATATCAATTTATGTGATGGTGTTTCATTCGTTTTTTGTTTTGGCCTACTTGAATTTTATTTTATTGTGTAGTTTCACTCAGTCTTCGATGAAATTGAATGCACAATGTGTGGCGAATCTTTTCAATGAGATGCGCTAACTATGGTAGTTGATATGGGTGTCATTTTCATGAGGCCAAAGACTTTTTGGGATGTCTTGAGGAGGTCTCATTAGTGATGATTTTATCTGGTTTGATTCTGCTTCTCGTTGATTGAGAGTCATCCCGATTGATGATTTGAATGTTGCCAATCTCTTTGGTTAAAAATATCAATTTGATTTTCTATTTAAACAAAATTGTCACATCAGTTAATAATAATAATAAAAATTGTAGTAAATTCACGTCTTTAATAAAAGAAATTAAATACATAACTTTCGATACACAAGTTATTGTTCTTAACCAGTTAAATTACAGATGAATTGAGCTTTTTAGTTACCTTGAGTTGAAACTATATACCTTTAGCTTGAAGTGATTGCTAAATGTACGATGCCCTCCTCTCCGTCCAAAATGTTTGTGTGAATTGGGTTGCGGTTTGAGGACTTTCAATTGAAGCACAATTATGGTTTCTGTGAAGAAAAACAATAATAATTCCCCTTTTGCTGATAAGTCTTCATCATAAGGATGTCTTGGCTATTTTATTATTTTGGTTAATAAATGTGTGGCCCAAGGAGGCAAAATTTTGTCTGGTCCATTAATAAAATTTGTAGCCTATCAATCCTAGCGAATGGAGACAAAGTTATAGCTAGTGGATAGACCTCTAATCAATTTAAAAACATGACAAAAACTTACAAGAAAGTTGGAACAAACACACATGCAAATAGCAATTTCGTTGTCTTGTTTCATATTTTCAAATCACTTAAAAGCTAAAATTACTGTTTCCATTGATGGTGGATGGTGTTATTGCCTTGCCTCCCCCCCCCCCCCCCCCCCCCCCCTCCACTGAAATTTCTAGCCAATATGCATGTAATCTCGTGGATGAAGTTGCATCCATTCAGCCAAGGAGTTCCTATTCATAATTAATTAATTAATTAGGGTTTTGTTTGTTTAATTGTTTTCTAGCACTTGATTCTGTGTGATTGATCCAAAGGAACAAAGCACCTCGAAAACAAGAAAATGCTGCTTACCAAATTAGAAGGAAAATATCCACAACCGATTTCAAACAAAGATTGTTTAAACCTCTCTATGAGTCTTAACAAATGTGAAAAGCCACTGCCCATGTTTGTTACGTTTTTCAATTGTCAATAAA
This sequence comes from Prunus persica, assembly GCF_000346465.2. Taxonomy (NCBI): domain Eukaryota; kingdom Viridiplantae; phylum Streptophyta; class Magnoliopsida; order Rosales; family Rosaceae; genus Prunus; species Prunus persica. The sequence goes on along the minus strand of NC_034011.1, from coordinate 17,376,309 downwards.
ATCACTAATTAGTAAATGACTACATATCAACTTGTCACGTGGCCAAGATATTGAATATATTTGTTTTATAAGATTATTCAAAAATCAATTGCGTCCTAGGTATAGCTACTAGTATAATTGCGTGACATTCTGTTCTTTTATACCTCATTACGATGCTCATAATTGATCTAAGCTTTTCTCTCAGGATACTATAACACGTCTTTATGATAGTTGCACTTCAGATTATAGACTCTCTTATACCGATTCAAGTTCTCTATAAGTGACTCTCAAAATGCTTTGAATGAATTAGATTGTGTGAATGAGTGATATGTGGCTTTTATATAAAAAGTATGTCTATTCTCGACGAGTCAAAAGTTGTATCGTTTCACTTTAAATTGAACAAACACAGCTTATTATTTTGAACAGTCACACCAATTAAACACCATTTCCATTCAATTCAAGCAAATTTTTCCTTGTCAAGCTAGTAACTACTAATGATATGGAGCTAGAGCTGAACCATAGGTAACAATTCGCAGCATTTTCTTCATCTGCAGTTCAAAAGTCATGCCGAGCAGGATCCTGTCAAGAATCAGTACGTGTTGGGTGATGCCCACACCCAACAATAGATAACATTTTTATTATTATTCAAACATCCTTGATTATCGGTAACTGAGAAGTTAATTAGGACTAACCATTACAAAATCACATCTTTGTAATATTATAAAGCTTAAACACAACGCATCGAACAAATGAAGAGTTAGCTAGGTGCTCTAAAAAGAAGATTTTCTTCAGCTTTTTTTAGCATTCTTTGACCAACTATACAGAATTAATCTAAACAAACAAATATAATCATATAAAAATACTATAAAAAGTCGGTTTTTTTCATTAATACTATAACTTCTTTTCATTTGTAATGTGGAGCGCTTGTATAGTTGGTTGATTTTTTTTACCGTATAAATTCTAAACTGTCAAACACCTAATGAATATTTGTGTGTAAACCTTCATTCTCTAATCGTTTTTACTAAAAAATGGAAAGGATTTAATACAAATTACTAAGATTAATAAATAATTAAAGGCCCTCTCAAAAGGCAAAAAATAATTAAAGGCAAGCACGATGCGTTTCCTAGCTAATGGTGCCCCTTAAAATTTATCATAAAAAGAGTGCGTTTGTTGATTCTGTTTTATCAAGTACGACTTTCTGGTAGTTAAAGTTGCAACTGTAAGAAGGTACTTTGTGAATCCATTCAGCAAAACCCACAAAATCTGCCCCAATTATTATTTATTTAATGATTAAATCTGACACAAAAAAACCCAACCCAGTTTTTATATTCAAGAACATGGCTTGGGTGCATGTCCTTAGAATGGGTAGCTGCATCGTGCTTTCTCCAAAGGCAAATTGAAAGAGAGAGCCTCTTTCAATAAAAATTACTTTACTTTTCCCCCCTTTATCTTTTCCTTTTTTTGTGTTGTGGGTTATGACTTCAAGCTGGGGGTGCTTTAAGGGTTGTACATATGAGCTCAATGCTAGGAGAAACACTTGTGTAAAATGGGGATAACATTATTTTGTTATTTTCAGTCAATCGCGGCATGTCATATGTGATAATTTTTCTATGTGACAATCTATGATGGTTGAGTATAACAAAACATTTCATACAAATTTTTCTACAATGCTAGGCTGTATTAAGGGTTGAATTTCTTTGTTCGTCAGTTGTTGCCACATGCCTCTTTACAAAAGCAAAGTTTTCTTGACACATACAAAGTCATCAAAAGCACCAAAAAAGAGAGGAAAAAAAAATGCCCACGTATCAAAATGTGATTTGCCTATGAGATTGACTTGTGATTTGCCAGTATGCAGAATATACTTTCACAATGTACATGGGAGGCAACATGCACATATTCTAGAGGAAGTTGTGCAAGTTCATTTAACTGTTAGTTGTGCATATCATCAAAGAAATGGATCAAAACATGGAGAACGTTAGAATAATACTTTTAAAATTTATAAGCAATTATTCAATCGGGTAAGATTTTATATAAGTTGTGTATAATTTATTAGAGGAAATTATATAATGCAACAATGATAGGCATGTGGAACAATCTTTGCATATGCAGGAATACCAGACTAAGAAGTCTTTAATTGATGGTGAAATTGTAAACTAATCGTTATTCTTCTTAAAGTCAAATACCATTGCCGTAGCTCGAGTTACTAGCTCAACATATGCAACAGGGAAGAATGCTAGGTTAGAATCCGGTACTAAACCCTTAAAGGAGATCATGTCATAAACTAGGGAGAGAAGGAACGTACAAAAATGACTAGATCATTCCTTATAAACTAGGGAAAAAGAAGGAACGTACAAAAATGAAAAGTTGTGTGAGGCCGAAATACGGTGAGGACGTGCTTTAAGCTTGCATAAAAAGTCAGTGCCTTCTAAATTCGAAATATCAAAGAGTACATATGTTGCCGACATTGCAACCTGTAATGATGAAAGAACACACAAACTAGACAATGCTGTATCAGAAAGTTACTGAAGATTTAATATCCACAACATTCATGTCGATTATCTTTAAACTTTTCTGGAGACTGGAAGGCATCCATACACCTGTAATAATGATGTTGCTCACAGAATGATTCAAATGGATAAGTAAACTAATGACCAGAAAATCATGCACAAGTACTTGCAAAGCCAACTGCCACTCCTCATGTCCCTTCAGTGAAATGGACAAAAAGGGAAAAAAAAGAAAAAGAAAGAACCATTTCTAATCCTGCATTTGGGGATGTTTGCACATGAAACATGCATAAGTTGACAAAATAATTGAATAGAGGTTTCAAGTAAAATAATCAATGTATTATGCATCGCTAACATTCTAAAGCACAAATGCAACGATGATTTAATGTCAATTTCATGAGGTTCAGGTATATGGTAAGAGAGTGTAAGGTATGTACATGTTTCTATTCCTAATTCCACCCTCTGTCTTTTCGAAGTGTATGAACGTAAACCTTCAATGCTCAATCAGCCAACAGATATCCGATGACAACCCTCTTATTGCGCCTCTGCACATCCATCCACAACAGGTTCCAAATGCAAAGATTTACCTGGTTGCCTGATTTACAAAAGGGGAAACAGAAGGAATGAGTAACGAAAAATCATATAATTGTAGTGACAACCCAACTTAGCAACCAAAACCTATGACAGCTCACACCCTGCTCCTCTCCACTTGCAGGTCACTTGTAAGATGCTAGCCATCCAATCAGTAAGAGATTGAGTGCTAGCCATCCAAATGGAGAGGAGCTTATTCTTAATTACTCCAGTGAAAAGAGTAATAAAGACTGACGCACAAGAATAAGAATAAGAAAAGGTATGAACAAAGTTTGGAATTAGAGAAAACTCATCAAGACCTTTGATTTAATGAGATATATATGTCCTAAATATTGCACACGACCCATTAAAAGAATCAAACATTGCTACCTTGTCATTGATCCTTATGTTCCATGCATCGTTTTTGGACCCATATACAGGGTCACCAATGACATAAGGAGGTGGGAGAACAGCATTCTTCAGGAGCGGAACTCTCTCAGTAACGTACTCATCATCACTATCATAATACTGATGTGGCCCAAGAGCTTTGAGTATCATTGCCAATAACAAAGACAGTCCCTGCAAAAGAAGACAAATGAACGGTCAACAGAAAGAGAACAGAAACGAAGGAAAGGAATAGCCATGATCTGCAAACCAGAAAGCCCCTCAGATTGAGCAATTATTCATCATAGACAACGCTAACAATAAAGTAATAAAATCATAGAACACGGCAAATCTTAAGAAAGCAATTGAAGTTCTGCAGGAGGGCATGGATCATAGGCAACAAACACCAGTAAAGCAACAAACTTTCGAAACTGTTCAGAGCCTTTTAGTATTCCTCATGAGATTTTGGCTTTTACATTTCCCATGTCAGATTATTATTTTTCCTACACACACATATTCTATGTTTTAATTGTTAGTGGTATGGTATGCAATAAAGTCAAAGTTTACATGGTAACAAGGCAAATTGATCCTCTCTTTATTTCAACTTAACTATACTTGTTCTTTGCAAATTGTATTTTCTTTCACAGCAATTCTGTCACATCTCTCGGGGTTTCATACATTAGTGTACTCGCTCTGGTACAGTACTGGTTTTCCAATTTCTTCTTGATAAAAAGTTCAGGTCAACACGATGTCTCTGTAGAAGTTATGCATACTAGGGTTCTATGGGAAAATATAGATGGGATACGTATCTGGAGATGTGAGAGTTCCCACTGAACTATGACAGAGAATAAAGCATGGTTAATGGCTAATTTATACAACCCACTTAAATTGTCTACTGGAATACAATTGGCTAAGTTTTCTACAGACAAAGAAATACGGGATCACTTGGCAAGGTTGTATGGGCAGACAAATTTGCCAAAAGCTATCAATAGGAGACAGTTATTAGGACTGCTAAACAAGGAGACATAAATTCAAGAGTTTTATACTATTATCATTGCATTTTGGATCAACCAACAGTCACTGAACCTGCAAGGCTTAGTTTCAAGGAGCCCTATAGCACTCCAATAAAATAGCAAAGAATGGCTAATTTTGTGGCACTTTAGGACGAATTGAGGGACCATGTGATTCCATTCTTGACCCTTACCTGATCCCTCTAGTTGATTATGGGGTCAAAGGGCAATTGGGAAAGGAAGCTTGCCTTGAGTCCATTGAAACAAAAGGACTATTTCCAACAAAGGTCAATATATGAACCTAGTGGAAGTGTAAAATTTACATGCGTTTGGGGACTTTGAAGGTCCTTATGGTGATTAAGATTTTGAATAAAGGAGGAATGGAAGGCTTTGGTTTTTATAATTTCAAGGTTTTCTGGCTGATATTGAATACTTGGACAAACCAATAAGTTTGTTGAAGTGAAAGTTTTGTTTACTGGTAGATTATGAGAAGGAAAAAGCTTATATTTTTGCAGAATTTGGTGTTGAAAAAAGGATGATACCAATGTCTCTGGTTGTAGTGAATTAGCTGATGAACCGTGCAAATCATTCTCCAATGTTTCTGGTAGAAGTTTGGGGACTTGTAGAGTTGACTCTCCAATCTTGGGTCTGTAGGCAATATCAAACACTAGAGTCTAGTTCCGAGAGAGAGAGAGAGAGAGAGAGAGAGAGAGAGAGAGAGAGAGACAGAGACAGAAAGAGATGGGAGGAAATTGTTATCTTATCTTTTATTTTTAAGTTTCAAGTCAATATAGTACAGGGTTCACTAACAACTAAACCTTTGAAAACATTGTACTCGGCACGTAACCTTTTTGAAGGCAAATATAACAAATTTCAAGGAAAGGACCATTTTAACAGTCAAAACGGAACTGCACGGGCAATATGATTCAAATTGAAAGTCAAGGAGAAAAGAAACAGGCCAAAGCTCAAGGGGCATTGGGGTAACTGACCCTGCAATATATTTTAAACTCTTGACTGTTTCTGCCAGTCTTGGGAAGACAGATTAATTGAGACTCAATGAACATATAACTTTTCATTTCCTTAAAAGGATGCCACAAAGTTGCAAACACACACGCACACGCACACACATGCATCGCACAGAGAGAGAGAGAGAGAGAGAGAGAGAGAGAGAGAGAGAGAGAGAGAGAGAGAGAGAGAGAGAGACCTGCACACACACAATTGACAAGCCAATCCATTTGCAGATATCAAAGTTCAACCTCACAAATTCTTTGAATTGATCAAATCTCCCAGTTGGATCATCTGGAAAGTCCTGGTTACAAATTGAAATTATTAGCAAACAGCTAAATAAACCACCAATACACTTCATTCTAAGTCATTAACTGGTTAAACAAAAGTAACTAGACTGGTCTTTGAATATATACCTCTTCCCAGTCATGGTTTAGAAATATGTCAGCTGCCACTCCAGCTTCAAGCATGAGGAGTAAGAAGACAAACACCATGTACTGTAAGCAGATAAGGTAAAATACAGACATTTGTATCAAATACTTTTATGAAGAAAATAGTAAAACAATTGAAGCCCCATGGAACTGGACTATATGTCTAAAATAAAATTTACCGAATAAAGGCAACAACCATTTGCAGTGTCTGCAGCAATATGACCTGAGCATGTGATCACACACAGGGTGATCCCAAGGCCAAGAATAGAGTATATAAACCTGCAATTCATGCCACAAAAGTAGTTCTAAAATCAGCATTGAGAAAAAAATAATTATGTGAAACCTTTAGAAAATAAAAACTTAATACATCACAGAAAGTCGTGAATATCAAAAAGAAAAGATTCTTAATCCAGTCCACAACCTTCATGCCCAAATAGCAATGCCGAGGACAAGTAGTCAAAATCAAAATTACTCCATCTAACAAACCAAAAACAAATGGACATGAAACCCTTTACACCAAAATCAACTGCTATAAATGACTAAATCACTAAGGAAAAACCAAATTAATTTGAATTTTAGTTCATTTTTTCTTTCTTTATAAGATAATAATTAAAGCCGAGGAGATTATCTCAGGCCTCTTTTGTTTTTGTGCTTCTGCATTGCATACGAACACAAACCTGTTCTTACAATAAATTGGTAATGAAACACAAGTTTTCACTTCTCAAGGATTTAATTTGTTCTTGTCTTCTTGCTGCTTCCTGGTGTGAAATGGGGAAAAGGTAAGACTGGGAGGATATAATTGGATGGAGGAAACTCCTTTATTCATCTCTGTTCCTCTTAGTTTTAGACTTTAGACTTTTGAAAATGTTTCTATCGCTAGTACATGTGCAAATCCTTTTTTTCCATTGGAATTTTGGGTTTTGCAAAAATCTAAGTGACTCTGAGGCTGCGGAACTTTCCTCTTCGCTCTCTTTGTTAGATTATAGTCCCTTAATGCTGTCTAGACTCGATAAGGGGATCTGGAGGTTGGATTCATAACAAGTCTTTTCATATAAGTCCTTTGCAGGCATATTGTATTACAACTCATGGTTTTTTTCATTTCTACACACATCTTCTGTGATTTGGCAGGCTACACTCATCTTTTTTTCTTTCTTAATTTCCACCTTATGCTTGCCCTTCTGCCTTCTTGTTTCTTCACTTTCCCATTGCATTAAATTTAGGGTGAGGATTGTTGAGGGAAGCTAATTTGAGTAGGGTTGTTCCAGGAAGTTGTGCTGCAGTTTTCTGTGACAAGTTCAAGGTTTTTACGGTGTCAAGAAGGGAGAAGTTCTTTGGAGCTGTGGTGTGATAATAGTGTTTCGGATGGTGTAATTTAGAATGAAAGTGAAGGACTTTGACTGATTTCAGGGGATGATGTGGAATTTTTGTGGAACAAAGTTTCATTGTGGTCTTAGCTGTGTAGTCTTTTTAGTCTGATTAGTGTTGATGGATTTTGTTACCAATGTTAGACTTTAGATTGATTGTCAATGGACTCCTAGTCCTCTGTAATGTTTGCATCTACTTTTTCTGAAACTCAGTAAAATTCTATGTTTCTTATTAAAACAGAAAGAACTAACTTCACTGAAGGAGCTTATAAGGAGAGAGAGTTAAGGGCCATTGTTGAAAACCAAGACAACGAGAGGCATAAGCCTCCAAGTTTATTTTCCTTTAATCTTTCCACCTCCTAAGAAAATAATGCAAGAAAAAGGAAGGTCCCCATACTAAAAGGCAACTTTCAGTAGAATAAGGGAAATTGGCCCACATAAAGGAAGGTCCCCATACTTCAACGGCCATAACAGAACAGATGATCTCAGCCCAAAGTACTTAACTTTCCAAGCAATATACACTTTCATCTTAAAAAAAAAAACAAAAAAAGACATTGTCACTGATACAATGTCTAAGAAAATAAGAAAAAGAAAATTTGTGTACTTTTAAGTTGTTTCCATCTCGTAAATCAAAGATCCCTGGACAGATTTTTATACTTTTTTTCAGGTCCCAGACTATACAATATCTACAACATCCACAACTTAAACTCCCAATTCCCTTATCTTTCCCACATTTTCTCAGGAAACAAAAATTGAAAAAGAAAATGAACATACCAAGGTATTGGATGATGATGAGAATGATCAAATGACAAGTGACCCATGTTCCTTTGCCAGGACCTAATCAACCACAAGGAGTACATGATCATGGCCAACCCAACCATCCCAATCACCGAGTTCACCAACTTGAGGATTGATTGTACGCAGCTCCTTACCACCCCGCCCATGCTTTCTCTCTGCCCACTAGCCAAATTCACCAAAACAATTTATAGGGAACCCTAAATTGAAAATTGGAACCTAGGAACTATGCACGCAGGAGGGTTTGTGGAAATAGGATGATCGTCATTTGGTTCGGTTTTGATGAGTTTAAGGTTTCCGAATTTTACGCTTTTCAAGGTGGATTCGTCTTGCAGTTACCCACTTCCATGAAAATTGTTATTTTTATAATAATAAAACCAAGTATTATATATATATATATTAAGACATCACATTTATCAACAAGCGGGTGCTGTGGTGTAGTGGTTATCACGTCAGTTTTACACACTGAAGGTCCCCAGTTCGATCCTGGGCAGCATCATTACCTTTTTGCATAGAAAATATTATTTGTTATTTATTATTAGTTTTCATTACATTACTTTGTTCATTTTTAAAGCTGTGGGGAGCAAATTTGAGGACCACATAAACTAAAATTGGAACCTGGGCAGCATCATTACCTTTTTGCATCTATTTTTTAAGTTTTGAGGCAAAGAGAAAATATTATTTGTTATTTATTATTAGTTTTCATTACATTACTTTGTTTATTTTTAAAGTTGTGGGGAGCAAATTTGAGGACCACATAAACTAAAATTGGAATCGAAAGACGAAAATGCAACTCGGAATAATATTTTTCCCTTGCAAGGAAGTTAGTTAAGCTAATTTAGTTTGAAACGGTAATCAAATTGACTTATTGCAAAGTTAAGATTGTTTAGCTCAACTCCTAATATGATAACTTACAAATCAAACTAAATTCTCTTTTCAAAACAAACACATTTGCTAACTAGTTCGTCTTCAAATTCCCATAATGTCCACATATTGCTCACGAGTGCCAGCCCTACTAAAACCAAAAGACAAAAAACTTGTTTCTAAAATTTCCCCACAAGTAAATATTGTTCCAGCAGCTTGTTTAAGCAAAAAATGAGAAAATGCATATCTTGGGACAAATTATGACCTCTATTTCACTGGCTGGCATCAAAATCCAAGTACATTCTATAGGCATTTCGATCGGAAGAGTAGTAACCTTCTATGAGGTTATCGATTTTGAAACCGAGTTTCTTGTAAAGATTCACGGCAGGAGTCCTCAAGGGATCAACGTGAAGCGTTATGCGCTGCACATTTCTGGTTCTGCATTTCTGAATGGCTGCTGTCAGCAGTGCCTCTCCATAGCCTTGCTTCCTACAAGCATCCCTCACTGCGGAAGAGAACACCCACATGCACAGAAGAAATCAATGTCTGCTGAATATGAGATGTAAAAATTTACCACTCTAACCGCAAAAACATCTGTGCAGCAACTTATTTCTAGATTTTATTTGGAGACTTTCATCAAATAGCTTCTGGGCATATTTAAAATTTCAGCAAGCTAAAATTGTGTCTACTAAATAAGCAGTGAAATCCAATAAGGAAGCATACCAAATTCGTTCCACTAATTAATTTCATGGTTACTTTAAAAAAAAAAAAACGTAAATTCAGCATTTTGGACAATTCTATCACATTCAGCGAGAGCTTCATATTGATCATCTCATATCCACACAGAAATAAAACCAACCCACAAGGCATCAAAACCAACACAAATCAAAGAAGCCAAACTAGCAAAGAAAAATAAGCGAAAAATCAGAGCTCTTTTGAACATGATATTTAAACCTCGGACTGTAAATGCTCAAAAATCGCATTTGAAGAAGAAATCGAAGAAAACTGATGTGTATGAAAATAGTTCAGGAAAGTAAATGGGTTTTCAAACCTGCGAGCTTTGTGATAGAAGCGGACAGGGAAGAAGGCCAGGAATACATGACATAGCCTGCAACTTCACCATCTACCTCCCTGTAAAGCAATCCACTGTTCTTCTTTCTCAGTTCTGCATCAAAGCTTCTAGCAAGAGATTCATGTTTGGGAAAGATCTTTTGCTCTAGCTTCACTATGTCTTCCACTACCGTGCCCCAGTTGGGAGAGTTTCTTTGGAGCTCCACAATGACCCCCGTTGCCATTGATGAAGAATTGGAGCTTGAGTGTTTGTATTCTTCTTGTTTCAACGGTTTATTTGGGTATCGCCATCTTATAGTTTAACTGATATTGTGAACAAATCGCAACTAAAATATTGGGTTTTCTTTTGTTAGTACCATAATCAACCGAGCGCATTCGGTATTGGGAGACCAGCGCGCATACAGACCAATAGACTGCCGAAGAAAAGAACTTCTGGGAATCCCTAAACACCGATGACATCATCATAATCCCAGCTACCGAAGACACCTTCCTCTGATGTGACAATTGCATGTCGAATGTGGTTGTCGAAACCCTCAACTACATAACCTAAGCCTTGAACACGTGTCGCCACCACAGAGATTTGCACAAAGTCCCACATCGAAACTTTGTGCAAATTCCCACTTGCACTTCTCCATAAAAGAGGAATAGTGCCTAAGTAAAAGGGAGTAACTACTTTTCACCTTTACTGTTACTTTGCAAAAATTAATGTGTACCTTACACTTGATGACTTAAGCATTGTAGAGCCTTCGCCAGATACCACATCGGTACCCAAAGCTTGACGATTGCTTCTTCCATCTTTCTTCTGCAGGATCGATTTGTGGTCGAAGGCCCTTCATTGCCTTAGGTCCTAACCCCCTAATCCTATTGAAGACCATACACTTCTTCTATCTAAGTTGAAGCCCGATTTTGGGCTTCAACAGTTTGGCACCGTATGTGGGAATCGACTTTTGAATCCCACATCTCTACTAGTCTCGCTCGCTCCTTCGCCTATAATCAAACCCGTCATCTTTTCAGTCCATCACATTCCATCATGCCGAGTGAAGCTAGTCTTGGCACTCAGAATCACACCTCTTAGTGGAATCCTCCAGAAGGAAACCTTCAATCGATGAGCATCTTCAGGCCAAAATGGAACGACTTCGTGCCGATGTTGCCAAAATGACGGAGAACTAAGACAACTTCAGCACCAAAAATGTCAAGTTGGAACATGATTGTTGAAACCTTGAAACATAACTGGGAGAACACTCGCCATTAGTTAACCTAGCACGATGACACCCAAGGTGTCGGGCATACCCTACTGAATCAACTAGCCATCTCTCTGCACAGCGCTTCAACGCATCCTAAGCCTGACAAAGGCAAATGCCACCTTCATCTTAAAGCAGCCAAGTCACGACCTCTCTAAATTTCCTCACCAAAGGACTGGCCTCATGCCCCAACCAAGGTATACAAGGATTGTAGGGATCACATCTCTAAGCTTTGACCAAAACCCCATTCAGATTCCCATCGACCTCGACAACCCATGTGTCGCTCACCTTAGCCTTCTTCTGAAGCCCATACGTCTCCCTCCTCAAGATGAGGAGGTTAGTGATTTTGAAAATTGGGAACCTTATAACCTTGAGGATTATGAGCCTTATCATTCTGAAGCCTTCGAAGAATGGGAAACTTATCCACCGCTACCCACTTGACACCACCAATCTTCCACCTGATATCCTTCCTCATACCAATCCCGCCATGCAACTTTTATTTGAGAAGGTTCGCTATTGTAACACCCCTGACCCCATTTAATTGTTTTATTCAATTTATTTCTATTTGTGAAATTGCAATTTTTGCCCTTAGGGATAGGGTCACTTTAATCACTTGTTAACCTGAAAGAATTTTAGGGAATTGAGTGGCACCGTTGCGTAGAGCTCGCCGATACGAGTTCGTAGACAGGCAGCATGCTCAATTCCGAGTTGTAATGAGCCCGTAAAGGTCAGAAAATCGAAAAGACATAAAAGGAATTTTGAAATTTGTCAAAAAACCTTAAATACCCAATTTCCTTTATCACGGGCGTGTCACTCTCTCCTCTGTCTTTCTCTCTCCCCGACCCTAGTTCTCTCTCTCATTATGTGCGATAGCTGCGCGCTTTAAAGAGTGGAGCAGCGTCGTCCAGCCAGCTCAAGCCAAGGGACCAGACCCAAAAGAACCGGGCCGGCCTTCTCTTCCCATCCCTCACCTCTTCCGATGAACCCAGGCCTTCCAGCGTTGGCGAGAGCTCGAAAAAGGCCCGACAGTTCTTAGTACTTCCAACGCCATTTCCAGCGACTCCGACGGCCAAATCCATCGATCCAGGCATGATTCTTCATCTACTCAATGTGCTCTAGCTAATGGTATGGTTGTTTAGGATCAATTTGGAGTGTTTAGAGTTTGATCTAAAACCTAGGTTTTTGTTTGACTGTGAGGTGCTTTTCCGGCTAGCTTCGGCCACTTTTCCGATCTCTAGAATTTATTCAAGCCACCCACCACTGCCGGTGGCTAGTGGCGGCTCGTGAGCCACTTTTTGGTGGTTCATTGAGTTCCAAAATACTCTCCATGTTGTCCCGAGCATGACGGTATTTTCGGATTATAAATTGGATACCGTTTGACGATCGAACTTATATTACGCCTGTTAGGCGGTATCTGGGTTTGATAGGTTTGGACCGTCTGATCGGTCTCATTTTCAAATATGTCATTCCTCATATCTTTAGGATCGTGTAGAAACTTGCGGATTGAGAATCGGAGTCCTGGATACTCCGAGTTAATGAATTTGGGGTTAGGTAAACCGGCTAACTTCCGATCGTGTGATCCAGAGCGATCCGACCGCTCGATCGAGACTAAACCCTCGGGACTTGGTTAATAGACATTGTTGGACCTATAGGAATCTTCGGATCAAACTTCCTCTTTTTTTGGTCAACCGGGTTTGTGGGGTCGACGGTTCTTAGTTCTTCCAACGCCATTTCCAGCGACTCCGACGGCCAAATCCATCGATCCAGGTATGATTCTTCATCTACTCAACGTGCTCTAGCTAATGGTATGGTTAGTTAGGATCAATTTGGACTGTTTAGAGTTTGATCTAAAACCTAGGTTTTTGTCTGACTGTGAGGTGCTTTTCCGGCTAGCTTCGGCCACTTTTCCGATCTCCAAAATTTATTCAAGCCACCCATCACTGCCGGTGGCTGGTGGTGACTCGTGAGCCACTTTTTGGTGGTTCACTGAGTTCCAAAATACTCTCCATGTTGTCCCGAGCATGAAGGTATTTCTGGATTATAAATTGGATACCGTTTGACGATCGAACAAATATTACGCCTGTTAGGCGATATCTAGGTGTGATAGGGTCGGACCGTCCGATCGGTCTCATTTTCAAATATGTCATTCCTCATATCTTTAGGATCATGTAGAAACTTGTGGATTGAGAATCGGAGTCCTGGATACTCCGAGTCAATGAATTTGGGGTTAGGTAAACCGGCTACCTTCTGATCGTGCGACCGAGAGCGATCCGACCGCTCTATTGAGACTAAACCCTCGGGACTTGGTTAATAGACATTGTTGGACCTATAGGAACCTTCGGATCAGAAATTAGAGGTGGTGGGCCCCACGGACCCTGTTGACCAAAAAACAAGGAAGTTTGACCAAACTGTTGGCCACGGGTCTTTTGAGATCGTCTCATCCTTTGGGGAAAGTACTAGAATGGCCTTAGGATCTTTCTAAAGTTGTGTACACACGTTAAGTTTCCGAGAACTAGGGTTTTGAATTTTAATTCGTGGTTGAGGTCGTTTACTAAGTTGTGATAGTTGGACAATTGTTTTAAGCGGAATTTTGGAATGTATGTATATATATGTGTGTGTTATTTGTGTTATAGATTGGGACTTGGGGATGGTGTGAATTGATGCATGACTTGATGTTGAATAACGATATTTTCTGTGCGAGCCTGAAATTCAAATTTGATGGTGGAAAACTGAATGGTTTGGAATTTAGTATTTGGTTAATAGAGTTTTGAAAATGTGCTATCGGATCGGTTTCGGCTTTTACACTGTGACTTGGGAATACATAACTATTGTTATTATTATTGTTATTATTACCACTATTGTCGTTATCATTATTATGTATAAAGACTTGCATGTTGAGTGGGAAGTGGGGCTATGTATATGTATATTGTATATATAAAATATTGGAATATGGGTTTGTGAATTTCACCATCATATGTACCTTCTCTGGTTAGATTTGGATGATAACCACACGTGCGTTGAGGTATTTTCTGACGTGTGTGATGTTGATGACCAAGGCACCCTTGGCGGGGTGTGTTGTAGGCCTTGACCGGCATTCCGCGGGTGTAAGACTTGTTTCAGCCGCACGTGTATTGAGAATTCTACCGTGCGTATCTGGGGAGCAATAGTCCCTCGGTTGGACTGCTTATTTCCTGGCCACATGAGTATTGAGGATTTTGCCATGTGATCTAGTAAACCAATTACCGTGTTGGATTGTTTTCCCCCGGTACATGATGTGCACTATGATATGTACCTCCCATGTTATTGATACTTGATATATTAGACACACAGTAACACTTCAGAGGTGTGTCAGGATACCAGGCACCCTTGATTGGGTGTACTGAAGGCCTTGACCGGCAGTTTGAGCGCTTAGGAGGGATATTCAGCCACACGTGTATTGAGGATTCTACCGTGCGTGTCTGGGGAGCAATAGTCCCCCGGTTGAACTGCTTATTCCCTAGCCACATGAGTATTGAGGATTCTGCCCTTGTTGGATTGTATAATGTTCAAGTTTCTGTTTTTTTAATTGAGGTGTTGTTTTTGGTTAATATCATGTTTAAATTAGCATGAAATTAGCATTAATGTTTAAGATTTTGTTTTGTTTTGTTAGATTGTATAATGTTTAAATTTATGTCTTTTTTAATTGAGGTTAATATCATGTTTAAGTTGTTGTTTTTTGTTTCTTAAAGAATTCATGAATGAGTCGAACTCATTTGGAGAGGTGCATGCTACTACTAATATTGAAGTTGGTTCGTTATCCGCATTCGTATCTGCATCCGCATCAACATCTTTACCCACTGTACCGATCCCTCAACATAAAGATGAAATTTAAAAAGTATTGGGGTGACCTTAATAAATTGAACCAAATTTTGATGGTTGTTCTTGTTCTTGACCCTCGATACAAATTGGGGAACTTGGAGTTTATCTTGAAGAGCCGGTTTGAAAATTTGGAAGATGCAGTTAAGAAGAAGAATGAGATCAAAGAGATTTTAAAGAAGCTTGATGAGGAGTATGCCATGCTGCCACTGCCACCACCACTACCACCATCCACTCAAAGTATTAGTTATTGTTCTAGTGATACTACTACCATGAATACAACAAGTAGTAACTTAAGCCAAGTGGGAAAGAAACGAAGGCAAATGAATGAAAATTGGAGAAAAGAGACTCAAGCAAATGATGTTGTGATATTAGAGCATGAGATTGATAGGCACATCACCGACCCTATTGAAGATGTGGTTCACGAATTCGATATTTTAAAGTGGTGAAAATTGAATGAGGTTAAGTATCCGGGTTTGGCACTTATTGCAAAGGATGTGCTTGCCATCCCGGTATCAACGGTGGCTTCAGAATCATGCTTTAGCACAGGTGGTCGGGTAGTTAATTCATTTTGTGCTTCTTTGACTCCTAAGATTGTGGAGGCCTTAATTTGCTCTGAAAATTGTTAAGGTTGGATGACATATCCTATTTACAAAATGAGCCAACAATTCAAGAGATGGAGTTCTATGAATCCATTGAATAAGGTATTTCTTTGTAATTTTATGTGCTTTATCATTGTATTATATAGTTTGTATGTTTCACTAATGTTTTAATGGGTTTATGTTTTTTATATATAGATATTATGAGTTCATCCACACCTCCTAAGTTTGCCCCAACTACTTTTAAATGTTAGGAGGAATTTAATGAAGTTGCAATACTTGGGACTACATGCCTCTGTGGAGTTTTTGCATGCTTGTATTTTGTTTATATTTTATCGCAGTGGGATTTTAATTTATTTTGGAGCTTATTTTGATGAATTTGGATTGTAATTTATATTTTGCTGAAGTTGGATTGTAATTTATATTTGCTGAAGTTGGATTGATTTTGATGTGTTAAAAGCTTGGTGAAAGTTTAAATTTGGGCTTGGCCTATTTGATAATGAACAAATTGGTCAAGTTTATAATATAGTTATATTTTGGGCAGGTCTGTAATATAATATAATTTTGGGAAGATCTGTAATATAAATTATATAATACAATTTTAGGCTCAGGCCAAAAACTAGAAACCACAAGAACCGAACCAAAACAGGGCAGTTCGGGTTGGTTGGGTTTTGCTTATGAATTTTTGTCAAAACTAGACCGGACCGAACAGGTCTTTATTTTCAGTTCAGGCTCCAATTTCATGAGAAAACTACCCTGAGTATTGAGTTCACTGGATCTTTCAACTAATTTGTAGATTATCAAAAGAAAAAAAAAGGGTAAAGATTTCATTACATATGTATTATGTATGATATTTTGGTCTTTTTGGTTACTTTGGAATGTATTGTGAGTTCGAACTTTTTTTTATAAATATTTGTAAGAGGCCCCCTCATACATGAAATTATATCTTTGCCATTGATAAGACCACTAGGGTGTGCCTCATGGACGACCTAGGCATAAATGATGATGTGGTTATGTACAACCCTACGACTACCTCCGACCATGAACACAGTGCCATATTTGTTATAAAAAAAAATGTAGTTTTCCTTTTTCGTAAAGCCAAATACAAAACATTTATATTATAAATAACATATAAACAAATTGAAAAACTTTTAAAGTACAATGAAATTAAAGAAAAATAAACTAATAGGTACGTAAAAGCAAAATAAATTATAAGTAAGAAGTTGAGTTTGGTACGGTGAAGCATGTCAAAGACGCTGTCCTAAAGCCTTTGTAGCCTCCCTACGTGCAGGTACTGATAATCTACAAGACTCCAAAATATGACCCCTTGTACACAAACTCAAGATCCGCTATGAGCACGTTCGTAGACGGATATAGGTATCCAAGTCACAGAACCATTGTCAAAATAATAATATAAAGTAGAGAATATATATAAAAGTAGAAAAAGGAGAGAATTAGTTTGTGATGGTGATTGTGGTATGTGATATTTTGATGGTGTATTGTGGTTGTTCAAATGTGAAGGAGGAGTGGCCTTTTATAGGCATCCAATAACATGTAACCTTCACCACATTAAACTGGAAAATTAAGTAGAAATAAAACCTAAAAATTAAATATTTATAACCCCCACAATAAATAAAATAAAATAGCCAAAATAATAAATAAATAAAACGGTTAAAATTTTAAAACTTTTTTAAAATTCCAACAATCCCCACAAGGTTTTCAAAATTTTATCATGACAAAAAAAATTAATGAAAATATATATTTATATATGGGCAACATAATACTATGCAGTAGGTGTAGGTGCCTTTCGGGCTTGAACTTTCACTTAGTGATGATAGCCTCCATTTGAGGAACCTGAGTGTACAAAGTATTGAACTCGGCACCTTTGACCAAACTTCAACATATCCCACACATAGTATTGGTTGAGACTTGGATGCAGGGTAGCACTATTTATGGCAATGTGCTAATCTTGATTCTCATGAGAGTTACTAGAGAATAGCCTAATTCTCACAGTCGCGGCCTCACGAAGTCTCTCACTTAGGTGAGTTCTCTAAGAGTACATGTGAACTGCACCCTGCGGGAGTTTGCCTGCCTCGAAACTCATTTAGGAATCACCAATCATAGAAGTTGGGTTACCTCCCTTGGTGACTCCCTTACGGGCTTAAGCACATCCCCCTCCACATTTTGCATCAATAGCCTCCTCCACGAGGCATGCATACCAGGACTAGCCTTCACTAGGCATATATAATGTAGGTCATGTATTTGTTCTCCATTTTAGCGTGCTTTAAACCTGTATGTTATTAAAATATTTCCTACACAATCTTGCACACAAATAATTAGTGGATTTCAGCTCAGTATATAATGTAGGTCATGTCATTGGTATCTGAATACCTCTCAAATATTGGTACTCAAA
Source organism: Prunus persica (assembly GCF_000346465.2). Classification (NCBI taxonomy): domain Eukaryota; kingdom Viridiplantae; phylum Streptophyta; class Magnoliopsida; order Rosales; family Rosaceae; genus Prunus; species Prunus persica. Next base: position 17,358,224 of record NC_034011.1, on the reverse strand, counting down.
TATGGGTCTGCAATAGTCTTTGAAACTATGAGTGCACCTGATGAAGCTATGAACAAATTATGCAACGCTTAATTCATTAAATAAATTTAATTATAAATACTAAGTATTTCAGGATCCTCTTACTCCCTTTTTGTGCACTCTAAGTGGCTGAAATCATGATCACATATCCAAGTTGAAATTGTATCTTCTTAATTCTCAATAGGAACCTATAAGACAGTAAGCAGTCTCTACCAAAATTTTATACCAAGGTCGTCATTAGTTGCACACATTTTCATGTCAAAATTGAAGATGAGTTAGTCTCATAATAAACTTTCATAATGAAACAAATTTCACACAGACACAGTATGTTTGCCAAGGAAATATAAAAATTATTATGTTACTAAATGAATATAATGAATCTTTCCCGTGAGAACATAAAGAAATTGAAAACACACACAAAATTATGGGAAAGAGAAGTGAGAAGGAAAGCGTTAAAGTTACAAATATAATTACAACATTAAAGTTCCCATTTAGGAAAATTCAAAACATTGCTAAGTCACAGAACACTGCCAAAATAATAATATAAAGTAGAGAATATATATAAAAGTAGAAAATGAGAGAATTAGTTTGTGTTGGTGATTGTGGTATGTGATATTCTGATAGTGTATTGTGGTTGTTCAAATGTGAAGGAGGAATGACTTTTTATAGGCATCCAATAACATGTAACATTTACCACATTAAACTAGAAAATTAAGCAGAAATAAAAAATAAAAAATAAATATTTATAACCCCACAATAAATAAAATAAAACAACTAAAATAATTAACGGCTAAATTTTTAAAACCTTTTTAAAATTCCAACAATATTTTTATAAGTTATTAGTCTCTAATAAAGGGTTTATATGTGAAACTCCCTAAACAACATATTTTAATTTTTCATAATTAGGGTCAGAAAGTTTTGATATCAACAAGGTTCTAGATGCTAACAGAAGAAGAAGAATGGAAGAAGAAGAAGATTGGAGAAATAGAAAACAGAGGAATCGAGAGAACAACAGAGAACATGTATTTCAGATTTCTTTTTCCTTAATGAGAAATATAGTGAGTCTTTTATTATAGTCCTAGCTAGTTGAAGCTTTGCTTAGCTACAAAAGCTCCTACGAATAACCCACGTGATTATTACAACAACTAACATAACTAATACATGTGATTAATATGATAATATCACAGCCTTAACACGTCACTAACTAATCACACGTCAGCTTAACCTCTCTCTTTATATATATATAAAGAGGAAATAAAAATAGATTTCAAATTAATAAACAACAACAGCTCCACTGAATCTTTATTCATTACATAGCATCCAAACTGATCATTCTGACTCACTCTTAACAAATTCTAACAGAAATAAATTTAGGCAAACACTGGCTAGCTCACTAGCCAAACACAACCAGTTGGTTCTCCTTAATTAAACACATTTGTTGATGCTCAAAACGGCCCGGCCAATATTGAGTCCAACTTAGTGATTAGATGTGCTGAGTCTTCAGCAGAGAAGAAGGCTGAGGCCCTTGGTGAAATGGGTTGGTGAGAGACTTGTAGAAGGTAAAAAGAGGAGAAGCAATCGTTAAGCTTCGGACACCGGTGTGGTGCCGGCCGAAGGTTCTCCGATGCCTAAGTCAGTTACAAGTAGTAATTCTGGCAGAGTAACAGTAAAAGTGGGAGAATAGTTGTGCTTTGTACCTGGGTACTGTTCCCTATTTATAGGGAGGTGAAAGTAGGAGTTTTGCACAAAGTTCCAATGTGGGACTTTGTGCAAGCCATTGTGGTGGCGACACGTGTCCTGGAGATTAGGTTTGGCAGCTGGGAGCTTCGGTAGGTGTCTGGCACCTCGGAAGTGTGTCTTCCTTCGGCACAGGAGAAGGCGTGGCTGCCTTGGTGCTAGTCACTTTGGTGCTGGGTCTGCTCGGTTCATTATGGTGTAAACAGTAGTCCCCCAAGTTCGCGGTCGAGAAGTAACTTCTGGGTTGGGAACTTGTGAGTTTTCGTAATTGTAACCGAGCATCCCAGCTTCGTTGGGAGCCGCAGGGCACTCCCTAGTCCCCCAAGTTGGCAAGCTAGGAGTTGCGTCAACACATGGTAGTTGGGTATCTTGGTACCTGGGCATGTTGCAGATAATATGGGAGCTGGGTCCGTAGGGGAGCCGGACCTTCGAGGGAGCCGAGTCTTGTGGAAAATTTGGACTTCCCACAATGTGTCCATGGCCCTTGCCGTTCGGCATGGGTCTAGCTCCTTTTTTTTTTTTTTTTTTTTTTTTGTGAATGGCCGGGCCATTTGGAAATTTTGGACTTCCCCACAAAGCCTCCATGGCCCTTGCCGTTCGGCAAGGGTCTAGAAATTTTTTTTTTTTTTTTTTTTTTTTTTTTACTTGGGAGCTAGGTCATAGAGGGAGCCGGGTCGTTTTTGAAAATTTTGAACACGCCATAGTCCCCCAAGGCCCTTGCCGTTCGGCAAGGGTCTAGCAGTTTTGCAGGGCCGGGCCATGTTGAGAGAGATTGAAGGCTTAGCTTGGATTGGGCCTTCGGCAAGTAAGAAAGGCTTGAGTTTGGCCAAAGTGGGCTTCGGCATGTAAGAAGGCTAGGGTTTTGATAGGGGGTATAAAAATGGGATGGTTATGCCGTTTGGCAAAGATCCATTCGGCAGGTTGAGGTAGAACAAAATTTTGAAATCCAATCTTGCCATTCGGCAAGTTCTTGGAGTCCCGGTCTTGGAGTCACGGCTGTGGAGTTGCTGTCCGAGGGCTCTGCAGGTGGCTGAGGTTCGGCAGGGCAGCTGGAGTTCTTTTGGGGGCTGAGCTTCGGCGGCAGCACGGGGGTTGAGAACCTTCGGCAGGGCAGCTGGAGGAGCTGGGCGTTGCAACTTTACTTCGGCAGGGGGCGCGGCAGCTGATTCGGCAGGCGTGGTGCTGTGCCGATCGGCAGGGTCTAGTCGAGGTGCAGTTGAGGTGCTGCGGAGATCGAAGTGGAGCTGCGACTAATCTTGCCGTTCGGACGAAGGGGCTGGGCTGCTGTTTCGGCAGGCGCATCGAGGCTGTGCTGTCCGAAGAGTAGCTGCTGTTCGAGGTAGTGTGTTGGCTGTGTTCACGCTTCGGCAAGGGTCTGTGGAAGATTGAATTTCCTAGGACCTTGCCGTTCGGCAAGGAGCTTGGCGACGTCGGGCAGTTGAGCACGGCTGGTGGTTTTCGGCAATCTAGGTGTGCAGCAGCACCGATTGCGATTTGTCTTCGGCAAGGGTGATTGGGCCTAGCTAGACGAGTGGTCTTCACGAGCGTGGCCGAAAAATAGCTGGGTGTGGAGAGTAGTTTGGCCGAAAATAGCTGGGCCAAAAAATAGCTAGACAGTCCATTCGGCAGGTGAGTCCCCCATTTGTTGTTGCCCGGGCCTTGCCGTTCGGCAAGCTCAGCTAAAATTTATTGTGAAATTGGTTTGGGTGTCTTGATCAAATTTCTGCCCTAGCCTTGTAGTGGGATTGGGCTTATGGAGTAGGCTAGCAAACTTGGGATTTTGAGGGCCTCCATTTTGTTTTTGCACGGGCCTTGCCGTTCGGCAAGGCCCCTAAATTTCCCTAAATTTTTGTTTTTGGTTTGTGTATTTTGAAAATTGAATTTCAAATTGTGTGTAGGTACAAGGGATTTGGGAGGGAATATGAAAGGGTGCTAGGGTTTGCTCGTGAAACGAGGCGTGGTACCCTTGGTTGGCTATTTAATAGGAACTTGGGTGGTGAGGGCATCACACTTGGCTTGAGTTGAGAAAAATTGTGAGAATTTGAAGGAGAGGAGAGGCGATTTCCGGCGATTCCTTCGTGGTGGTGCGAACAAGGTTAGACCTCATTTCGCTTGACTTTTTGAATTGAAATGTATTGTTTTGCATGAACATGTTGAAGGCTAGGAAGAACACATTGAACATGAGCATGAACATGATGAACACGTTGAACATATGTATGAACATGTAGAATTCTTGCCGGGATACCAAAGAACATGTAGATTTGCCAAATTTTTGTTGTTGTGGTTCGATCCTCTCTGCATGTGCATTTAGTTCCTTTTTCTTGTTTTTCCATATTTGTAGATGTCTGAAAGTTCTGATAGGGAAAGTCTTGACCCCCCTGCCTTTGGTGGGGATGATACTGAGAGTCAAGAGCCGAGTCAATATATATGTTCTGAAGAGGAAAGTTCAGAGACAGAGGGTATGGCGGAAGGAACCATAGAAAGTAGGATGATAGGCCCTGGGGGTGAGAGGGCTGAGCCATCGGGAGACTCTGGGTCGGCTGCATATAGGGAGATGCAGAGAAATTATATAGAGTTAGAGGCTATAGCAAATCGGGTTCTAGCCTTGCCTCAAACGCAAGAAGTGGGTTCGAGCAACCAGGCATCACCATCAGGGTCTGTGGGTATAGCCGTGGCTTCAGTATCAGAGGGATTAGACATCCGGGTTGGTGTCCCGTTGCCGAGGCGGAATACACTTACAGAAGCGAAATTGGCCCAGCTACGAACAGATTTTTGTGTGCCAGCCTATGTGGGCCTGAGGTTACCCACTGAGGCCGATGTAGTCAGATATCCTTCGGATGGCTCCGTGATGATTTTTACAGATATGTATCGGCACGGCTTCAGACTACCGTTTCATCCGTGGGTTCAGATGATGTTGGCCAAGTTGGGGTATGCACCGGGGCAGTATAATCCCAACTTTTGGATTCTTCTTCATGGGGTGTATATTGCCTGGTGGTTGGCTGGGTTAGGGGAGCCAACGTTTGAGCAATTCATGTACCTGTACTCCATTTCGAAGCAGCAGGGGAATTTTGGCTGGGTACAGGCGAATTGCCGAAAGGCGAAGGAGAGGGGCTATTTTATTGGACACAAGCCCACAACGCAAAAGTCCTGGAGGAATAGGTGGTGCATGGCTTATGGGGACTGGGAGTGTCCTCCAGGGAAGAGCGTTGTCCAGCACATTCCTACCCACTTCCAGTCTATAGGTCCTTGGCCCCATCCCTTAAGATTGTCTAATGCCTGATTGTGTTGTTTTGGCTCCTATTTTTGGTTCTGTACTTCCTCTGTGCCAGTGTAAATGGCTAAGTAGTTTCTAACTCTTGAAGCAGGTTCAGTGAAGTGGGGCCCTATCTCCAAGGAGCAAGAAGACGAAGTTGAGTGGGTGAGGGCGCAGCTATCAGAGACTGAGCGTGAGTGCGGGAACCTAGTCACGCAGAAGAATTTGTTTGAGTCCGGACTGCTGCAAGGAAGTAAGTACCTGGGTTATCTTTTTGTTTTGTACTGAGCCTTTTGTGGTTGTGACTAATGTAGTTGTTTTGTTTGTTTGGACAGTGGCTGGCATCATAAGGGGGAGCACGAAGGTGGCCGTAGACATTGATGAGGCCGAGATGCAGAAGCGGCTGAGGGAGTCTCGGGCCAAGAAAGCTGAGAAGAGTGCTGGAAAACGACCCAGGGATGATGACGAGGGTCGGGTCGCGGACGTGCTGGGGAAAAGGAAAGCCTTGGAGGAGGCTCATCAGCATGTGATGGGGTCAGGGCCGAGACTTCCGCCTTTTGATCTGCAGGCACCGCCGAAGCTACCCTTCGGCATGGAGGACGTGTTCGCTGAAGGGGTAGAGAAGGTAGACTTCGGCAGGTTACGCCAGCAGAAGAAGGAGGTCAACCTGGCGATGCACCGGCAGGAGGTGCCTTTAGTGAACGTCTTCCTGGAAGGCGTGAAGAGCGACCCTGAGGCTCTGGAGAGGACTCCAGCTTCTTCCTTCATTGACCGGGCCCAAAAGACGATCCTCACCTCTGCCTATGTAAGTGTTTAGGCCCTTTTTGAATGTATTTGTGTTGGAATATTTATGTGTGGATTGACTAACATGATTTTGGTTTTGCAGGCCTTTGGCGAGATGTACGTCAGCATGGCCAAGGCTGACAAGGAGATCCAGAGGCTGAAGAGGCGGGATGAGCTAGCCAAGAGCAAAATGGCGGAGGCGCAGGAGGCCATCCAAGAGAAGAACGCCTTGCTGGTTCAAAAGGCGGCCCTGGCCAAGGAGGTGGAGGAGCTGAAGAGATCGAAGGCCGAGGAGGTGGCTGCTGCCCGAGTCGAGGCGATTGAGTCCTTCCGATCCTCAGAGGAGCTGAAGAGCTACATCATGGATCGACTGGTTGATGAGCAGCTTCGCTGGGAAGATAGGTTGGTTAGGTTCAATCCCTCGGTGGAGATTAACTTTGACACCAGTGGCGAGCCTCCTGCACAGACCCCTCCTGCTGATGCTAGCGCCCCGACACCAGAGGCTGAGCCAGCCACTGAGGATGCCCCTTCGACCGAGTCCTGAAGGCGTTGCCTTCGTGATGTGTTATAGCTATTTTGTACTCTAGTGATTGTGTTGGAACACTTGTTTATTTTGGTTATGTATGAACATTTGTCCTTGCCTGGAGCAAGGCTGTTTTTATTTATGATATGAGACTTGTGTGATATCAATTGAGCTAATAAAGTAAGAGCCATGTGAATGTATGAAAATGAGCCAGAGTCAGGCGTTTCATTTAAATAGGTGCCGAAAGGCAGAAGGTACAAGTGGTCTAGGGTCTAGATACCTTGCTTCTACCTTACAGTAAAGAATCAAGGCCAAAGTATTGTCCTAGGTATGTTTACTTGTAATAATACTTGAGGTGGTCAGCATTCCACGGGTAAGGCAGCGTCTTGCCTGTGGAATCACGAAGCTGATAAGTGCCAGGGCGGCAGATTTTGATAATCTCATAAAGACCTTCCCATGTAGGGCCGAGGGTACCTTCGTTGGGATTTTTGGTAGCCAAGGAAACTTTGCGCATGACCCAGTCCCCCATTTTGAAAGCACGGGGCTTGACTCGGGAGTCGTAATATTTGGCGATCCGTTGTTTGTACGCTACATTACGCATGCTCGATTGGTCTCGGAGCTCGTCAATGAAGTCGAGGTTGAGGGCCAACTGCTCGTCATTCGCCATGGCATCGTAAGTGGAGGTTCGGTATGTGGGCTGGCCAATCTCTACCGGAGCCACGGCCTCGGTTCCAAATGATAGGGAGAACGGCGTTTCACCCGTGGATGAGCGGAAGGTGGTGCGGTAGGACCAGAGTACTTCTGGGAGTAGTTCTGGCCAGCAGCCCTTGGCTTTGTCAAGTTTTGTCTTGAGGGTCTTCTTGATAATTTTGTTCACGGCTTTGACCTGGCCATTGGACTGAGGATGGGCTGGGGAGGCGAAACACAGACGAATCTTGAGGTTGGAACAAAATTGCTTGAATTTGGCGTTGTCAAATTGCCGGCCATTGTCGGTGACGATGGAGTTGGGGATGCCGAAGCGACATACAATGTTTTGCCACACAAAGGATTCGATGCGAGCCGCAGTGATGGTGGCCAAGGCCTCGGCCTCAGCCCACTTGGTGAAGTAGTCTACGGCCACGACTGCATACTTGACTTGGCCTTTGCCCTCTGGCATCGGTCCAATGAGATCCAGTCCCCATTGGGCAAATGGCCAAGGACTGACCATGGCCGTCAGTGGTTCTGCCGGGAGTTGTGGGATGTTGGCGAATCTCTGACATTTGTCGCATTTCTGGGTGAAGGCCTGGGCGTCAGTGTGGAGTGAAGGCCAGAAGTATCCTTGGCGGATTGCCTTATGAGCTAACGAGCGTGCGCCCGAGTGGTTGCCGCAGATGCCTTTATGGATTTCTCGAAGGACATAGTGACCCTCCTCTGGAGTCAGGCATCGGAGGTAAGGAAGGCTGAAACCCCGCTTGTATAAGGAGCCGTTAATGATCAGGTAACGGGCAGAGCGATGGCGAACGCGCCGTGCTTCTGCCGGATTAGCCGGTAGTGTTTGGTTCTGTAAGAACTGGAGGATGGGGTCCATCCATGTAGGGCTGTGAGCAATAGTGCAGATGAGTGGGGCTTGTGTGCTGGGCTGGGCCAAAAACTCGATGTGGATGTGTCGACCCATTCCTTGCTCCAAGGCTGATGCCAACCTGGCTAGTGCATCGGCATGGCTATTCTCGGAGCGCGGCACTTGCTTGATAGAGTGGGCGTGGAAGGTCGCCAGCAAGTGTCGAGCGTGCTGGAGGTAGGCCGTCATAGAGGCATCCTTAGACGTGAAGTCCTGGTTGACCTGGTGGACCACGAGTTGTGAATCGCTGAATATCCGAATTTGCCTGGCGTCCATCTCCTTGGCTAATCGAAGACCAGCTAAGAGTGCTTCATATTCGGCCTCATTGTTGGAGGCTTGGAATTTGAAGCGAAGGGCGTACTCGAGGGCAACCTTGTCTGGGGAGATGAGAACGAGGCCGGCCCCACAGCCCTAGGCATTAGAAGAGCCGTCTACGAATAAAGTCCACAGGGGCTGGGTCAGGTCGAGATTGCCTTCGGTGGGGGTTTGGTCCTGGCTGGGAGGGGGATTGGGTTCGGTTATGAGCTGGGTAGCTGCGGAAGCTTGGGGATCCGTGAATTCGGATAGGAAGTCAGCAACGGCCTGGCCCCTCATAGCCGGGCGGGGTTTGTAATAAATATCAAACTCGCCCAGTTCAATGGCCCATTTGACCAGCCTCCCGGAAGTTTCTGGATTCTGCAACACCTGTCAGAGCGGTTGGTTGGTTAAGACATGGATGGTGTGAGCCTGGAAATATGGTCGGAGGCGTCTTGCCGAGACGACCAGGGCGAACGCCAATTTTTCGATGTCCGGGTACCGAACTTCGGCATCTTGCAATGCTTTACCGACATAATGCACTGGGTGTTCCGCGTTATCTTTTGATCGGATGAGCACAGAGCTAACAGCCGAAGCTGAGATCGAGAGATAAATCACGAGGATGTCTCCGTGCTCAGGGGTTGACAATAAGGGGGCCCGGCCCATATACTCTTTGAGCTCGCTGAAAGCCGTGTCGCATTCAGCGGTTCAGGTGATGTTTCTTTTGGTGCCTTTAAGGGCCTTGAAGAATGGGGCGCAGCGGTCAGTGGCTTTGGAGATAAATCTGGTCAGGGCGGCGACACGCCCTGTAAGGCTTTGGATATCTTTGACCGTCTTAGGTACCGTCATGTCTAAGATGGCCTGAATCTTTTCTGGGTTGGCTTCAATACCCCTTTGGCTGATCATGAAGCCAAGGAATTTGCCGGAAGCCACCCCGAATGCACATTTGGTGGGGTTAGCCTCATTTT
>NC_034011.1:17277468-17347871 GCF_000346465.2 Prunus persica | reverse complement strand
GAGGCGGGACCTGGAGTCATTGAAGGCCTCGGCAAACATCACACTGACCGAGCTGCCAGTGTCCACCAGGATACGCCCAACGTCGAAGTTAGAAATGTCAGCCCGGATAATGAGTGGATCGTCATGGGGGAGGATAACACCACGCTCCTCCTCCTCGCAGAAGGTAATGGGGGCCCAGCCAGTCCTGTGGGTCTTTGGCAAGCGTCCCTGCTCGGTGCTGAAGACCTGGTGCGCATAGGTGGAGCGGACATAATGTTTGATGGAGTTGTTGGAGGTGCCAGCCAGGGTAGGACCTCCGCTGATGGTGGAGATCATGTTGATTTGTCGTTGGTGAGGGTTAGGCGGGGCTGGTATGTTGTGTACATAGTTGTCCAGCTTTCCCTCGCGGATGAGCCCTTCAATTATGTTGCGCAAGGCAACACAAGATTCGGTGTCATGGCCGCTGAATTGATGAAAGCGGCAGAAGACACCCGTGTTTGGCATGGGCTTGCTGGATGGTCTCCGGGGGGGTGGCTTGGGGATGATAGGAGCTTCACGCACCAGGACATTCTCATAGGTGGTGTTGAGGGTGGTAAATACCTCGAACCTGGGCCTGGGTGTGAATGGAAGTGGGGCCCGATCAACAGGCCTAGGAGGGTTGCTTCCGCTAGAGTGGTGGTGGTTGCCATGTCTGCCACGTTTGTTGTTACCGAAGGGATGCTGGTAGCTATCCTTCTGCTTATGTTGTTGGTTGTCCTGGGTACTCGGGGCAGGGGTAGAATGCTGAGGTGGGGCTGGGGCGGGTGCTGAAGCAGGTGGAGGGTCAGCGAAAGCGTTGCGCATCAGGTTGGCTGGGCCACGCTTGGAATTGAAGTATTCAGCCTTAGCATGGACCGCTGCCTGCTTCATCAGCTCCGCATATGTGTTCCAACTGTTGCTATGAACCAGGTAGCGGAAGTTGGACTCGCGGAGGCCGCTCTTAAAAGCGCCGAAGGCAGCGCGATCGTCAGTGTCTGGGCAGCGGGAGTATTCATGCCTGAACCGAGCTGCATATTCCCGAAGGGGTTCGTCCTCAGCCTGCCTAAGCATATACAAGTCGTCGGCAGAGTATAGGCGATCAGTCTGGATCATAAAATGGTCCAGGAACGTCTGCTTGAGACTATCGAAGGAGTTGATGGTGCGGGGGTGGAGCCTGTAGAACCAATTCAGGGCCGCGCCGCTGAGGGTGGAAGGGAAAAGGAGGCACATGCCTTCATCAGTGAGGCCTTTGCACCCAAGGGTAGACTGGAAGGAGTGGATGTGGGTGAGAGGGTCCTCCGTGCCAGTGTAGAAAGCGATGCGGAGTGGCTGGATATCTTTCTCCTGGTGGTAGTGGAGGATTCGTTCGGTAAAGGGCCCTGGTCGTGGTTTTGCCCAGAGGGGTTGATGGCTGCGATGTTGTTCGCTTTCCAGGCGCCGGACCTTTTCAAAGAGAAGCCTCATGGCCGGGTCGGCATGAGGGAGAGTTTCAGGTGCCAAAGGCCTGGGGGCGGGGCAGACAGGGACTGGGGATTGTTCCCAATTTTCCAGCGCCTCGGTGTGGTAATTTGGCCGGGTCTCTGAATTATAAAAGTCCCAAGTATCCGAGTCCCCGACACCTTCCTCGTCGGGTATGCGGACGGGGGCTGGTGAGGGGCCCAGGTGTGTCACCCGTGGATCTTCGAGGTTGACAGGGATAGGGATCGGCCTTGGCTGACGGTCCGAGAGGCGATCCCTACAATCTTGGTAGATCCTGACTGGTTCATGGGGCCGGTCCCTCGGTGGGGGAACGCAAAGGGGTCGTGACTGGGCTATCTCCGGATGAAGGTGGTCCTTACCCTTGCGAAGCCTAGCTTGGGCCGAGGCACTGTGGCTGGAATGTACTGGCTGGTTCGGCTGAGCAAGCCCAACGTTCTGGGTGAGGTCATGCTGGGCATCCTGGGTGTGATTCCTTTCCCAGTTCAGCTTTAAAACACGGTAGTCATGTTCTAGCTCAACATTCCTGCAATGAAGGTGCTCGTATTTTTCCGACATTTTAGTGACACTGTCGCGGAGGCGCTCCACTTCTGCCTGGAGAGTGGCATCTTCCGAAGATTTCCTTCTAGAAGTACCATCGCGGGGGGTATGATGCTGGGTATCGCGGCTATCCTCGGTCGGCATAGCAGAATGTGGGGTGAAGAAGAGGCGACGGGGCCTGAGGGGTGAAGGAGCCAGCTGGGCTGATAGAGAAAGAGGGGATTCAAGTGTCGAATTCCCACAGACGGCGCCAAACTGTTGATGCTCAAAACGGCCCGGCCAATATTGAGTCCAACTTAGTGATTAGATGTGCTGAGTCTTCAGCAGAGAAGAAGGCTGAGGCCCTTGCTGAAATGGGTTGGTGAGAGACCTATAGAAGGTAAAAAGAGGAGAAGCAATCGTTAAGCTTCGGACACCGGTGTGGTGCCGGCCGAAGGTTCTCCGATGCCTAAGTCAGTTACAAGTAGTAATTCTGGCAGAGTAATAGTAAAAGTGGGAGAATAGTTGTGCTTTGTACCTGGGTACTGTTCCCTATTTATAGGGAGGTGAAAGTAGGAGTTTTGCACAAAGTTCCAATGTGGGACTTTGTGCAAGCCGTTGTGGTGGCGACACGTGTCCTGGAGATTAGGTTTGGCAGCTGGGAGCTTCGGTAGGTGTCTGGCACCTCGGAAGTGTGTCTTCCTTCGGCACAGGAGAAGGCGTGGCTGCCTTGGTGCTAGTCACTTTGGTGCTGGGTCTGCTCGGTTCATTATGGTGTAAACAACATTCTCCATCGTCAAATAGATGGTTTACTTTAGCAATACGGTGTAGTTCCTCCAACACACAAGGAAACGAAAGGCGTATTCTCAGAACTTCCTTGACAACCAAATGATAAGGCGAATGGTGTGCATTGAAGTGATGGTTGGAAGCAATGCAGGTAGAGTCAAAACCGCAATTAATACCAGGAATGCATTTGCATATGATTGCAAATTTTCAGTATCATCCCAAACTTTTAGAAGCAATGCAGGTGAGTGGCATAAAAACGAGAGTGAGACACATGGCCATTGATAACAGCCACATAATTACACGATTCCGGAGGGGAAATCCGCCAACAAGCAAAAAGGTGACACTGAGAGAAGCAATGAACGAGAGGGTATTAAATATTCCGAACGCGATTAAGTCATCTGAGTTGTTGTTGCCTTTTCCAGCGCTACGGGGTGGGTTAACTGCAGCTTGGAATGTTGAAGTTGATATCATGGTTGTTGTTTGTGCAAATATTTCACGGGAGAATATTCGCTTTTAGATCCTTCAACCTTCGATCTTCTTTCTCTCTCTTCCTCGATTCCTGTAAAAAAGACTGGAGTAAATAGACCACACCCGGGGGTGTTGGCCAAAGGCCCTCCGATGCCTAAGTTAGTTCGAGTGTTTGTAGGAAAACAATAGCTAAGCAAAGGGTACGGAGTTTTATGTAGGGTGTAAACCGGGTGGCCGGAGCCGTGTGTGGTAGCCAGAGCCGTGGGGAGAAAATATGGAGAGTGGAGAGGGAGAGAGAGCTTCGGGTATTTCTCTCGGGTCTTAGGAGTAGGTTTTCTGAAGTACCTTGAATGATGAATGAGGTTGTCTATTTATAGGAGCCTCGGGGCTAGGGTTTCGTAGGAATCCAGTTGGGCCTGATAATATCTGAATTAAATATATATTATCTCTTAAGAAGATAATATCTGAATTAAATGATATTATCTCTTAAAAAGATAATATCTGATTTAAATGATATTATCTTCTCTTTATTAGGGTAATATCTTAATTAATGATATTATCTCTTTAAATAAAGATAATATCATATTAATTAAGATATTTATCCCAATTAATTAATTAGCCAGATAAACTGGTTTAATTAATTAATTAAAGAGATAATCTTCTTTTCCACGTGGCGTGCCCTGATTGGAGACGAAAATATATGCTCCCACAAAAGCCCCCAGCTTGTGCATGGCGCTTGTGTGGCATGTAGGAGATGAAATTATTTTTTTCGGGCTCTCCAACTGTGTCTAGGCTTTATTATGTGAGTTGGACTCCTTCGCAGATTGGATTCCCAATTGGTGTAGGCTTCTGACTGTTGTTGGAGTTGGATTCCCAGTAGGAATGAGTTTGTGATTCCTTCTTGACCCGGGTTGTCCAACCTGTATAAATACAGGGCTTCTCTTCACTATTTCTCATATCACAAACTTAACTTCTCTACCTTCTGGCTTGAGAAAGATTTTGGAGAATTTGTACTACTTGTTGAGGAGAGGAGTTGCCGTGCATCCCAAGTAAGTCGAGCCCGTAAAAATATATATGTATGTATATATATTTTTTATTTTTTGGCAGCAAGGAGATGGTCCAGCATGAGTTGCAATTCGTGAGCAATAGTTGACAAATAGCTGGGGAGTTCATGCTGGGATCAGATGGAGCATGAGGTGCATGCTGGTCTTGGAGCTACCTGGCCTGGGCTGGAGCATATGCGTGCTGGGCCTGAAGCAAGGGCGTGGAGGAGCCAAGCCCAAGTCAGAAGGAGGCGCATGCTGGGCTTCGGAGCTGAGGCAAAAAAAGGCGCTGGGCCTTGCGCGCGAAGGGCTTCCGCTGGGCGAGCAGGCTGCTCACGCTGGGCCGCATGCATGCTGGGCTGGAGGGATTGACGGGCTGCTCATGCTGGGCTGCCTTCTTTTCTTTTTTTTCTTTTTTTTTTTTTTTCTGCCAGCCCTTTTTTTTTTTTTTTTTTTGGGATTCTAACTTGTAGAATTTTCTTCTCTTCTTGTAGTTGTTCATTGACCAACCATGTCTTCCAGAGACGGTAGCAAGGCTTCAAGCTCTCAGGTGCCTTTGTATTTGTGGGGAGGTTCCGTAGTGCCTAGCAAGAAGTTCGTGGCCAACTTGCATCGCGTCACGACCGACGCTCAGTTCCAAAAATGGCGGGCTGCTTTCGCTTCTGCCATTCCAGATGACGTGCAGGTCAAGCTATTGAGGTCTCGGACTGTTAACGATTCTTTCGAGGATGCGAATGATCCTGGTGCTAGGATCATTACCTTCCGTCCTTTTTATTTTTCACTGGGCTTCAAATCCCCGCTGTCGAAGCTTTTCAAGGAGGTGTTCTGCGCCATGGGGTGTGCTCCGAGCCAGAGTACTCCCAACGTTTACCGGGCGATCATGTGCTTCGAGAATCTGAGCCGTTTCTTTACGCTGGAGTTGACGGTGCGAGAGTTCTTTTATTTTTTTGAAGTGAGGCACTTCGAGCGGTATGCCCAAGTTCGCGTTTACAGGTCCAGGCTGTTCGACGGTCTTAGTCAGGGAGATCACGCTTGGCATGACGACTTGTTGGAAGTCAGCGGACGCTGGGAGGGCGACGTTGGGGACGGCCCCCTTGTTCCTATCACTTATTGCTATGGTGTGTCTTTTTGTGATTTATGATTTGTTCCCTTTTTATCTGAGTTTCTTCAAGTGTGGCTGACTAACTTCTGTCTTCTGCTTGTAGTGAGTGACATCAGCAAGCAATTGGAGCTTGGGCCTGACATGGCTAAGGTTCACCGTGCTTTGAACATCCCTCAAAAGTTTCGTGAGTGGCACTGGCTGTTGAGCGAGTATCGGGAGGAAGACGGTGGTTTGCCCCCTGCCGAGGATGTCGAGAGATGGAAGTAGAATGGTCCGGACCCTGATGATCTATCTACTGAATGGGATGAGTGCTTTGCTGAACCCCCACCAAAAAGGAAGGCCGATGTCAAGTCTTCGAGAACTCCAACTACTTCTTTACGGGCGAGGAATGTGTCTTCATTGAGGAAGAAGCCAAGGCTCCCTTCTGCTGAGAAAACCCAAGTAGGAGCTATTCCCGCGTCATCTGCCAGAGTCAAACATCTTGTTGGTGCAGATAGCAAGAAGATTGGTGGTATGCGCAACATTAGGGATATTCCCCTTAAGCCTCTTGCTGATGAGTTTGGAGATCGTGATCTGCTCCGCGACGTAGTTCGTGCACGGTCCAAGTCACCTGTTGAGAAGCCAAGAGATGCTGATTTTCCTTTCCGAAGTTCGGGTCGTTTGCACCAGTCGAAGAGTGGAGGTCGATGTGTGAGGTCTGCTCATCCATCCAACCATCATGATCCAACTGTTGAGTCACAAGCAGTCAAGCATGGAGTTGATTCATCGTCGTCAGTTCCTTTGGAAGTAAGGTTGGTAGAGGCTAAGAAAGCAAGAGAGTCATCTGCTCGGGGAAAAAGTTCTTCTGCAACATCAGCGGCTGATCCAAAGGTGGACAAGCCTAGCCCTGCAGGGGATACGGGCGTGTCTGATCTGCTTAAGACGCACTTTCTATCAAGTCCATCCGCTTGTGCTGAGCTGATTGATCAAGTCCGTCACGCTGGTGATCTCGGTACTTTTTCAAGTCTTTCCATGGAAAAACAAAGAGAAGCAACATTTCATCTGCTTCAAAAAGGAGTGGTTTTTGCTGCGGAGACCATCCGGAACTCGTCGTCTGCTGTTGCCCCCTCTTCTGCTCAGCTTAGTGAGTTAGAGAAGAAGAATGCTGAGCTGGCTAGCAGGCTTTCTGCCGAACAGGCTCGTTTTGAGAAGAAGACGTCTGATTTGCGGGTGATGATATCTGAGCTGAAGAGTTCCCTTACTGAGAAAGATTCCGAGCTCAGCTCTTCTGTTGTTGACTTGGCCAGTCGAAAAGATGCTTATTTCCGCCTTGAGTGCAAAAATGCCGACATCTCTCATAGTTATGACAAGCTTTTGGCTAGATTTCACGCCTATCATAAGTCTGCTGAAGAATCCAAGTCTGAGGCTGTCATGGATGCGTACAAGTTGGGCTACTTGGACTGCACAATTGGATATGATCCCTTCTATGCCATTGGAGATGAAGACATCGAGATGCTCTATCCTGACTTGCCCCCTGTGCAAGGTGAGGAGGCTAATGCTGCGAACACCGAAGGAGTTGAAGAGCAGGTGGCTGAAGAGGCAGTAGCTGAAGAAGATGGAGCAGAGGATGATGCAGCTGATGAGGCGGTGGCAGACATCATAGATCATGCATTTGGAGCTGCTGAGAGCGTGGTTGATCAGGTGGACTCTGAAGAGGCTGCAGATCAGGGGTCTCCTGCTGGCGTTTCGGAGTAGACGAAGACTTCTTTATTTCTTTTCAGCTTTTGTAGTCTGCTTTTTGTTTAGAATAATTGGTCTTGTTTTGACCATCTTCTTTTTGTTTGAACTTGGCCGGTTGGTCGCTTTACTATGGAAATTTCAGTCTTTATTTTTTCAACTTCAATTTGCACATTGTCTTGTGAACTGCCTGAGTAACCGGTTAGTGTCTTGGCTGTGTATTTCCCTCGGAATTTTGGCAAAAGCCAGGGCCCCCCTTGAGGGACTCCGGGCGTATTCTGCATTTTTTCCAGAAAACGCTTTAAGACGCTTCTGGTCGTTGCCCTGCGTCTCCCTTAGGACGCTGCTTATGGACAACTGTCTGACTATCCTGCCCCCCTTAGGAAACGGATAGGAACCTGGATACCTCCCTTAGGAAATTCCTGGCGCACCCTGCAACCCCCTTAGGATGCTGCTTTGTGGGCTGCGTCTCCCGAAGGACGCTTTTTATGGACAACTTTTTGACTATCCTGCCTCCCTTAGGAAACGGATAGGAACCTGGATATTTTCCGCAGAGAGCATGGTGACCCCCTTTTAAGAAACTCCTGGCACACCCTGCGTCTCCCTTAGGACGCTGTTTTGCAGGCTGCGTCTCCCGAAGGACGCTTTTGATCGTCGCCCTGCGTCTCCCTTAGGACGCTTTTTATGGGCAACTGTTTGGCTATCCTGCCCCCCTTAGGAAACGGATAGGAACCTGGATACCTCCCTTAGGAAATTCCTGGCACACCCTGCAACCCCCTTAGGATGCTGCTTTGCGGGTTGCGTCTTCCGAAGGACGCTTTTGGTCGTCGCCCTGCGTCTCCCTTAGGATACTTTTTATGGGCAACTGTTTGGCTATCCTGCCTCCCTTAGGAAACGGATAGGAACCTGGATACCTCCCTTAGGAAATTCCTGGCGCGCCTTGCGTCTCCCTTATGACGCTTATTTGCGGGCTGCGTCTCCCGAAGGACGCTTCTAGTTATCGCCCTGCGTCTCCCGAAGGACGCTACTTATGGGCAACTGTCTTTTGTTGTGGCACATTCTGGAATTTGCAGTAGTTGCTTCTCTTTTTCAGAAATGCGCAGTACTCAGTCGTCTGCTGGGGACTGAGCAGGTAGGAGGAAGCGTCATGGATAGTATCTTTGGAGATGGTAAGCGTTCCATTGTCGCGGAATCTCCTTCCCTTCCATGGTGTCAAGTGTATAGCTTCCTCTGCCCCCGGACCGGCTGATTATGTAAGGGCCTTCCTAATTGGGTTTCATCTTTTTAGACCCTTGTCTTTGTGCAGTGATGAAGGCCTTTCTTAGCACAAGGTCGCCTGGTTGAAACTGTCTGATCTTGGCTCTTTTGTCATAGTAAGACTTCAACCGTTGTTGATAGGAGGCGACTCGGACAATGGCCTTCTCGTGCTCGCCTTAAAGTAAGTCAAGGTTGAGTCTCATCTGCTCGGAGTTCTGCTCAATACTGCCCACTTCGATGCCTATGGAGGGGACAGTGATGTGAGGAGGAATGATCGCTTCAGTTCCATAGGCGAGGGAAAATGGGGTTTCGCCAGTTGATCTTCGCTTGGTGGTGCGATAAGCCCATAGTACGCCATGGAGCTCATCTACCCATTTTCCTTCGGCGCCTTCTAATCTCTTCTTTAGGCAGTCCAATATTATTTTATTGGATGCCTCGGCCTGGCCGTTGCCTTGAGGATATCTTGGGGTAGATAGATGCTGCTTGATGCCATACTTTTTGAAGAAGGCAGTGATCTGCTTGTCGATGAATTGCGAGCCATTGTCGGTAACTAGTGATTGTGGGCAGCCATATCAGCAGATAATGTTTCTCCAGATAAATCATTCCACATCATCTTCTTTAGTAGAGGATAGAGTTTCGGCCTCGATCCATTTAGTAAAGTAATCAGTGGCGACGATCACCATTTCTTTCTTGGCAGGTGCCGTTGGCATGGGGCCTACTAAGTCGATGACCCATTGCATGAAAGGCCACGGACTGTTCTGCGGATGGTAGATTTCGGCAGGCAGATTAGGAACTGGTTTGTACCGTTGGCAGCGATCACATCTCTTGACATATTCAGTGGAGTCATGGCGCATAGTAGGCCAGAAATAGCCTACGTTTAGAGCCTTCTGGGCGAGTGACCTGCCCCCAGAGTGGTTGCCACACTCGCCGTCATGAATTTTACAGAGGACCTCAAGTGTTTGAGGGTGCTTTATGCAAGTGAGATGAGGGCCAGAGTATGATCTGCGAATGAGCTTGTCGCCTTGCATGTAATATCTCGCGGCTTTCTGTTGGACCTTCCTAGCTTTGGACTTATCCGTTGGCAGATTTCCATTCACCAAGTAGTCGATGATGGGGTCTTGCCAGCTGGGGTCTTCATCGATCTGCATTGAGTCGATTGGCTCTATTTCTTCGATGCTTGGTCGGTCAAGGTGTTCGACTGGGATGGAGCGTCTGAACTGGCTGTCTAGCGCTGATCCTAGGCTTGCCAACGCATCTGCATGAGTGTTCTCTGCCCGTGGAACTTGTTGGATGGTGAAAGTAGGAAATTCTTTCAACAGTCCTTGGACTTTGTCTAGGTACCGGATCATTCTTGGATGCTTTGCCATGTACTCGCCTGAGGCTTGATTCGTGATCAGCTGGGAGTCTGAGTAGATGGCTAATCTCTTGATCGTCAGTTCTTTTGCTAGGCGCAGTCCTGCGAGCAATGCCTCATATTCTGCCTCGTTGTTTGAAGCAGAAAAGCCTAGTGTGATGGCTTGTTCCAACAAGGTTCCGTCTGGGGTGATTATGACGACGCCTGCCCCTGCTCCTTTGTGATTTGATGCTCCGTCTGCATGCAATTGCCACATGTCGTTAGGTAGGTTTGAATCGGCAGGGGAGGTGTTGTCTGCTTTTTCCTTGCTTTTCATGACCATCTTCTCTTCTTCGGCTGTCAGAGTAAACTCTACAACAAAATCTGCTAAAGCTTGGGCTTTTATAGCAGTCTTCGGCCGGTAGAGGAGGTCGTATTGACTGAGTTCGATAGCCCATTTCATGAGTCGCTGAGAAGCGTCGGGGCTGTGGAGGATCGATCTCAAAGGACATTCTGTCATGACAATTATCCGGTGTGCTTGGTAGTAGGGCCTTAGTTTTCTCGCGGAAACTACAAGCGAAAAAATGAGCTTCTCCATTTTCGGATAGCGAGTCTCTGCATCGAGGAGAGCTTTTGAAGTGTAGAATACCGGATGTTATGCCCCCAGCTCTTCTGGATGAGAGCTGAGCTGACAGCTGAGTCAGACACCGCTAGGTAGATGTACAAGTCTTCGCTTGGTATCGGTTTTGAGAGTAAGGGAGGTGAAGTGAGATAGGTTTTCAAGTTTTGAAAAGCTACTTTGCACTCGTCATCCCACTTGTCCCTGTGTCTTTTCTTCAAGGCTTTAAAAAATGGCCTGCACTTGTCGGTAGATCTTGAGAGGAATCGGTTGAGAGCTGCCGCCCTACCCGTTAGACTTTGTATCTCCTTTGTTGTGGCAGGTGACTTCATGTTGAGTATAGCCTTGATTTGATTTGGATGTGCCTCGATTCCTCTTTGGGTGACTAAGTATCCCAGGAATCGGCCGGACGAGACTCCAAACGTGCATTTGCTCGGGTTCAACTTCATGTTGTATTTTCAGAGTAGGCTGAATGCCTTGGCAAGGTTCTTGATGTAGTCTGCTCGCTCGGGAGCTTTGACTAGCATGTCGTCTACGTAGACCTCCATAGTCTTGCCGATTTGCTCCTTGAAAATTTTGTTCACCAGCCTTTGGTAGGTTGCTCCGGCGTTCTTCAGCCCAAAGGGCATGACTTTGTAGCAGTATGTACCTCTTTCGATGATGAAAGAGGTTTTAGCCTTGTCATCTTCATGCATCATGATTTGGTTGTAGCCGGAGTAGGCGTCCATGAAGCTTAGAAGTTGGTTGCCGGAAGTTGAATCGACGAGCTGATCAATTCTAGGCAGTGGAAAGTTGTCATTAGGGCATGCCTTGTCGAGGTCGGTGTAATCGACGCATACTCTCCACAAACCTTTATCTTTCTTTGCCACTAGAACAACGTTCGCCAGCCATTCTGCGTAGGAGACTTCTTCGATGAAACCAGCAACTAGAAGCTTATCGATCTCGGCGTCGATGATGGCAACCCGCTCGGGGGCGAAGTTGCGTCTCTTCTGCGCTACAGGTTTGATGGCTGGGTTGACGTGTAGGCGATGGCAGATGATCTGGGGATTGATGCCAGGCATGTCGAATGGCGACCATGCAAATACGTCTTTGTTGTTCCGGAGGAAGGCTGCAAGCTCTATCTTTTCTTCATGGCTTAGGCGCGAGTCGATCCGCGCTTTTCTCTCTGGCTTGTCAGGATCAAGGGGTACTAGCTCAGCGTCCTCTTCGGGCTTCCATCCTTCTTCAGGAGAGACCTCCGGACGGATTCCCTCGACTTAGTCCTGATTCTTTAATTGCTATTGGGGAGTAGCTATTCCCTTTCCTTTCTGGTCTGCTCGGTCGTCAGGAACGGGATCTGCTTCCTTCTCTGCTTGTTCTACTCCCTTTAGATCTGCTTGATTCACAGGGAGGAACTGTGTTTGCTTGCCTTTCTTCAGCCCTTGAGCTGAGCATTTTCTTGCCATTGCCTGATCGCTGTTGATCTGGCCGATACCGCCCCTAGGGATTGGGTAGCGAATCTTCTGATGTGTGGCAGAGGTGATGGCGTTGATTTGGCCGATCCATGGTCTGCCTAGAATGCCATTGTAGGGTGAGATTTCATCAATGACCATGAACGTTTGCGAGCTGATTACAGGTGGAGAGTAGATGTCGAGATCTATCGTGCCCACGGTAACCGTAGTTGCGCCATTGAAACTAGTCAGCGACTTGGCTGATTTATTGATCTTTGCCTCTAAGCCCATCTGTTGGACGACTGCCAATTGTAGGATGTTGGCTGCACTGCCCTCATCTGCATGGACTCGGCCGACCATGGCCTGGGCGATTTGAATGCTGATGACAAGGGCGTCGTTGTGCGGTAGATCAAGGCCGATTAAGTCTTTCTTTTGAAAGCCGATCACGGGATTGTCTTCTGCCAGTGAGAGGTTAGTTGAGACTTGGAAGATCATAGTAGCCTGTTTGATCTTCCTCTTCTTCTCTTTGTTGGTCAGTCCGGACTCCTCGGAGTCGGCTAGGATTGTGTTAATCCTTATGACCTTATGGGGTGGCTCTTTTGCGGTATCGCGGTCTTCTATCTGCTGGATGGCCTGCTTTGCGATGAACTCCGTGCAATGACCTTCTCTCACGAGTTCTTCGAGATGCGCTTTCCAAGCAAAGCAATTATTCATATTGTGCCCATGTGTCGCATGGAAGGCACAATATTTTCTGGTATCCCTCTTGTCTGGATCTCCTTTCAAGGGTGGTGGTCTTTTTATCCAAGGTTTGTTCTTCACTTGGGCCAAAATTTGATGTATGGGGATAGAGAACTTGGTGTAGTTCTCTTTCGTCGTGGCCTCTCTTAGTGGGCGTGACCTGCCTTTGTCTTTGTCCCTACTGCCAAGCCTGTCGCCTCTTTGTTCTGCCCGTTTAGCCGGTCGATCTTCTTGCTCAGTGGACTTCTTCGCGGCGATTCGATCGTCATCCCAGAGTGCGTAGCGTTCTGCGGTCGTGAAGACCTCTGCCAGAGTCTGGCTGGGAGTGATAGTCATCTCGCGGTATAAGTCATGTTCTGTTGGCAGACCTTTCTTGAATGCAGAGGATGCGATTTGGTCATCGCACCCTACGATGTTGGCCTTTTCTGCTTTGAACCTTTTGATGTAATCTCGAAGGGATTCCTCGGGCTTCTTGCGCAGGTTGAACAGATGGTCAGGGTTCTTCTTGATCGTCCGATAAGAAGTGTATTCTTTAGTGAAGACATAAGTAAGCTCCTTGAAGCTGTTGATCTACCCGGATGGCAGGGTATGGAACCAATCCTGAGCTGCTCCTCGCAAAGTCATTGCAAACACCTTGCACATTAGCGCGTCTTTGGCTTTGTAGAGGATCATAAGGCTCTTGAAATGCTTCAGATGACTTTCAGGGTCGGAATCGCCTTTGAAGCATGTGAAAGAGGGCTTTGAGAATCTTTTCGGGGGAGCAGCCTGCTCGATTTTGGCGGTGAAAGGTGAGGAGTTTGCTTGGTCTACCTCAATGCGTAGTGTATCTTCGAAATTTCCGCCAATCTTTAAGTCTCGAAATCGGTTGTTCACAAGCTTCTCAACGTCTTCTGCACGCATGGTTAGATGATGTTGATTGACTTCCTCATTGGCTTGCGAGGGTCGACCTTCTCGGTTGCGCTGTCTAGGAGGCGTGTTGGTAGACTGTGCTTGCAAGGGATTTCCAATAGTTTGCCGACAAGAATTGGTTCTTCGAGAGCGAGTAGCGGAGCGCCTTTCTTCACGGTCCTCATTGTGATGATTGTCGAGTTGACCTCCCTGGGGGCCTATCCTTTCGTGAATATTTCTCTGTGAGCGGGCAGCGGAGCGCCTTTCTTCTCGATCCTCGTCTCGATGGCCATCAAGTTGACCTCCTTGGGAGCCTAGCCTTTCATGAACTTCTTCATGCTGGCCCAGGCGAGCGTGGATGTCAGGTCTTGGGCCCAGCCTATCGCGCACGTTGGTCCTTAAATTCAATCTGGATGGGAAACTTCGTCTGCTCTGAGTGTGGCTTGCGGATGCTTGTGACATGTCCGCGAGCTGATCTCGTTGTTGCGCATTTCCTTGTCTGCTTACTCCTGCTCGACCTGCTTGGTTCCGGCCGAACTGCCTATCGGCGCGTTCGTTTATCCTTCTCTCTTCGCCCTGTTGTCCAAGGCCAAGGTTTTGAGCCAAGTTTATTTGGTTGAAGAGCTGCCTCATCAAATTGTTTTGGTCGTCCATTCTCTGAGTTAGCTGGTCAACTCTCAGATTAAGGTCTACGTGACTTCGTGGATTGGGAGGAGAGAAATGTGTAGAGCCCAATTGCACACGGGCTAGGTTTTCGTTGGATGTGTGCGTGGGAGCATGCGTTGAGCGGGGAGGCAATGGAGGGAATGGTTGAAGTTGCTCCAAGATTGGGCCAAAGTCGGCGGTGGTAGTGAGCCCAACTAGATGTGAGGTTCCACGATGCTCAACGGTGGTGCTCTGAAGGTGGCTAGGTTCGGCCATGGGGCCTTGAGATGGTACGACGGCGGCGGAGGCAAGTGCGGTGGTTCCAGTCACACGGGGTGGCTGCTGAGGGTTCATGGCAGCGAGAGGTGGTGGAGCCGCCATGTCGATCGTGGGATCGTGGGAGGAGTAGCTTTGGGCCGTCACAGATTGAGCCATAACGGCTGTTTTGCTCCTTGTGCGCTTGCTTCCAACCATGGTTGTTTGGAAGGCTTCGGTGGATTGGAAAATAGGAGGAACGGATTCCTTGAGCATGCGTTGAGTATAACTCGAGCTCTTAATGAAAGCACCAAATGTTTGTGCAAATATTTCACGGGAGAATATTCGCTTCTAGATCCTTCAACTTTCGATCTTCCTTCTCTCTCTTCCTCGATTCCTGTAAAAAAGACTGGAGTAAATAGACCACACCCAGGGGGTGTTGGCCAAAGGCCCTCCGATGCCTAAGTTAGTTTGAGTGTTTGTAGGAAAACAATAGCTAAGCAAAGGGTACGGAGTTTTATGTAGGGTGTAAACCGGGTGGCCGGAGCCGTGGGGAGAAAATATGGAGAGTGGAGAGGGAGAGAGAGCTTCGGGTATTTCTCTCGGGTCTTAGGAGCAAGTTTTCTGAAGTACCTTGAATGATGAATGAGGTTGTCTATTTATAGGAGCCTCGGGGCTAGGGTTTCGTAGGAATCCAGTTGGGCCTGATAATATCTGAATTAAATATATATTATCTCTTAAGAAGATAATACCTGAATTAAATGATATTATCTCTTAAAAAGATAATATCTGATTTAAATGATATTATCTTCTCTTTATTAGGGTAATATCTTAATTAATGATATTATCTCTTTAAATAAAGATAATATCATATTAATTAAGATATTTATCCCAATTAATTAATTAGCCAGATAAACTGGTTTAATTAATTAATTAAAGAGATAATCTTCTTTTCCACATGGCGTGTCCTGATTGGAGACGAAAATATATGCTCCCACAGTTGCCACAACCATCAGCATGCCACGCGTCTCTTCCATGTGTCTCTTCCATCCAAGTTTTTGGGTATTCCAAGCAATTTACCAGTCTATTTATCAGACACCAAGCTATCGCTACTGCTTTGTTCTGAATCTGACCAGCAGCGGCAGTAGTTCTTTTTGTTTCCGTACCTGGGCCTGGCTCAACCAAAATTTGATCAAGTTCAGCTAGGCTGCTCGGGTCTCTTGGATTTTTTTCTGAGGAATATAACTGGATCACGCCATTTTCTTCTTCTTTTACAGCAGGTATCATCTGCACAAGTGGTACCATTCATATATTGAAAACTTTGTTGCTTGGAACCAAGGCATAAGAATCACGTGCATGGGTGTATCCATGAACTTTTCAGGGGAGGTGCAATATTTGAAACACTAAAAATTGACATTTGGCAGCTTGCTATTGGACTATTTAAAAAAGGTACCAAAATTGACACGGAGTCTTTCTTCCTCGTCAAACTCGAACATCAATTCTTAATAAACTTCTAAAATTTATAACTTTTGTTTTGGAGCTCTGATTGATGGACCATTTTCTTCTATATGCTCATGAGATCGAGTCTAACAATCAAGGTAAATATTCAGGGTCTCACACAACAGTAAACAAAACAACCTCTTCGAGGCATTTAGTTGAACAATTTGTCGGCACTAGCAAAGGGGTAAATTCCAGCATCTCCAAGGAAGTTTCCGGCAAGTCTCTTTGTGCTTTTGTGGATCCGCCAATGATCGTGTGTAGGATCAAAAATTAATCCCCACTCAAAAAACAATAATAATGGTGAATAAAATTAAAATTGTAGTTTTCAAATGCATTAATTCTAAGAAAAATTAGTGTATAATGATTATAAAAAAAACTTAAATAATTTGTAACACCCCGGACTCCAAATTTAATTCCTATTTTAATTTATTTAAAGTGAACTTACGAATTTACCCTTGGGGTAGGGGTAAATTGATCATTTTCTTATTCGGAAAGATTTTGGAATCACAACTGGTATTTTTGGGTAGGTTGTATTGAGACGAATTCGTAGACATGCGGTAGGCTTGAATCGGAGTTGGAACGAAGATTTGGCAACCAAAAGTAATTCAGTGGCAAACTTGTAATTATTTCGAAAAGAGTTAGAGTAAAAATCTGATTTTTTTCACTTTTACCTCACTCACTCACTCACTCACTCACTCTCTCTCTCACTCTCTCTCTCTCTCTCTCTCTCTCTCCCTCGTTACTGTTCACCGAACCAGAAACCACCACCCCTCCACCGTTTTCGGCCACCCCGATCGACGCCACCGGTCCCGATCAATTCCCCTCGACGTCCTAGTCAGCCAGTTTTCCCCGCCGGAAACCACGAATTCTGGCCACGATCTCGACTAGTTTGAACCGGTGAATCGCTGCCTTCGTGCCGTCGACTTCGCCGCCCAAACCCGGTGAATAAGGTGAGGTTTCTCATCCATTTTCTGAGCTCTAGCTGCTTTTGGGATAAGTTTGGATTGATTTGATGTGTAGAAAATAATTTTGTAAACCTAGGTTTTGGCCGGATTTCAAAGTGAAATTCCGGCCAGTTGCCGTCCAAATTGGACCTCCCTGTAATTGAATGATGTGATCCTGACCTCAAGTAGAAGCTAGGGTAGGAAGGGTGAGCTCGAGTGTGGAGTTTTTCCGTCCCCGGAATTCACTCTACACACCCACGAGCTGCCGGCGCTTGTGGCGGCACGTGGGCGAGGGTGGTGAAGTTGCACTTTGTCTCGATGAGATCCTTAGGTTGTCACGAGTGTGTAGGATTTCGTGGATCTGAATTCGGACTTCGTTTGACTATTGAACGGATTTTCGTATATTGTGCGTTATCCGGGTTCGATAGGTTCTGACCGTTGGATCTTTTCCCAATTAAAATATGTTGTTCTAGGTATTCCTAGGACCGTGTAGGACTTCACGATCATGAATCGGAGCCCCGGATGTTCCGATTCAATAATTCAAAGTTTGTGGGTTAGCGATAACCGTACAATCGTTAGCGATTCCTAAGCCTATAATCGGACCTTAGGATACCTCCTTCAACGTACACGTACTGGGAATTTGGGAATTTAAGTATTTAATTTGTGAATTCCGTTTTGATGTAATTTTATATTAATTAAGGGTTCGTATCTCGAAATAGGTGCTCCGACTGCACGTACTCAGCAGGCAGGACCCTCTCGTGGTCAGGCAGCGTGGGAATACTTGTGAGTGAACTTTGTTTTCAATCATATGCATGGTTTTATTGATGAAAGATCTATGCATAATGTTTTTAATAATTTATTAAATATATTATATTCATTGGTTGAATTTGATGTTTGTATAGCGCTTTGGCAATATATTGTGGGTTTGGCATATTTGGGTATCGAGAGTATATTTTATATGAATTTTTGGGGGAGTTATATATACATATATATATATATATATTGTCTATAGGTGGGATACTTGGGTTGTTGAGGCGAGTTGTGGAGGAACTTGAGTATGAGGGGTTATTGAGAGAAGTTGTATGATTACACTATGTAAGTACCTTCCCCAGTGATTAGACTTCTCACACGTGGCGTTGGATGTTCTGGCATGTGGGAAGAATAGGTTATCAGTCTCACACGCGGCCTTGGATATTCTGGCGTGTGAGACACTTTTCATACGCGGCGTTGGATGTTCTGACGTATGAGAAGACTCTGTATATTGTTTGGGATCATCACACATGGCGTTGGATGTTCCGGTATGTGATGGTCTAGTCTACGCGCGTAGGACTTAGTATTGGAGCTACACATGGCGTTGGATGTTCCGGTGTGTGAGCTGTGGAGTTTCGTCCCCCGGTTGGACTGCTCATCCCTAGACGCAGGATAGCACCTGAAAATCCTACGGGGTAGTTAAACGATCCCCCGGTTGGATTGTTTCCCCGGTACCTAGGTAGTGTGATGAGTATATTGTATAGTTATATATATAGATATATAGTTGTGAGAGTGAAGAAATTATAGTTTATCAGTGGGTTGGCAGGAGCAACAAGATTGTGAGAATGTGGTTTATGGATGAAGTGATTTGTGTTTTTAAAGAGTTTTTAATGAAATATATTTTTCAGCATTTTGAATGAATCTGCATGTCTTGAGCATTACTTTTATACGGTGGGGTTACTATGTTGTTTGAAATGCAAATTTGTTTTTGTCCACTCGCATGTTATCTGTTTTGCTCCCCCAGCCAGTAGTTGTCTCAAAAAGTGTGCAAGTGGTGTACGAGGCTCGAACTGTGAACTTCCCTAGTTAGGATTTGAGTACTTTCTTCTACTCAACTGTTGTTGTAAACTAAATTCAATAGATGCTCTATTATCGCCCATGGTAGATTTTACTTGCGAGGCCGGAGGCCATTTAGTATGTTTTGTTGTATTATGAAAGCATGTTGCTGGTTGGGATTATCTTGTGTAAGTTACAAGTAAAATTTTGTTCAGTTTGCTTAATTTACAGGGGAGACTCTGCCAAAATTTTGGTAAAGAGTCTCGGTTTTTAGTTAGTGGGTCCGGTATTGGGATGATGTCGGAACAAAGACGGGGTCCGCTTCGGTTTCCGGGGAATTCCGGGGCGGGTCCTGTCAGCTTGGTATCAGAGCATTAGGTTCATTTTCCTTTGACTTTTGCACTTTTGTTGCATTGTTGATCTAATGATTTTATGATTTCTTTATGTAGAATCATGTTAGCTCGCAGAGCTAGAGCAAGAGGTCGCGGTCAGAGATGGGGGCCGAATCTGCCATCTCCATCTCCATCACCCCCTCTTTCACCACCAGTGCCTTCACCTCCACCATCTCCACCTGCCGGAGATAATGCTTTGGATATAAGGCATGTACTTAGCTAGTTTACCCGCACAGAGGTCTATGTCAGTGGTGGAGCACGAACACCAGTTTAATGAGCTGTCTAGATTTGCTCCAGAGCTGGTTGCCACTCAGGAGGACAGATGTAGACGATTTGAGGAAGGATTATGGTTAGAGATTCAGGCAGTGGTTACGGCCAACACTTATCCAAATATGAGGGCTTTGGCTCAGGCGGCTGAAAGGGTGTCGAGAAAACTCAGTGGGAGTGCTGGTAGGCGCCGTAGAGATACACCAGGAATTGGTGGGCCCAGTCAGGGTGCATCAAAGAAAGGAGGATCTAGCTCCAGTTTTGCTAGCGGCGGTGGTCAGGAGGACAGGGATCTAGTTCTAGTAGTGGGAGATCCGGTTTTCGTCCAGCTTGGACTCAGTATTCAGGGCCGCAGTCTACAGCTAGCATAGCTAGGACTCCTTCTAGGCAGACTGGGTTGACATGCTTTAACTGCGGAAAGGTTAGGCACATGGTGAAAGATTGTCCTAGCTATACTCAGGGAGGTGGACCGAGTCAGAGTAGTAGCTTGACATGCTACTTTTGAGGGCAAGTGGGGCATACTAAGAGAAGTTGCCCAATTATACTCCAGAGTGATGCAGCAGTCCAGGGGACTGGGGCCCAGCAGGGGCAGGGTAGTATGGGTCAAAATCAGAGTTAAGGTGGTGCTTCTTCCTCTGCAGCAGGGTCATCCAGTAGTAGGGCACCGTCATCTTCTAGAGGCAGGAGTGGTAGGTAATCAAGGGGTTAGCCTGGCATTCCACTACTCAAGCCTGAGTGTTCTCTATGACTCAGCAGGAAGCACATGCCACCCCGGACATGATTACTGGTATGATTCCAATCTTTGGTTATCTTGCACTTGTTCTAATTGACCCGGGGGCCACACACTCCTTCGCAGCACACAATTTCGTACCGTATGTCAGTGTTAGACCTACATCTATGACAAGAAGTATTAGTATTTCCCTACCTACGGGAAAAGTCTTGTACGCAGATCAAGTGTTCAGAAATTGTTTTGTCCAAGTAGGCGATGCATGGTTGGAAGCCAACTTAATTCCTTTAGATTTGGTGGATTTGGATATTATATTAGGGATGGATTGGCTAGAGAAGCATCATGCATCAGTGGACTGTTTCCGGAAGGAAGTAACACTTTGGAGTCCAGGGCAACCTAAAGTTACCTTTCGTGGGGAGCGTAGAGTTCTCCCTACTTGTCTTATCTCTGCTATCATAGCTAAGAGGTTACTCAAGAAGGGTTGTCAAGGATATTTGGCTCATATCATCGATACTCGAGAGATCACCCTGAATCTGGAAGATATTCCTATTGTTTGTGATTTCCCTGATATTTTTCCAGATGATCTCCCTGATTTACCCCCTGAAAGGGAAATCGAGTTCATTATCGAGCTTCTTCCAGGCACCAACCCTATCTATCAAACTCCCTATAGGATGGCACCAGCTAAGCTCTGAGAGTTGAAGACTCAGTTGCAGGAGTTAGTGGATCTTGGGTTCATCTTACCCAGTGTTTCTCTGTGGGGTGCACCGGTGTTATTCGTGAGAAAGAAAGATAGGACCATGAGGTTATGTATTGATTACTGGCAGTTGAATAAGGTGACAATACGTAACCGGTATCCTTTGCCTCAGATTCATGATTTGTTTGATCAGTTGAAGGGTGCTAAGCATTTTTCTAAGATTGATATGAGATCAGGATACCATCAGGTGCGGATCAGGGAAGAGGATATTCCTAAGACCGCATTTAGAACGCGGTATGGACATTATGAATTTCTGGTGATGCCTTTTGGACTGACGAGTGCTCCAGCAGCGTTTATGGATCTCATGAACAGAGTGTTCCGACCATACTTGGATCACTTTGTGATTGTGTTCATAGACGATATCTTGGTTTACTCCTAGACTTTGGAAGGGCATAAGAAGCATCTAAGGTTGGTATTGAGGACTTTGAAGAGAAAGCAGCTTTATGCCAAATTTAGTAAGTGTCAGTTCTGGCTGGACAGAGTGGTATTCCTCAGATATGTAATTTTAGATGAAGGGATTTATGTGGATCCACAGAAAGTTGAAGCTATTGTGAATTGGGTACAACCCACAAGTGTGACAGAAATACAGAGTTTTCTGGGATTGGCAGGCTACTATCGGCGAGTTGTGGAATGGTTCTCTTCGATAGCAGCACCTCTCACGCGGTTGACAAGGAAAGATGTTACATTTGATTGGACGGAAGAGTGTGAACAGAGTTTTCAAGAATTAAAGAAGCGATTAACCACCATACCTGTCTTGGCTCTTCCGGATAATTCAGGAAATTTTGTGATTTACAGTAATGCATCTTTACAAGGCTTGGAATGTGTTCTGATGCAATATGATCGGGTGATTGCTTATGCCTCAAGGCAACTCAAGAAGCATGAGCAGAATTATCCTGTCCATGATTTGAAATTTGTTGCAGTAGTGTTCGCTCTCAAGATTTGGCGGCATTACTTGTATGGTGAGACGTGTTAGATTTTCACTGATCACAAAAGCCTCAAGTACTTTTTCACTCAAAGGGAGCTTAATATGAGACAACGGCGTTGGTGTGAATTGATTGCACGATTGAGTTTCATCCAGGTTGAGCTAATGTGGTTGCAGATGCACTGAGTAGAAAGACTACTGGAAGTTTAGCTCATCTCAGAACGGCATATCTTCCGTTGTTAATGGAACTACGGAAGGATGGAGTACAGTTGGGAATAACTCAACAGGGTGGAATTTTTGCTAGCTTACATGTGAGACCCATTCTGGTGGAATGGGTAATTGTAGCCCAGTTGGGGGATCTAACACTTTGTAGAATAAGGGGAGAAGTGGAAAATGGTACCCGGAAGGATTATGCAATAAGGGGAGACGGAGCGTTGGTAACAGGAACTCGTCTCTGTGTATCTAAGAATAATGATCTGAAAAGAGAAATCATAGAGGAAGCTCACTGTTCCACTTACACTATGCATCCGGGAAGTACCAAGATGTATCGGACCCTACGAGAATATTACTCATGGCTGCATATGAAGGGAGACATTGCCAAGTATGTGGGCAGATGCTTGATTTGTCAACAAGTGAAGGCAGAGCGACAGAAACCTTCAGGACTTATGTAACCACTTCTGATTCCTGAATGGAAGTGGGAACGCATTACCATGGATTTTGTTTTCAAGCTTCCCCGTACTTTTAAGGGACATGATAGAATTTGGGTGATAGTGGATAAACTCACCAAGTCAACCCATTTCCTACCCATCAAGGAGACTTATTCTTTGACGAAGTTGGCAAAACTCTTTGTGGATGAGATTGTGAGATTACATGGAGTACCTGTGTCCATTGTATTGGACAGGGATGCTCGATTCACTTCTCGATTCTGGAAGTGTTTGCAGGAAGCTATGGGTACTAGGTTGCAATTCAGCACAACTTTTCACCCACAGACTGATGGACAATCAGAAAGGACCATCCAGACTTTGGAGGATATGTTGAGGTCATGTGTGTTGCAGATGAAAGATGCATGGGATACTCACCTTGCCTTGGTGGAATTTGCATGTAATAACAGTTATCATGCGAGTATTGAGATGGCTCCTTATAAGGCATTGTATGGGAGGCAGTGTAGGACTCCTATTTGTTGGAATGAGGTGGGTGATAAGAAATTGGAAAGAGTGGATAGTATCCGAGCAACAACCGAGAAGGTGAAGATGATTAAAGAGAAGCTGAAAACCGCACAAGACCGACAGAATAGTTATGCGGATAATAGGTCAAAGGATCTTGAGTTTGCAGTTGGGGATTGGGTGTTTCTGAAGTTATCTCCTTGGAAGGGTGTAATGAGATTCGGGAAACGTGGGAAGTTAAGCCCTCGTTATATTGGACCCTATGAGATCACTGAGCGCATCGGACATTTTGCCTATAGACTTGCATTACCTGCAGAACTATCGCAGGTCCATGATGTGTTTCATGTATCTATGCTTCGGAAATACATGCCAGACCCTTCTCATATTCTAGAGTATCAACCTGTAGAGTTAGAAGAAGATTTGTCATATGAGGAATAGCCTCTAGATCTATTCCGGTAGTGAAGTTTATGTGGAGAAGCCAAACCGTGGAAGAAGCTACATGGGAGCCTGAGGAGCAAATGAGGGCCAAGTACCCTTATCACTTCCATTGACAGGTACGTGAATTTCAAGGACGAAATTTTTGTAAGGGGATAGATTGTAACACCCCGACTGCAAATTTAATTCCTATTTTAATTTATTTAAAGTGAAATTACGAATTTACCTTTAGGATAGGGGTAAATTGGTCATTCTCTTATCCGGAAATATTTTGGGTAGGTTGTACTGAGACGAATTCGTAGACATGCGGTAGGCTTGAATCGGAGTTGGAACGAAGATTTGGCGATCAAAAGTAATTCAGTGGCAAACTTGTAATTATTTTGAAAAGAGTTAGAGTAAAAATATGATTTTTTTTCACTTTTACTTCTCTCTCTCTCTCTCTCTCTCTCTCTCTCTCTCTCTCTCTCTCTCTCTCTCCCGATTCTCTCTTTCTACGTGCAACCTACGCCTCCCCCGTTATTGTTCACCAAACCAGAAACCACCACCCCGCCACCGTTTCCGGCCACCCCAATTGACTCCACCGGTCCCGATCAATTCCCCTCGATGTCCCGGTCAAGACCCGCTAGCTTTCTTCGTCGGAAACCACCAATCTCGGCCACTATCTCGACTAGTTTGAACCGGTGAATCACTGCCCGTCGCGCCATCGACTCTGCCGCCCAAACCCGGTGAATAAGGTGAGGTTTCTCATCCATTTTCTGAGCTCTAGCTGTTTTTGAGATAGGTTTGGATCGATTTAATGTGTAGAAAACAATTTTGTAAACCTAGGTTTTGGCCGAATTTCAAAGTGAAATTCCGGCCAATTGCCTTCCGAATTGGACCTCCCCGTAGTTGAATGATGTGATCCTGACCTCGAGTAGAAGCTAGGATAGGAAGGGTGAGCTCGAGTATGGAGTCTTTCCGTCGCCAGATTTTACTCTACACACCCACGCTGCCGGCGCATGTGGCGGCGCATGGACGAGGGTGGTGAAGTTGCACTTTGTCTCGATGAGATCCTTAGGTTTTCACGAGTGAGTAAGATTTCGCGGATCTCAATTCGGACGTCCTTTGACTACCGAATGGATTTTCGCATATTGTGCGTTATCCGGGTTCGATAGGTTCTGACCGTTGGATCTTTTCCCAATTAAAATATATTGTTCTAGGTATTCCTAGGACCGTGTAGGACTTCACGGATCATGAATCGGAGCCCCGGATGTTCCGATTCAATAATTCAAAGTTTATGGGTTAGCGATAACCGTACAATTGTGAGCGATTCCTAAACCTATAATCGGACCTTAGGATACCTCCTTCAACATACATGTACTTGAAATTTGGGGATTTAAGTATTTAATTTGTGAATTCCGCTTCAAAGTAATTTTATATTAATTAAGGGTTCGTATCTCAAAATAGGTGCTCCGACTGCACGTACTCAGCAGGCAGGACCCTCTCGTGGTCAGGCAGCGTGGGAATACTTGTAAGTGGACTTTGTTTTCAATCATATGCATGGTTTTATTGATGAAAGATCTATGCATAATGTTTTTAATAATTTATTAAATATATTATATTCATGGGTTAAATTTGATGTTTGTATAGCGCTTTGGCAATATATTGTGGGTTTGGCATATTTGAGTATCGAGAGTATATTTTTTATGGATTTTTGGGGGAGTTATATATATATATATATATTGTCTATAGGTGGGATACTTGGGTTGTTGAGGTGAGTTGTGGAGGAACTTAAATATGAGGGGTTGTTGAGAGAAGTTGTATGATTACACTATGTAAGTATCTTCCCTAGTGATTAGACTTCCCACACGTGGCGTTGGATGTTCCGGCGTGTGGGAAGAATAGGTTATCAGTCTCACATGCGGCGTTGGATGTTCCGGCGTATGGGAAGACACTTTCCATACGCGGCGTTGGATGTTCCGGCATATGGGAAGACTCTGTATATTGTTTGGGATCATCACACATGGCGTTGGATGTTCCAATGTGTGATGATCCAGTCTGCGCGCGTAGGACTTAGTATTGGAGCTACATATGGCGTTGGATGTTCTGGTGTGTGAGCTATGGAGTTTCGTCCCCCGGTTGGACTGCTCATCCCTAGACGCAGGATAACACTTGAAAATCCTGCGGGCTAGTTAAACGATCCTCCGGTTGGATTGTTTCCCCGGTACCTAGGTAGTGTGATGAGTATATTCTATAGTTACATATATATATATATATATATTGTTGTGAGAGTGAAGAAATTAGAGTTTATCAGTGGGTTGTATAGTTTCAATAATACATTTGGCGGTTTATATTCCTTACATTTTAAATAATCAAACACGATTTTATGAGATTTTAGTATAAAGTATATACATTGACTTGTTGAGGTATCAATATTGATATAAACTGTATCTTATACTAAAACTGGATTTTAATATTTTGATTTGTTGGGAATTTGAATTTCTAGTATTTCTAGTATTTTTAATGGGGAATGAAAATAAGGGAATATAAGGCAATGGGCGGGCCAAAGGTTTTAATAAATCCTAAGCACAAGCCCTACCCAACCTTAGAAGGTTGAGTCGAGCGGGCCTCATTAACCATCGGTTCAGGTTGGACTTTGGCCCATTGAGCCTCGAGTTACCCACTTTGACCCGCGGACTACGAGCCAAATGATGATATCCCTATTTTAGATCATCCATTCCAGCTTATTTATATCAGCCTCAAGTGATTTTAGTATTTTCTCAATTACTTGTTTCTCCTTTTAGTTCTTTGTTCAATTTCTAGACTACTAAATGCTGTCTTGTACCTAACACACTAAATAAAACAAAGAATTCCCTTGGTAATGATAGCCAAAATCATCATCATCATCAGTAATATGATAAAAGTAGATTTAACACAAACTTACCCCATGATATGATGCACTAGTTTCCGAAGTGCTTTCTGAAATGTCACGAGATGTCATGCCCCTATCATTCAAGACCTTTAAGTTGCTCCTTCTATCCAAAGTGAAAAGGTCCACAACTTTCGGATGATGGTACATCTTTGCCAAGTGCAAAGGAGTATTTCTTCTGTTGTCTTTTTGGTTTGTCAACATTTGAAACTCAACATTCTTGAGAAAATATTTGACAAGATTGTCCTCGCCACATCTTGCTGCAACATGGAGTATATTTTGGTCACTTGAGTTCCTCAGCTCCATTGAATCGGGACAATGTTGAAGTAGCTCTTTAACAATGTTGACATGACCTTTGCTTGATGCATAATGGATCGGAAAGTTGCCACAATGATCCTGTCAATGAGAATCCACGAGACGTCTGCCTGAGAAGCGAACCCCTTCTAGATAACCAATTGATGCTGCATAATGCAGTGGAGTCCTCCCTGTCTCATCTTTTGAGTTCAATATATTTGCTTCCATGTTTAATATTATCTTTAGGACTTCTAGCGTCAATAAATAAATCAAGCATAAATCAGAACAACATGATTATAATAATAATCTTTTTCTATAAAGATGTTGTAATATCTATCAAAATCTATCACATTGTTGCTGTGACAAAAAGAAAAGTCACATTAATATAGGCCCTTACAATTTAAAAACTCTAGACCATAACCCACCAATAATAAAACCTTTAAGTAAAACTCAATTTTAAAATTAGATGCCATATAGGATGTGTAATGTAATTTGATTTATTTACCAATTATGCCATTAAACTACTCTTTAAGTTCCTAATTTTAAGCAATGGAATAATGAGCTACAATCCAAATTAGTTCAAACTTCTATTAATTAGGAAATTTTTTTGCTCACAACTTTAAACTAAGGTGTATGCTCATCACTCTTGTTAATACTTGATATGTGTCAAGACATAATCATAATTAACCTTTTATTTTGATTTATGTAACTATGGTTATACTTATAGATATGGTGATTTATAAAATTATGAATTATTGTATTGTGCCGGCCAAAGAATATGCGGTGAAAGAATATTGTGGGTGTTGGTGGGACCATATGCTTCTAGTATTAAATGTATTATTAATTATAAAGATGAATTGGCACCTCAAAATGGTGCCATTTTTTTTTAACAATTATTTTTCACTTTGGCACGGATAAGTAATGGTGTCTTTTCAATGGGCTAACAAAGATTTAACAGTATCTTATAATCAATGGAAACTCCAAATATCAGATTCCAAGTTTGGAGCCATTCAACATGGCTTGGCTTAACTTAAATGGCTTCTATCTTAAAAAAAGGTATATCTTTAATGGAAAATAGGGAAGGACTGAGCCAATAAATGACATATATTTTTTATGACCACCAAAAAAAAAAAGAAAAAAAAAGAAAAGAAAAGAAAAAGAGTAAAGATTTTATTACATATGTATTATATTTATGTATGAACTTTTGGTCTTTTTGGTTACTTTGGAATGTATTGTGTGTTCGAACTTTTTTTATAAATATTTGTAAAAGGTCTCCTCACACATGAGATCATGTCCATGCCACTAATAAGACCACTAGGGTGTGTCAACCTAGACATAAATGATCACGTGGTTACGTACAACCCAACCAAACCCAACTACCTTCGACCACGAACCCAGTGCCATATTTTTATAAGTTATTAGTCTCTAATAAAGGGTTTATAAGTGAAACTCCCTAAAATAAAATAATTTAATTTTTCATAATTAGGGTCGGAAAGTTCTTATGTCTACAAGGTTCTAGATGCTAACAGAAGAAGAAGAATTGAGGAAGAAGAAGATTGGAGAAATATAAAACAGCGAAATTGAGAGAACAACAGAGAACTTGTATTTCAATGAGAATAACCCACGTGATTATTACAACAACTAACATAACTAATACACGTGACTAACTAACCACACGTCAGCTTAACCTCTCTCTTTACTATTAGCCGAACACTAGAATTATTAATGAAGAGTTATCAAACAGTTTTCACCAAGCTTTATATAAGGAGGAAATAAAAATAGATTTCAGATTAATAAACAACAACAGCTCCACAGAATCTTTATTTATTACATAGCATCCAAACTGATCATTCTGACTTGCCAAACACAACTTGAGTGGTCAAACAATATTGGATTCAAGTGATTTTTTGTAGAGATGATTTTTGAATGAGCATCTACAATATAGATGGTTTGGATTAGTGAAATACAATGCGAAGTGAGTCATACAAGAGTATCCCTCAAATAAGCTAATTTGAGGAATCCCTAAATGGAAGCTCTCTGTGTTAATAAACATGACTACAGCTCCATAGAATCTTTATATATTACATAGCATCCAAGTTCTAACAGAAATAAATTAAGGCAAACATTGGCTAGGGCACCAGCCAAACACGACCTACTGGTTCTCCTTAAACACATTCTTCATCATTAAATAGATGGTTTACTTTAGCAATCTGGTGTAGTTGCTCCAATACACAAGGAAACGACAGACAGGCGTATTCTCCTCAGAATTTTTTGGTACGGTGACGTGCTCTCGAACTATCCACCAAACTATCAATCACGTTCCTGAGGCTTTTTGGGATCTTATGCTTGAACCTGCCCCACAACTTCCTCACCAACCAAATGATAAGACGAATGGTGTGGATTGCAGCTATGATCCCAAGCAGTGTAACCCAAACCACAATGGATATCTGGGATATCTTTTCATATGATTTGTAAATTTCAGTATTAGGGAACACTATGATAAGAGCATGTATATAGGTGAGTGCCATAGAAGTAAGAGTGAGACACATGGCCATTGATAAAAGCCACATAATTACACGATTCCGGAGGGGAAATCCGCCAACAAGCAAAAGGGTGACACTGAGAGAAGAAATATACGAGATGGTATTGTGTATTACGAACTCGAGGAAGTCTTTTGGGAAGCCGCTGCCTGCCACTGAAGTTCCAGCCAAGCATATCTTATCATCGGTGCAATAAGTAGCATTTCCTGCGCTACTATTTATTTTATTGTCTTGCCAAACACCACCGGGTGGATTAACTGCAGCTTCGAAAGTTGTGGTTGATATCATGGTTGCCACAATCATCAGCATGCCACGTGTATCTTCCAACCAAGTTCTTGGGTACTCCAAGCAATTTACCAGTCTATTTATCAGCCACCAAGCTGTTGCTACTGCTTTGGTCTGAATCTGACCAGCCGCGGCAGTAGTTCTTTTTGTTTCCATACCTGGGCCTGGCTCAACCAAAATTTGATCAAGTTCAGGTAGGCTGCTTGAGTCTCTCGGATTTTGTTCTGAAGAATATAACTGGATCACGCCATTTTCTTCTTCTTTTACAGCAGGTATCATCTGCACAAGTGGTACCATTAATATATTGAAAACTTTGTTGCTTGAAAACGAATCGTGTGCAGTGGTGGATCCACGAAATTTTCATGGGAGCTGCAATATTTAAAACATTAAAATTTCAAAAAATAATTTAGACAAGCAAATGCCCTTAGAATTTAAACAATATTAATGTCATTCAAAATAAAAACAATTACGTCTATTACTAATTGATTATAGTCTATATGGTATATCAATTAATATGAACAAAACCTATATCAATGAACACAATTAGTTTACCAAAATTCATATCAAATATATATGAACAATATCCATGTCAATTATATAATTAATCTAAAGAAAGTCAACACTAATTAATCTGACCAAAATTTATATGAACAAAGCCATTTTCTTCTTCTTTTACAGCAGGTATCATCAGCACAAGTGGTACCATTATTATTACTATTATTACTACTACTTGTTTCTCCTTTTAGTTCCTTGTACCTAACACACTAAATAAAACAAGGAAGTCAGAATCATCAGCATCAGTAATATGATAAAAGTAGATATAGCACAAACTTACCCCATCATATGATGCACTAGTTTCCAAAGTGCTTTCTGAAATGCCAAGAGCTGTCATGCCCCTATCATTCAAGACCTTTAAGTTGGTCCTTCTATCCAAAGTGAAAAGGTCCACAACCTTGGGATGATGGTACATCTTTGCCAAGTGCAAAGGAGTATTTCCTCTGTTGTCTTTTTGGTTTATCAACATTTGAAACTCAACATTCTTGAGAAAATATTTGACAAGATTGTCCTCGCCACATCTTGCTGCAACATGGAGTATATTTTGGTCACTTGAGTTCCTCAGTTCCATTGAATCGGGACAATGTAGAAGCAGCTCTTTAACAATGTCAACATGACCTTTGCTTGATGCAAAATGGATCGGAAAGTTCCCACAATTATCCATTCGATGAGAATCCACGAGACGTTTGCCTAAGAAGCGAACCCCTTCTAGATAACCAATTGATGCTGCACAATGCAGTGGAGTCCTCCCTTTCTCATCTTTTGAGTTCAAAATATTTGCTTCCATGTTTGATATTATCTTTAGGACTTCTGGTGTCAGTAAATGAATCAAGTATAAATTAGAACAACATGATTATAATGATAATCTTTTTCTATGAAAAGTTGTAATATCTATCAAAATCTATCACACTGGTCGCTGTGACAAAGAAAACAAGTCACATTAATATATAGGGCCTTACAATTCAAAAACTCTAGACCATAACCCACCAATAATAAAACCTTTAAGTAAAACTCAATTTTAAAATTAGATGCCATATAGGATGTGTTCATGTAATTTGATTTATTTACCAATTATACCATTAAATTACTCTTTAATTGCTGACAGTTTTTTAAGTCCCTAATGTTAAGCAATGGGATTATGAGCTACAATCCAAATTATTTCAAACTTCCTCTTATTATGTGTATGTATATAATACATACTCTAAAAATAAAAAAAAATTATTATTTTAATGTACGAACCTTTTTTCTGGCGGCCTAGAATTGCAGCAAACAACGGGGACTTGCCTTGAATTTTTGTGTTCTTCTTTACTGCTTTTTCTTCTATTAGCTTCACTATCTCAACAAGCCCTTGTTCAGCGGCCAAATACAAAGGGGACTTTTGTTCTTTATTAACGTAAAGTGAAACGGCAGGATCGGCCTCTATCAAACACTTGGCTACTAATTGGTGACCTCGAATCAGGGTCTCATGCAAGGCAGTGTTTTCCTCATTATTTTTCATCCTCAGTAATGTCAATACATCACCAGTATTTTCAACATCTGTTGTTCCTCGTGCTTCACGCAGAAGAGTGTTTGTTGTCGTATCTACATCCCCAGCTTTGGCTGCAATGTGAAGCGCGGTGTCGCCTTCAAAGTTTTTCTCTAACAAAAGGGGCTTGTGTTGTTGTAAGATCTTGGCTGCTAGTTCGACATGGCCGGAGCTCACAGCTATGTGAACGAATGTGTTATTCTGGGGGCTCCGTCGAGATAGAAACTGAACGCGAGTATTGGGATCCCGAAGCTTCTTTTCAATAGTGTCGTGAAATTTATTTGTTTTGCCTTGAGTAGCATAGCTGTACAGCTGCTGGTACAAGAGCAAGTTATCAGCATCACCATCTGTTTCCTCAGAGTCCTGTATTTGATGATGCGCTTCCATTTCCTGTGATGGTAGTTCCGTTACAGTCGGTACTTCCCTATTAGTTAACGGCTCCATGTATGGACTTCAACGTTGGTTTAGATTCCGATCTGCACAACGTTGCAGAGATCGATCAATGAGTGACTATGAGTGCCCTGAGTGCCCTCTTAATTATATCAACTTAACTATATATATATATATATATATGATTACAGATAATTAAGTAATTAGATACAATCACGGTTTGAAACGTTCTTACCGAAAAATGATGAGTACGTAGGAGCCCGGGAGAGAGAGAGGGAGAAGAATAGCTAGCTTCACTTGAAATGAATACAGTACTAGTTCTACACTACAACTCAATATGTTGCTTGGGAAACCCTAAACTGCATTATTTGTTAGAAAACTAGTAACCACCGGTGGAAGCCCACCAGGTCTATCAAAACCAACACCAGGATCCTCATGAAAATGATGCTGGACTCGACAGAACCCCAATATAGTTCCCATTAATTATTATTATTATTATTTTTTTATTTATTTTTTATCAAAGCATTAATTATTAGTTGTATCTCCGAGGCCTACCAATAATTATTACTTGTATGGCATCAGTACTCAGTGCCCGTGATAGTACGGTAAAATGTGAACCTTTTGATACTTGTATGTCAACTTTAATTATTGCTTGTATCGCTGAGGCCTACCAATTATTCATGTCGATGATGCATGTGTAGTGCACGTTAGTGCACGTCATACTACGGGAAAATGTGAACCTTTTAGTAACTTGGTAAAATGTGGCTTTCTTGTTTACTTTACTGTGTTTTCCTATTTCCTATTTTTTTTCTTTTTTCATTTTTAGTTTGAATTATGTCCTTTAAAAAACGAAAGCAAAAACCATACCAAAATATTTGTTGGAATTTTAAAAGATTTTAAAAATTTAATCGTTTTATTTATTTAATTATTTTGGATATTTTATTTTATTTATTGTGGGGGTTATAAATATTTAATATTCAGGTTTTATTTCTGGTTGGTGAATGCTTTAATTTTTTGGTTGGTGAACTTTTATGGTTGGTAAAGGTTACATATTTTTGGATGCCTATAAAAGGGCACTCTTCCTTCACATTTGAGACAACCATAGTACACCATCAGAATATCACATACCTCAATCACTACCACAAACTAATTCTTTCATTTTCTACTTTTATATATATGCTCTACTTTATATTATTATTTTGGTAATGGTTCTGCGACTTGGATACATATATCCGTTTATGAACGTGCTCATAGCGGATATTGAGTTTGTGTACAAGGGGTCGTATCTTGGAGTCTTGTAGACTGTGTCGGTACCTGCACGTAGGGAGGCTACAAAGTCTTTAGGACATCGTCTTTGACGTGCTTTAATGTACCAAACTCACCTTCTTACTTATTATTTATTTTCCTTTTACTTACCTATTATTTTGTTTTATTCAATTTCATTATACCTTCAAAGCTTTCCAATTTGTTTATATGTTATTTATAATATAAATGTTTTGTATTTGACTCTACAGAAAGAGGAAAACTATTATTTTATATAACAATATTTTCTAAAGAAAAGAAACAAAAGATCCCAGTTGTTAGATTAGCAATCCAGAAAACAAAGATTTTATATTCTGGATAGACAGAATGCTATTGTAAAAAAAGGATAGTAAGTTCAAAAGGAAAAGGAAAAGAGTAGCAGATGAGTTAATTACACTTTAACATCCCGAGAAAATTTAAATAACAAAACGAAGTTGGACAAAATCCTATTGAGAAGTACCTAATAAAACTGAAAAATATACATGCAGAAAACTTATGATAAAACTTATGAAAGGAAACTCAAAGTTTTCTTCTCATTTTTTGACTTGGGGGCCTCCGTCGAGACAGCAACTGAACGCAAGTATTAGGATCCTGAAGCTTCTTTTTGTTAAACGTAATGCATCTGTATCAGTTGTTAAGTAGAGTTGTGTCTGTTGAGAAGAGCTATGTTTAAGAAGAGTTGTATCTCTTTAGAAGTCTAGAGTTGTGTCTGCAACTCTTAGAACTAATCCAAAGGTTATGTCTGTTTATGGAAAGGGCTGAGTGTTTTTATATATAGCCAATGTTATAGGCTGCTGTAGCATCAAAGAAGTTAACAAAAATCAGTTTGAATAATTCTCTGTTTTACAAACACTCTCTGCCTCACTTTATATTTCCATCGTATACTTTAGTTTTGTGATCATTCCTCCAACACTTTTCAATAGTGTCGTGAAATCTGTTTGTGTTGCCATGAGTAGCTTAGCTATACGGCTGCTGGTACAAGCGCAAGTTATCAGCATAACCATCTGTTACAGTACGTACCTCCCTATTAGTTAACGGCTCCATATATGGACTTCAACGTTGCTTTAGAATCCGATCTGCACAACGTTGCGGAGATCGATCAATGAGTGACTATGAGTACCCTCTTAATTATATCACAGATAATTAAGTAATTAGATACAATCACTGTCTAAACGTACTTACCGAAAAATGATGGAGGTAGAGGAGCCCGGGAGAGAGAAAGGGAGAACAACAGCTTGCTTCACTTCAAATGAATACAGTACAACTCAATATGTCGCTTGGGAAAACCCTAAAGCTGCATTATTTGTTAGAAAACTAGTAACTACTGGAGGACGCCCACCAGGTCTAGCAAAACCAACTAGGTCCTCATGAAAGTGATACTCAGCCGTTGGATAAATGAATGGACGGGTGATCTTGGATTAGCAAAACCATCCAGTTAAAATTGATAACTAACATCAATCGCTAGCAACCAAAACAATGAGAAAATGAATCAACTTTGATAATTAATTGCCGACAAAACTGGTGTATAAAAGGGTGTCTGAAAAGTAGTGAAAACCAAAAGAGGTGGTCCGTCAGACTTAGATCAGACATGGTTCAGCGATCTGTTGTTTGGTAGATTTAATTATGATATTCTTGTTATAATTAATAATTTAATAGTATTTTAAAAATAATAGTGCATAAAAAGATAAAGTTGTGTTTTTTTCAAACTTATATAATGGGTGGAAAAATAGAATGAAAATAGCGACAT
Organism: Prunus persica; assembly: GCF_000346465.2. Taxonomy (NCBI): domain Eukaryota; kingdom Viridiplantae; phylum Streptophyta; class Magnoliopsida; order Rosales; family Rosaceae; genus Prunus; species Prunus persica. The sequence continues at coordinate 17,313,143 of NC_034011.1, read as the reverse complement.
TGTGGTTGGGTCCGTGAGATTTCACACTTATTCTCCTCATTTTACACTGTTGTTTTTTTTATTATTGAAATTTCACATTGGAGTTACAATATTAGTTTCACTTGGAGTGATAAAGGTTTCCGAGCTACTAAGAACCTAACAGAACTTTTAAAAAGAGAGTTTCTTTTTCACACAATTGTTTGTCGGTGGTGGAGGGTGAAGACCTTATTGCACATGCGTGCATCAACATCAAGACTGAATTATTTAATATAGACAAAACATTCTACTGCCTTCTCGCTTTGCTGTCAACACACGCGTGGACATTACTACAATTTTAACTTATACCGACAACCTAATATTGGCGAATGAGCAGTTTAGTCAGTACTAGGAATCATTACTGGCCAAGTAAAGTTGTTTGCCACTACTAAATAATACTAATAAAGTCTTTGGTCAGTACAAGTTTTACTGACGAGCAACAGCGCCAGCCCCTTTAAGGGCAGAAAGCCAAAATATTAAACGCTTAAATTTGTAGATATCAGGAAGCCAAATTTTTTCACTGACGAGTTGGTTTGCCAATACTTGACTTAAATATAATTTTTTTTACTTAAACTTTCTCTTTACTTCCTTCAAATCGACTCTCTCTCTCATTGACCAAAACAGACCATATCTTCTCTCTCGTCTTTTTCTTTCGTTTTTGGTTTTGCTCTCTGTCACTCACTTTCCCTTCCTCATTTTTTTTAATTGAAGAAGAAATTGTTTTCTTCCTTAGAGCTATTGGAGTTAGAGGAATCATGTGGTAGTTTGATTTTCGTATCAATTGGTTCAGATTGACAGAGAGATTCAATTTGGGGGTTTTCTTTGCTCTTTTCAGTTGGGGTTGATTCCCTGTTCTGGTGAGATTTCTGTTCCTATTTCTTTTATTTTTTTCAAGTATTTGAGTATAGGCAATGACCCACGAATCCTTCTGATTAGTTATAAATTAGAATACAAAAATTTTAAGATGCAGACATGGACGATGTACCAGTTGTATAGATGAAAGGCTGATTATATCCTTTGATTTTTTAAAGCTCTTGTTTCAATCTTTTATTATTTGTTGATCAAGTCTGGGGCTTGTTTATTTGTTTTTGGGAGCTTTATCTTCTGTTTTGTTTTGTTTGGGTTGGGGTTCTGTTTTCTTTTTCTGTTGGGGTTCTGGTGGTTTGCCCTGGGGGATTTTTGTCCTCTTTCTTGTGTTTCTTTTCTTTCTTGTTCTTAATAAAATTGTTTCTACTAGAAAAAAAAGTATTGCGAGTATTTTGCTTTTATATATGTGTGAGTTGATATATTTCGGTTAATATGCATACTTTATTTATTTGTTATAATGTGGTCCACTTGTTTGGTGTTATTTATTCTTTTCTTCAGTTCAATGAATGTACAATTTCTTGTTTAATTTGGTTTTGCTTGTGAGTTGAAGTAGATGGTGTTGAGGGTCATCCAATTGAGAGACAATAGATTGTTTTGTATTGAAATGCTGAAGTAATAGTTTTTTTTTTATACCAATGATGTCTGATTAATTTGTTACCACTTTAGATGAGTAGTTCTGGAGATAGTTCACAAGAAGGGCTCAATGTTGACTTGGGGGATGGTCTAGAGGGAGATGGTTCTGCAAGTGGTACTGGTATGTTGGTTTTTCCTTTTTTCTTTTAATAAACTGGTATGTTTAAATCATTACATAAATATATTGTCTATGGGATATATGAGAAACTTATTACCTTTGTATTGAGCAGTTAAAATTAATTTTTCATGTAGGCAATGACGCAAAGCAAGGTCGGGGTCAAGGGATATGCAACTAGTGTCTAAATAACATGAGAAAAAGTATCAGACTCCAGCAAACTTGATGCGTGGGACACTCTCGTGTTTCTTATTCCTAAAATTATTGAATACTTAGTGCATGTATGTGAGTTTATTAGTTATATATTTTAGAGTTGATGTAAGACTACCTTATTGTGGATGCAGGGCACCATTGAATTTTGTCCTGAACAGCAGCCTTTGATTCATGTCTTCAAGGATGTATGTATAAATGAAGAATAATGAAAAATTGTGGAGAAGTTTCAAGAGTGATTTGAAGTAAGCTTATTATAAACCTTTCGAAGGAAGTGAAAGACGGTGGCAATGTGGGGATTCTCGTGTAGACCCAAACCAGTGGCGGCTGTTGTTTGAACATTAGGAAAAAGATGAGATTGCAATACGTATTATTACACAACAGTCAATATATATATAATCTGTGCAATGATTAAGCATGTTTTGCTTTTGCGAATAGTAGGAACAAGCTAAATGAAATGCTGAAAATTGGAGTAAACAAAAGTTGAATCACACATCTGGCACAAAGTCTTATGCTCGAAGCAAAGCACAATATGTAAGTTTATGAGGCACATGAATGTTTATTCTTTTTTCTTGTTCATTGTTCTTTATGTTCTTTTATTTGTTCAAGTATATGAAAAACTGAAATGTAGAGGTCCAGAAGACTAATTGTACAATTCATCATTGTAGATTTTATTGGTTTGGTTAATCTATGATGACCATAGAATTTGATGGAGAATGATGAACTGAATATGTATCTTTGTTTTTTGTTAGGCTGAAATGCAGGAAAACTTTAAGGGATTAGTTGAAGATGAATGTCCTGATAATTTAAAGGCATGAAGAAGAGCTTTGGTTGGGCAACTAAAGTTTTGGAACTCTACTGATGTAGGCAGACCTTTGTAATATTTGGCTATTGTAAATTGTAATCCACATTGGTACTTTATATTTTATAAGAATGGTTGTTGTATCTTGTATAGTTCAATCTTTCAGTATTGTACTTATAATTGTCATTACATTTTTAATATGAATTAAAAAAAAAATTAGGAATGAAAAATGTGCAGATTATATTACAAAAGAAAAGGCATTTGAAGGAAGTATATTTAATGGTGCATTAGCTCAAAAAAGAATTGAATTGACAAACAATCCTGGCATTTTTTCTTTTGGTTAAGAAACAATCCTGGTGAATGTTTGGCCATTGGTATTGAAACAATAATCCTCACAAAAGCTTCTTTAATACTGGCCATTTGTTTTGTCAGTAATAAATTGAAGTCACTTTATGACTTGTGTCAGAGACAAACCTATACTGACGAATATGTTACAAAAGTTGGTCAGCATTAGTATTACTGACATGACTTTTACTGACAAGCCTTATTTCCGTCGCTGCACTCGTCAGGAAGCCATTACTGACGAATTTTCGCCAGTAATCAGGTTTCTACTGACCATAGAGCGTTGTCGGTATAAGCTAAAATTGTAGTAGTGGGATCCAACACTCTCCCTCCTTAGCTTTTTTTTATTTTGGCTATCTTTCTAGCATATAAATTTGAAAATTGAATTGTGAAAGTTTAATTGGGGCATCTCTTTCTTTCATTTCCTTGTGTGTGGTTGGGGTCCTTGTTATGTATTATCTCTTATCTTCCTATGATGTAAGGTCATTTTCAAATAGGGATAATTTTATAAGAAATTGTGTCAGATTACATTTTAATCGTCTTCAACAACAAATGATTAAATTTAATATTTTAATGGTTTTAGTATATTATGTAAATTTATTAATTAATTTAATTAAACTATTATTTATATCCTGTTTAAAATACATTTTAGAAGAGAAAATATTTTGGGATAGGATTTTTGACACCCTCGCGTCTCCAGCACTCCTTTCCTCCATTGTTGCTGCACTGTGATAGGAGTATCACTAGAACGTGGCTGAGAGTTGGGAGTCCCCTCAATTATCCAGGTATAATATATATCCGTTGCTAAAGGTGCCTAAGAACAGAAGTATTGGGAATCGATGCGTATGATATAGTCATACGCTTCGGATATTATCCGATGCTAAAGATTATTTACAGCATCGCTGTTTACATAACCTCCGATGCATAAGTTGTTACCATGTGCCAAAAGAGGTTGATCTCTGATGCCTAAACGTTTAACAACATCAGGGAATATATTAGCACTGATGTTAAATACTCATTATAGCATCAAAGGTTTTCATTATCCTGATGCATGTTATGACTTACTACATCAAAAAAAATGCGACTATTGTGGCAAATTATGATCTATGCCTTCATTTTTCATGTTTATGTTGAAGTGGAAAGCCTACAAAAATGGTTTTACTTTCTACAAATATTATTAACTCTTCTAATTATAGGCTTTGGTTCTCATGGAGTGCTATTATTGGTTTTAGAAATTACACTTTACTTTATTACCCTTAGAATATCAATCCAAATCATGAAGAGTAGCCCATTGCACATTAAAAAAAAAAAAAAAGAGCAATACAATTAGAATTCAATCATTTACAAAAAATATACAGATTCACTATAATTTTCAAATGCAATTGTGTGTTAGGTGAAGTAAGTGTGATTAATAAACTCAATTGTATAATTCAGATTTTCAGTTCCCCTAGGCCTATAAATAATGAGGTTCTCCAAGCTTGTAAAGACATCCCAAGGGGGAGAGCTCTCAAACACTTCTCTAGAGCTCCCCTCCCTTCTCTCCCTCAAATTCTCTTAGTTTTCCTTTATAGTTCTCAATTGTTGTAACAAAATCCTAAAGTTTTTGAGTTCTAATTTAATTTTCATTGTAATGTAATTTCTTAGTTTTCAAGTTTGATTAGTTTCCAAGTTTCAATTATGGTTTTTGTTCGTATTCATTATGCTTATAAGTTAATATGCTAGTTTGAATGATTGATCACCATTAAGGCTTGCATGTTAGCTATCTTGGTTTGAATTAAGAGCAGACACCGTGCTTTAATTCGAATTGAACTATGAATAGGAAAAGTGTGTATAGAATCCGACAATCGGGATTAGATACATACTTGATTGTTTAAAATGTTCTTCTATGCTTAATGGATTCCTAATGCTTAATTTTAGGTTAGAAAACAGATGATCAAATTAGGGAATTAGGAATATAAGGTTAGGGCCAGACACCATGGCTTAATCATACTTTAGCTAGAACCAATCCATGAATCATACCTTGTTTCAATGTACAAACCTTTTTTCTGGCGGCCTAGAATTGCAACAAACAACGGGGACTTGCCTTGAATTTCTGTGTAAACCTTGCATGTCTCAAGGCGATGTGCCTACGCATGTGGGTGCCGAAGGCGAATGGATGCCAAAGGTGACACAAAGCTTGCATGTTGCAAGGCAATGTGGCTAGGCATGGGGGTGCCGAAGGCAAAAGGGATGCCGAAGGCACAAAGCTTGCATGTCGCAGGGCGATATGCCTAGGCACGAGAGTGCCGAAAACAAAAGAGATGCCGAAGGCAAAGGGGATGCTAAAGGCACAAAGTTTACATGTCGCAGGACGATGTGCCTAGGCACAGAGGTGCTGAAGACGAAGGGATGCCGAAGACGACACAAAGCTTGCAAGTTACAAGACAATGTGGCTAGGCACGGGGGTGCTAAAGGAGAATAGCAGCCAAAGGCGACACAAAGCTTGCATGTTGTAAGACAATGTGGCTAGGCACAGGGGTGTCGAAGGGCGATGTGCCTAGGCACGGGGGTGTCGAAGGGCGATGTGCCTAGGCACGGGGGTGCCGAAGGCGACACAAAACTTGCATGTCGAAGGGTGATGTGCTTAGGCACTGGGGTGCCGAAGATCCTCAAACCATTCTGGCAAAGCTGTTAGATTGGGGCAGCTACTCATTTCCAAGCAGTGTAGGGTCTTTACATTTTCCAATCCTTCTGGCAGAGAATCAAAACAAGGACAGTCCAGAACGATCAAACTTCAAAGAGAGGAGAGGTGTTGCACACCGGCTGGAAAGGAACCACGCTTTAGATAGTACATGATAGTCAAGTGCTCAAGCAATGTGAGCTGTTCCAAACTCGACGACAGAGAAGTTAGTTCACTGCAGTTTTCAATGGACAAAGTTCGAAGCGAAACCACACCTGCAATTCCACAATTTGGTAGGGATGTTAGACCGTGACAGTCACTAATCTCTTCTGTACTGCTTTTTCTTCTATTAGCTTCACTATCTCAACAAGCCCTTGTTCAGCGGCCAAATACAAAGGGGACTTTTGTTCTTTATTAATGTAAAGTGAAACGGCAGGATCGGCCTCTATCAAACACTTGGCTACTAATTGGTGACCTCGAATCAGGGCCTCGTGCAAGGCAGTGTTTTCCTCATTATTTTTCATCCTCAGCAATGTCAATACATCACCAGTATTTTCAACGTCTGTTGTTCCTCGTGCTTCACGCAGAAGAGTGTTTGTTGTCGTATCTACATCCCCAGCTTTGGCTGCAATGTGAAGCGCGGTGTCGCTTTCAAAGTTTTTCTCTAACAAAAGGGGCTTGTGTTGTTGTAAGATCTTGGCTGCTAGTTCGACATGGCCGGAGCTCACAGCTATGTGAATGAATGTGTTATTCTGGGAGCTTCGTCGAGACAGAAACTGAACTCGGATATTGGGATCCCGAAGTTTCTTTTCAATAGTATCGTGAAATTGATTTGTTTTGCCCTGAGTAGCATAGCTATACAGCTGCTGGTACAAGCACAAGTTATCAGCATCACCATCTGTTTCCTCAGAGTCCTGTATTTGATGATGCGCTTCCATTTCCTGTGATGGTAGTTTCGTTACAGCCCATACCTCCCTATTAGTTAACAGCTCCATATATGGACTTCAGCGTTGCTTTAGATTCTGATCTGCACAACGTTGCAGAGATTGATCAATGAGTGCCTATGAGTGCCCTCTTAATTATATCAACTTAACTATATATATATGATTACAGATAATTATTACTTGTATCGCATCAATACTCAGTGCCCTAACAATAATGTGAGACAGAGACAAAATACTTTTAATCAATTGATTGTGGATTGGGCGGGGAACTGACCCAATACAAAGTTCTTTTCTATGCCTCAATTAAGAGGACTTCCATATTCATCTAGCGCGAAATGGGTAACTGACAGAGAATGACAGTGGAAATGACATAACTTTATCGGAATATTTCTCTATTCAGACAACTTGAAAGAAAAAGGAAGTACATAAACAACTCAGCCTGAAGATTTCTCTATTCAGACCTAGTACATAAAATTAAAATGGAGATTGAAGATTTCTCTATTCAATCTTGTACAAGGAAATATCATACCAAGAGTTGGCAGAGCAAGATAAAGAAAATTCCTCAGGAGTTGTCAACTGGGAAATTCAGAGAATGAAAAGGAAGGTTGTTTCAAGCTTTTGAGCTGGGTTTATAGACGTTGAGTTTGGTTTTTTGTTGGTTGAGTTGTCTTGACAGGACCCGCCCCGAATTTCCTAAAACCCGAGACGAATCCTATGAAAATTCCCGATATCATCCCGATGTCGGGCCCACTTCTAAAATTATATCCTCTTTTCCAAAAGGAATAAGGGCGCGAGACTATCTGCCAAAATTTCAGCAGAGTTTCCCCTGTAAATTGAACATTTCCCCAAATTTCAACCTGCACAAAAACACATTTAATATCCACAACTGGCAGCATGCACAAGATAATTTCATGCAAATCACATAATTGGCCTCCGGCCTTCAAATAATTCGAAACAAACCACCAAGCACGCTGTCAAATCAATTCATATCTATGTCCGCAGCTGCACTTAATAACCTTAGGCTGCCTACGTACCTTCACTGAGGGATCAAGCCACACGTAGTTCTTTCCTCTAAAACCCGATTCCAAACACATACAATACTTTTATTCATCTCTTTGTTATGCACAATATCTCCCCATACGCCGGTACTACCAACGTCACGTATAGGGTCTGTTAACACGCCAGATAACATACGCTACGTGCGACCTCAACATACTATCACATAATCTCCCCATACACCGGTACTACCAACGCCACATATGGGGTTTGTTCGCACGCTGGATAACCTACGCCACGTGGGACCTAACAATCATATAATCTCCCCATATGCCAAAAATTCCAACGCCACATATGGGGTCTGTCTCAACATCGAAAAATTCTATGCCACGCGAGACCTCAACATCATATCACAATATCTCCCCATACGCCGGTACTACCAATGCCACGTATGGGGTCTGTCAACACGCCGGATAACGTATGCCACGTGCGACCTCAACATACTATCACATAATCTCCCCATACGCCGGTACTACCAACACCACGTATGGGGTCTGTCCGCACGCCGGATAACCTACACCACGTGGGACCTAACAATCATATGGTGGTACTTATTATGTAATCAAAATCCAGGGAGGTACCTGAGGTAGTGCGTATAGCACTTCAAATTGACATTCTAAATTCTTTTCATACATTTATACCTATATTTAAATATATAAGTTAAACTCTAGTATTGTATGAACCTCAACAACATCCCAAGTACCCCACACATCACCAATACTTTACCAAAAATGCTAAATTAACTATTAATTATAAAAATAGTTTCAAATAAACCATTAAATTCATAAGCCTAACAATTCCATCACAAAGCCATGCTATTCATTTAAAAATAAGGTCCAAGAGTTTCCTACAATAATAATAAATAGTCTAAAAATCTCAACCTAATCAACACCGCTCGAGACTTGTCATTAGGGTCATTATAATCCTTCTAGGAAGGTAAAACTGCCCCGGAAGACTCAAGGTCAACCAAGGGTCAAACTACCCACGTTTGGTCAAACGGGCCCAAGGTGCCCACGACCTCCAAATTCCGATCTGAAAGTTCCTATAGGTTCCATAAGGTTTAGGATATACGTCCTACAAATTTGGTTCAGATCGGAAGGTCGAATCACTCACGATCGCACGATCTGACGGTTATTATAAACATAAGATTTAAATTATTAAATCGGAACATCCGAGGTTTCGATTCATTATCTGTGAATTCCTACACGATCCTAGAATTGCCTAGATTAACATATATTAAATTCAAGACCATCCAACAGTCCCAACCTACACGATCTGGATAACGCGCAATAGGCGATATCCGTTCGGGACTCAAAAGGTATCCAAGTTGAAATCCGAGCACACCTATGCACTCGTGAGAATCAGGAGATTATATCGGGACATAGTGCCCTTTTTCTACAGTGCCCACGCACCGCCGCACACATTGGCAGAGCGTGGGTGCCCAAAGCGATTACGCGTCGTCGAAAAATCTCAAAACCAAGCCTCCAAACTCCTACCCTAAGCATAACACCCTATTTGGAACCACTTTTGTTCTTGGACCTAACTTAAAAACTGACTGAAAGTGGCCGGAATCACGATCCCAAAATTGGCCGAATTTCAATTCATAAATCGAATTACCTACACTCGGAATTGATCGAATCCTACCCAACAGGCAGCTAGAGCATGAAAAGTAGGTGCGAAACCATACCGTGATCGCCAACAATAGCGGCCGGAGGAGGGAGATTGGAGCCGGCGAAGCTCGAGCGAAAACCGGTCAAAAATCGTGTTTTTTCGGTGGCTAGAGCGGCTACCGATGTCGGGGAAGGGCCGGGTCGTGACTCCGAGGCCGAATCGGTCCTTTTGGCATCGGTCCCGTTCGTAGCCGCGGCTGGTGGCCGGAGTTTCAAAGAGAGAGACCGTCCGGGGGGGGGGGGGGGGGAGAGAGAGAGAGAGAGAGAGAATCTGATTTTTATAAAAATCCCATTTTGAAATAATTACGATTGTGCCACTGAGTTTCTTTTGATCATAACTTCCTCGTTACAACTCCAAATCGAGCCCATTATGTGTTTACGAACTTATCTCGTCGAGCTCTACGCAACGGTATAGCTGAAATTCTCAAATTCCTTACGATTGTGCCACTGAGTTTCTTTTGATCGTAACTTCCTCGTTACAACTCCAAATCGAGCCCACTATGTGTCTACGAACTCATCTCGTCGAGCTCTACGCAACGGTATAGCTGAAATTCTCAAATTCCTTCTCGGTCAAAAAGTCAACTTAAAACCAAATAAAATATTCTAGGGGCAAAAATGGTATTTTCTTTGAATAAATTAATATTTACTAATTTATTTAGGACCGGGTCGTTACATGTCTGTCCTTTGCTGATGATTTTTCCTTCAATTTACAGAGAATGGAGGTCGGTTGAATGGACTAGCAGTCAATTTGAAGTACCCACTTGCCATTGGTTTTGGTGAGTGGGTCGTGTGCATATATAAGTAAACCCAAAAAAGTTGCTAAGAGGCTTTGATGTGATTTGACAGAAGTTATCACTATTAGACTTAAAGAAATCCAAAATATTAGTCCACTTGTCATTGATTGGTGGGTGACAGCCAAAAGTAGCTAACTAAAATACAAAAAGAAATGGAGAGATAATGACCACCATCTCTACTTCTTTCTTTATTCATTCTTTAAGCCTACTTGAATATTATTTTATTCTTCTTTCAACCTTTGTGTAGACTTTTCACGTTTTGAACTTTGGCTTTATTTTAATATTCTTCACAGAGAATATTACACTACTACATTTTATGATTTGCGCGACGAAGACAATTTCGTCGCGCAGAGTTGAATTTGATCGCACACAATCAAGCGCGACAGAAAATTCGTCGCGCGTAATCTGTGGTGCAAAGATCGTGAAGAAAGACTTTGCGCGACTGATTGTATCATCATCGCGTAAATTTGTGCGACGGTTACCCTTCGTTACACAAAAGGTTCAGAGACGGCGCAATAGTTCGTCGCACAAACTTATGCGCGACGAAAAAGAGTTTGTCGCCACAACGATGCGCGGCGATTAATATTCATCGCGCAATACGTCTCGTACACATTTGCGGCACCAAGAGATATTCGTCGCGCAATTCGTGTCTACACGTATTGCGCGACGAAAGATCATTGTCGCGCATACGATTTTTGCGGGATAAAAATTTTCGTCACGCGGTATGTGTCTTAGATATTTGCGGCACAAACAGATCTGACTCTGAAGAGTGGCCACCTGTGCTGTCAAAGCAGTGACCTGACTGTTTGACTGCGCTGATGAACCAGGTCTGGGTTCCCTTCGCCTGGCATTCCCTATCCCTCGACAATATGTCCCCGGTCTCCTCCCGAGAGTCTGATCCAATGTCTCCGTCAAGATCTGAAACCCAGCATCCTGTGGAGGATCCACAGACTCGATCGAAGTATCGGGAGGAAGTTGGGAGGCGGACTCCTGAAGAACCAACTGGCTCTTCTCCACCATCGTCGTCTGTTTAGCATAACATAAAATATAAATTAAAACATTCATATAATAACCTTTAAACTTGAATGCGTAATATAATAATTAAAATTAAATAATACTTACATGAAGGGACTCGGCCAACTCATTCCCAGGTCGAACATAAACGTCGCCAAAGACATCGATCTCTGAGAATTTGGACCCCCCTAAATTGAACAAGAGAAGAAAAATATTAGTACGAAAAAAATAAATTAAGAATAATTAAAAATTAAAAATTAAATAAAAATTATTTTATTATTACCTGCCGCCGTGCATCCATCCTATAGGAGAAGGGCCTGGAACCCGAATGATGGAGAAGAGTCTTCTTCTTCCTATTGCCCTTATTGACTTTGGCTTTATTCTGTTATACAAAAAATAAAACGTATTAGTTGAAATAGAAATTAAACATAAAACATTAAAAAAAATATTAATAAGAAAAATATAATAAATTTGAAATTCATATTACAAATTACCACAAAAGCAGGCGCCTGAAAATGAGCGCAGAGCCACGCCCAACTATCCTCCCGCCCCTCAAGCTCCTTCGGGCAACCCTCCTGAAGAGCGACTTCTGGATCATCAAACGCCTCAAAATAGTGGTTCAAGTCGCTCTTCCACTGTTTGTACCTCTCAGAGAAGAGTCTGTTGACGTATGCCAACGACTCGTCGTCCAGGTCCTCCAAGTTGTAGTTCGTCTGCAATAAATTAATTACATACATTTAAATAATAGAAATATAAAATTTGAAAGAAAAAGAATTAAAAGGCCTACATACTGACAACTGGCCGTGAACCTCCGTCTTGGTCTCGTCAGGCATCACCTTCCAAGACTTCCATTTCATCGGCCAATGGCTCCGAATGACATGACCAATGTCGTGGGCCAAGGAGCTATGCAACTCTGCCGTCGGTGCAGCCCGATGTCGCTCGTTGTATCCGATGTTTATATGACTGTTGGTCACCCGGGTGACCTTCACCGTCTTCAACTGCCGACACGGCCCTCGGGTGTTCTTCTTGGCTGCAAAGAAAGATGACATTAATGTTAAATAAATAATAAATTTAACTAAAAAATACACACACAAATAAAAACAAAAACAAAAACCAAAACAAAAATAAAAACAAAAATATAAATAACTGGAGTTTAAGGATATCTATACCTGGCTGTGACCCCGACGCATCAGTGGATGTGGGGTCGGTGGTGCTGGCGGGCTGATGACGCCGCCTGGCGCTAACAGGCTGTGCCACTGATGAAGCTGATGAAGCAGGTGCCTGGGACCCCGTGGGACCAACTGCCAAGTGGTCCATCAGTGCTGGCGCAGTGGCAGCAGATGTCGGCTGAGCCGGGGGTTTTGAACTTTGCGTAGTCGTCACCGCCCTACGACGTCTAATCAGGTCTGACATATGCACAATTTCATTAATACACGTACAAATTAATAAAATATACGAATATTTGAAAGCACATACAATTTTATTAAGATTCTTGACGTAGGGTTTGCGAGTTCGGAGTATCCGGGACTCTGATCCACGATTCGTCGAATCCTAGATGATCCTAGAAATACAAGGTACACCATACATGAGTTTGAGTTCGATCCAACGGTCCGAACATAACAAACCCGGAAATCGCACAATAGGCAAAATCCGTTCGAGACTCAAACGGTAACCAAATTCCAATCCGAAAATACCTACGCGCTCGTGACAAATAGGGGATTGCACTGGGACCCACTGCAGGATTGCTACAGTAACCCACGCGCCACCACAGGCGCCGGCAGCGCGTCGGTGTCCAAAGCGATACCAATCGCCGGAAATTTCTAAAACTAAGGGCCAAGGTTCCTACCCTAGGTTCAAAACATCAATTGGAGCCACTTTTGTTCTCGGACCTACCCCGAAAAATGGCCAGAAGTGGCCGGAATTGAAATTCAAAAACCCGCCGAAACTTAGGGTTTCAAATCCACTGACCTATTGCAACAATTACATAAATCCTACCCAACCATCAGCTAAAGCATCTAAAATAGGACAGAAACCATACCTCAATTGTCGGATTTGGTCGCCGGAGGAGAGAGAATGACGGCGGCGCAGATTCGGTGAAAACCGAGAAAAAGGGCGGCTGGCTCGACTGTGACGGTGGGGAACCTCCGGGGTACCAGCGTTGTGGCGGCGCCGTCCAAAATCCACTGGGGTAGGGGGCTGAGCTGACGGCGGAGAGAGAGAGAGAGAGAGAGAGAGAGAGAGAGAGAGAGTTAGGGCAGAAAAGTGAAGCTGGGGAAGAAGGAGGCTATCGCGTCGTTTCTGTAATTTTATTCGAGTTTGCGCGACGAACAACCAAAAGCGTTGCGCAAAATATTTTAATTGACACTTGCGCGACGACATAATTATAACCTCCGTCGCGCAATATTGTAAATCCCAAATTTCGGTATCAGGGTAGTTTTTGCGCGACGCATAGTATCATATATTCGTCACGCAATGTTGTCAATCCGTCAAAATTTTAGGACTTAGGGTTTAGCGGGAGAGATTGAAAACTTTGCGCTACGCTGCCCTTGTTTCGTCGCGCAATGTTGTCAATCCGCCAAAATTTTGGGACTTAGGGTTTAGCGGGAGAGATTGAAAACTTTGCGCGACGCTGCCCCTGTTACGTCGCGCAATGTTGTCAATCCGCCAAAATTTTGGGACCTAGGGTTTAGCGGGAGGTATTGAAAACTTTGCGCGACGCTACCCCTGTTTCGTCTCACAATGTTGTCAATCCGCCAAAATTTTGGGTTTATTGTTTATTTGCAGACATATTGCGCGACGAATGACGACAGCGTCGCACAAATCCTCTTTCTGTAAACTCTCAAAAATATTTACCTAAGTGTCCGAGGAGGACGAGTGTGAAAGAGGGGTGGCTGAGATTGCCCGACGAAGAACGCTTGTTTCGTCCTGCAAATCCTCTTTTTGTAAACTCTCAAAAAATTTTGGCTAAGTGTCCGAGGAGGAAGAGTGTGAAAGGGGGTGGTTGAGATCGCGCGACGAAGAACGCTTGTTCGTCGCGCAAATCCTGTTTCTGTAAACTCTGAAATTTTTTTGGCCAAGTGTCCGAGGAGGAAGAGAGTGAAAGGAGGTGGTTGAGATTGCGCGACGACAAGTTGCGGTTTCGTCGCGCAACACTGTTATTTGCAAGCTTTGGGCAACCAACGAAACATATTCGTCGCGCAAACTCTAAACCCTAAACCCTAAACCGCGGAAACCATAAACCCGAAACTAGTTTTAATGATCCAACCGGAAAACTTGTTTTTTTATATTTCGAGATCGTATACGCCGAAAATCTGACAAAACAAACGTTAAGAGATCAAGTAACGGTACAAAACTTTTCGACGGTTCTAAATAAAAAGTCATGATTTAACGGTTATTTTAACTCCAATTTTGATGATTTTTTACAGCTACTTTTCTTGACCCTATATGAATACAATTACTGAATTTGATCTTCAATTTAAGATGTTTACACTAGGGTGATACCACATAATCTTATGTTATACTTAACGAAAGTATAAGTAAACTATTCGTTGTTGGTGAATATATGGTTTTGATGGCATACGCATTCTACGAAAGTAGTTTCAATAATCCAGCCATCAAACGTGTTTGTTTATACTTCGAGATCTTAGGCCCCAAAAATCAGAAGAAAAAAAACATTTAGAGATCAAGTATCGGGACAAAACTTTTGAACGGTTATAAATAAAAAGTCATGATTTAACGGTTATTTTAACACCGATTTTGATGATTTTTTACAGCTACACTCCATGACCTTATATGAATACAATGAACTAACTCGATCGTCAATTTTGAATATATATTTGTATATAACATATATTATAAAAGAATATATATTTGCGCTACGAGAAGTATTGTTCGTCGCACAAAATTCCTTCGCGTGACGGATGAGAATTTGTCGCGCAATGTTTTAACTTTACGCGACGACTGTGTTCTAGGTCACGCAAACTTTGCGCAACGAGGTGTTCTTGGTCGCGCAAAATTGCATCGCGTGACGGATAATAATTTGTCGCGCAATTTTTTAACTTTACGCAACGACTGTTTACTGGGTCACGCAAACTTTGGCGACGAGGTGATCTTTGTCGCGCAAGGGTTATCGTTTTTGAAAAATGTTTGGTGTCAATAATTTTCAAACTTTGTATGAAAATGGTTTGGATATATTTATTTATCAATGTTTTATAACAAATGTTTTATCATTTTCATTTTGTAAACGTGTTTTGTCAAAAAAAAATTTAAAAATTAATATTAAAAGGGTTTGGATATATTGATTTATCAATGTTTTATAACTAAATTTATTTTAATAATGTTTCAGTTGTCCACATATATAAGGTTTGGATATAACAACTACATATATTCAAACTTTTGTATTACACAAAGTCTGTACATTAGCATAATAAAATTACAAAAAATTTAATTATTCATCATCTGAACTATAAGAACTTTCGTTATCGTCGCTATCATCACTTTCGGTTTCCCAATCCTCCTTCTCCTCCTCTATAACTACATCATCTGCGTTGCTCGGGCCCACTGCAACATCGAATCTAGGAAGATCCCCGAGGTCAATTGTAATTGACTGAATCGGTATTTCGATTGAAGACACTCCTTGTATTTGAAACGGTTCTTGTATAACATGTGTATCTCGAAGTGTTTCCGCATCATTTTCCATTGAAGATTCTAAACGTTGGTCAGCCACATTGTCGACGTCGTTGTCAGTTGGGTCTAGTTCTGGTATAGCATACACGTTCCTATGATCCATCTTCTGAACAACTTTCCAATTGCTCCCAGCTTTAGGGTCATCTAGATACACAATTTGTGTTGCCATGTTTGCCAAAATGTAAGATTCGTCATCATACCAAGTTCTATTAATGTTCATAGACAGTAAGCCATGGTTGATTTTAACACTTCCCGGCCTATTTGGGTTGCTATCAAACCATCGACACTTAAACATAATCACTTGGTATCGATCTTTGTAAAGCAATTGAACGACAGTTGTAAGTTTGCCATAAAAATCAATGTTCGTACTTTCGTCTCCACCTGGGACATGGACACCGCTGTTTTGCGTACACAACTTGTCATCTCGTGCAGCCCCCAAAAATTTGACACCGTTAATATAACAACCCGAAAATAATTCAGCGCGAATTGGGCAAAACGCCAAGTTATATAACTTATCACTGTAAGTGGGGGAATTCGATGATTTCAACTTATTCACCTAATATAATACAAAACCATTCACATGTTAGTCTGACAAAATTAAATACTACAATTTATATTTGTCAAATACAAAACACTTATAACTTACATAATCCAAAAACCATTGTGGAAACAATTCACGGTGTTTCTGGGAAACTAAATGTGATGGATGTTCTCGCGCCATCATCTCTTCATGCTTATCTAAGTATGCCATTATCTCATCACAATTGTTCAGTACGAACCAATGCGCTACCTCCATGTCATTTCTAGAAAACGACTCTCCTCGTCCAGGATCTCCAAAGGGTCGTGCGCTTTGGGCAAAAACAGAAAGTTTTTCCTTTCTCATACCTCTGTCGTTATTGCGCTGAGGACGATTGAAAGCCGTCTCCACATCCTTTAAATACATTTCACAGAAGGTAAGCGACTCATATTGAACCCACGCCTCTATAATTGATCCTTCGGGCCTCGTCCTGTTGCGTACACTTTTTTTCAGCTCTCCGAGAAGCCTGTCAAAATAAAACGATATGATACAAATTAGCAAGTCTGTGATAATAATGCATACATAAACGATAAGGATTATATACCGTTCTATTGGATACATCCAGCGATAGTTGACAGGACCAGCAAGCAATGCCTCTTCTGGCAAGTGGACCATCACGTGCATCATACTTGTGAAGAAAGCTGGAGGAAATATCATCTCAAACTTGCATAGGACTTGGACAATGTCGTGGCGCAACTGAAACATGTCTGTCTTTCGCAATGTTTTTGCCGTCAGTTGGGAAAAAAATCTGGACAATAACATGATTGGATTCACAACATCTTCCAGCAATAGATGTCGAATACCTACAGGAAGTAGACGTTGCATAAACACATGGCAGTCATGGCTCTTCAGTCCAGTAAATTTACCCCCATCAACATTCACGCAACGTGCGTTATTAGAAGCATACCCATCAGGAAACTTTACAGACGATACAAACTTTAGAAACTCTTTTTTGTCATTCGGTTTCATAGAAAAGAATGCAAGATCCCTTCTAGCTTTATCACTGTCCCTGTTCATCCATAAACCCCTTCGTATGCCCATTCTTTCCAAATCAAGACGGGCTTTGATTGTGTCCTTTGTCTTGCCCTCGATATCTAGAATCGTGCCAACCAATGTGTCAAATACATTTTTCTCAACATGCATCACATCTAGATTGTGCCTCAATTTGAGTTTCGACCAATATGGGAGCTCCGAAAACATAGGCTTGTGAGTCCAGTTCATATGTGTAGACGGTCTGGTCCGACTAACTGTTTTTCCGAACGGAGCAAAATCCAAACGGTTAAGCTGTTCCAAGATCTCATCACCGGACCATTCTCTAGGTCTGAGGCGACGCTCTGTGTTCCCGTCGAACTCTTTATCTTTTTCCCGCCACTCGTGGTCCCATGGCAACCATCTTCGATGACCAAGGTAACAAACTTTTTCCGCATGCCAACCAGAAGTTACATCTTCCTTGCATACAGGACATGCCATATAACCCTTTGTGCTCCACCCAGAAACCATTGCATATGCTAGAAAATCATTCACAGTCCACATAACTGTTGCCCGCAAAGTGAACATCTTCCCAGTTGATTTATCGTACGTGCGAACACCGTTTGTCCATAAATCCTTCAGCTCATCAACCAGCGGCCTTAAGTAAACATCGATTGAGCTCCCAGGATCCTCAGTTATCAAAACAGTCATCATCATGTATTCTTTTTTCATGCATTTCCAAGGCGGCAAATTATATGGGAATACGAAAATCGGCCAAGTGCTGTGGTGTTGGTTTAGAACCCCATACGGATTGAATCCGTCAGTGGCAAGTCCCAATCTCACATTTCGGGGATCAGCAGCAAACTCGGGGAACGTTCGATCGAACTCTTTCCATGCCTCCCCATCTGCAGGATGCCGCATCACATCATCGTCTACCCGTTTTTCCTTATGCCATCTCATGTCTGTGGCAGTATGCGTCGACATATACAATCACTGCAACCTAGGTTTCAGGGGCAGATAACGCATGAATTTTTGTGGGATCTTAGTCATTCTATTCTGAGATGTCATTTTGAACCTCGACTCATTGCATATAGGGCATGTCTCCAACGTTTCATGCTCCTTGTAGAATAACATGCAATTATTTTTGCACGCATGAATTTTTTCATAACCCAATCTAAGACCATTCAACACCTTCTGCGCATGTTTATGGTCTTTCGGCAAACAATTGTCTGTCGGAAGCATTCTCTTGAAAACTCCCAAAAAGTAATCAAAACACAGGTTCGACATACGATACTTTATTTTTCCGTGCATTAGCTCTACAATGGCCATGAGAACGGAAAAGTTCTCGCACCTCGGGTATAGCTCTTGATTGGCATTTTTTTAACAGTTTTTCATATTGTTCAAACTCCGCGCTGTCTATTGGTGTAGGCACGTCATCTTCCCTTTCATGATTGATGTTGGTTGATGCAAATGGAAAAGCATCCTGTATAATATCCATGACTTGATCATTAGGATCCACAATAGGTTCAACACTGTCCATTCTTGTGGCATTTGAAGACGAAGCATGTTCTAATTGTTCCCCATGAAGGTTCCAAATGCTATATGTCTCAATCATTCCATTCCTCACTAAATGAAATCCAACATTTTCAATTGTCTTCCACAACGTGTTATTACACCTCCTACAAGGACATCGGATTCTAGTTTCACCCGGGTTGTGTCTACGTGCAAACTCAATAAAATCCTCGATCCCATCCAAGTATTCGTCTGCACATCTATTCGGGTTCTGTATCCACCTTCTGCTCATAATTCCTGAAACCACAATCACAACATAACAATCACAACAACTTCATACGAAGTTATAATGTCACCTTATGCCTCCGGTAAGGGCCCTATCCCATTCGGGAATGTATAGTCCTGTCACGTAACCTACGGCTACATGAGATTAGATTTCGACATGGATGAATTTCGGCAGCATCTCGATACAGTTCTTGAGGTGGGCATAGGTATAAATACCTACGTACCACCCGAAGAACGTACCGAGATGACACCAAAATCTCCACAATCGAAACCTAATCCTGTAGCCGTAGATTACGTGACAACACTATGCATTACCAAACTGTCCAAATAGCGGGACAATTTAAGAATTAATTGGACCGCAGTCATGCTTTACGCATCCATGTTCGAAATCCAACTAATCTTGAACGGGAAACTAAATGTTACAAAACATACAAATAAAAGTACGAAGTTAATTTCAATTAACTTCGTACATCACAACACATTGTGCTACGTCACGCACAATTTAACAACATAATATAAATATAACTTCACAAAAAAAAATATACACATAACAAATTAACTTTAACATTTTTAATATATAAAATGAATAAAATACCTTATCAATCGTTCTCCACAAATCGCTAATTACAAATATCCCTAACGAGAACAAAATTAATAGTGTTAGTACGAATTTACATTAATACTTATAAACTAACGATAAAAAATACTTACCCAATCAACGTACTGAATTTCCAGCAAAGGCAGCAATAGAGAGGTTGAGAGAGACGCAGAGGCAAAAAGGAAATTTGTTTCCTTTCTGCCTCTACAATGGCAGAATTCTGATATGAAGAAGAAGGACTTTGTGCGACGAAACATATATTTCGTCGCGCAAAATACTGTCGCGAAAAACCATTTTTCGGTCGCACAAAACGTGTTTTTCCGTCGCGCAAAAACTTGCCGACAAAAAAACTTTTGCGCGACGCAAGAAATTTTCATCACAAAAACATTCATCGCGCAAAAACAAAATTCCGTCGCGTAACATTATGTTTCGTCGCGCAAGAATGTACCGACATCTGCTTTACGTGACGAAATCTAATTCGTCGCGCAAACAAAAATATCCCCCCTCAATTATTTTGGCGCCTAACCTTTACGCGATGAAGTTTCAGATCGTCGCGCTAGGTTTTCTTACGCGACGATTGCTCTCGCCGCGCAAGTGTTTGGCGCCAAAATAAAACCCGGGTTTTTTTTCGCTCACTTTGCACGACGAAGGAGTATATCTATCGCGCTAAGAGATTTTGCGCTTCGAAAATTTTGGTTGCGCAAGTTTTCACTTTTTTGCGCAACGAAACTTTTTTTCCGTCGCTTTATTGCATTTTGCGCGACGAAGATTTATTCGTCGCGCAAATAGAAAAACGTAGTAGTGTTAAATTGTTTCCATCTACCACATTTTCATTTTATTCTTCTTTGCATCAACTCACTTGTGATGAAGTCCCTCCATTGATAAAGTGAAACTTGATTTGCAGCCACTAAGTTTCTCCTCCGAACATGCCTTGATTCATAATGAACTGGGAATGCTAGATTGATCCAATTGCTGCAAATTTCAGATATGTTGTTCTCCACATAAGTAGGATCAACATTCATGAAGAACTCAATTCCATTTGAGCAATGGAGAATCTGATTTAGCATGGTTGCAACTGAATGGTCATCATACACTGCTCTCACGAATAGAGATCATGATTAGTGTTCTGAAGATTCAATACTTGTGCAAATGACGCAAAATGTGGATATATTGTAGTAGACATCCTAATGAACAACTTTCATGAAGAATGAATATTCATTTGAGGAATGGAAGCTGGCCCGAATTGCCACTGTTATCAGCTTTTGCTGTCACTGGTATGCTTCTGATCTTGGATGTCGTGAGGATTCCAAATTTATCCAAATGATCCCAAATATGGATATGTTGCAGTAGACATTCGAATGAACAACTTTCATGAAGAAAGAAAATTTATTAGAGCATTGGAATTAGGCCCGAATTGCTGCTATTAGCTCTTTGCTGGCGCTGTGCATCTGGTATTTTCAGCTTTTAGGATTCAAAATTTGTCCGAATAACTCCAAATTTGGATATGTTGCAGTAGACATAGAGATGAACAACTTTAATGCAGAGCGAAACTTGATTTGAGCTCTGGAAATTGAAGTTTTGGCCCACTCCCTATGACTGCAGCAATGCATGTCTACCCTTATTTTGGCCATTTTGATGTTCATAGAAAACTATCTACTATTTTAGGCAAAAATACAATTTTTGGTACAAACATAAGCCCCCGAGTTTTCATGAATTTGGGCAAAATTTGTGAAAATTATAGCCCTTGAGAATTTTATCTTCTTGCCTCCTTGATCATGAACAAGCCACTGCATTTGGCCATTTGATCCAGAATAACACCACATCATCCATGTATTGGCTGATACCATATTGAAATATTTGTGCCTAAGGCCATATTTGTGATAGACATTGCCATGTATTGGCTATGGAAAAGATGTGATGCTTTTTGGCCTATTGTTTTTATTTTATTGAAAAATAAACACTTAACTAACAAACAACTGAAAATAGAAACCAATTAACTAGACTTAAGTAAAGCAAGAAAACAGAGTTTCAAAGTGCAGTTTTGACAAATCTGACCTCTGTTCAGTTTTTAGCTTTTAACTTTCAAACCACTAGCCTGATTTTGACGTTCTTTGCATCATTGGATTCAGTACGAAAAAACAAAGAACGCTATAGAGGCCAATTTCTGAAAATGTTACCTCACACCATAGGGGGTGGCCAACCATGTTTCACTCCAAGCCTTGCTTCCCTTGCTTCTCTTGAATTTTCAGCATGAATTTCATGTTTTTGTAGGATATGAAGCAAGGTAGGAGGATTGTGCTCCAAAGAAAATGGATGCTCAGGCCCCTTAGACATGGATATTTTTGGGCCACTTTTGGCCTCAAGTTCTAACTTAGTCATTGATGATTTTGGCAAGTTAGTTTTGTTACCCACAACCATATCAATTTCTACCCTGACCATATTTTGGTCTCCCACAACCATATCAATTTCTACCCTGACCATATTTTGGTCTTCGTAAAAATTAACTTGTGAGTCCTCCTTTGTTGGGATCTCCTCATATTTTTGCTCTTGGACCATTTTCTGGTCCTCATCCTTCACCTCGTCCAGATTTTCGATTTTTTCAACAGTAGGAGGAGTTGGTGGTACAAGAGAATTCTCCTGACGCAGTGTTTTGAAAAAACTCCTTAAAACCTTTTCACATTTTTTCGCAAGCTTGGGAGAAATCCTCGCAACCTTGAGATGACAACTTGGACAGATTTTCATTGGGTTCCTCCCAGGCGGTTTCAAGTAATGCGTGAGATTCATTGATTGACTCTGGACAACCATTGAAGAAGTTTTGATCATTACAGCCATAGTTCGGCTTGTAGCATTTTGAATCATTATCTTCCTCATAGCCTATTTACTTGGCTCATGAGTACTTTGATGATAATCAGTTTCTTCCTCATAGCCATAATCGTTTGGCTGAGGATTATTTTGATCAAGGCCATAATTTGGTTCAGGATCATTTTCACTATAATCACTATCTTCTTCATAGCCATAATTGTTTGGCTGATGATTATTTTGCTCATAATCTGTATTTAGCACACAGCCATTATTATTTGGCCGTTGTTTAAGTAGATTTAAAATTCTATCACATTTTTGGAGAATAGCCATATTTTGGTCTGAAACAATATAGTGTCCTGTATTCTCTTCATAGCCATCATTAGTTGGCTCATGAATATTTTCATAATAGTTAGTTTTTAGCACATAGCCATAGCCTGGCACGTAGTTATACTGATTCAAAATAATATTCTCCCCATAGCCATGATTGTTTGGCCAGTAGCTAACTTGATGATTAGTATTAATATTATTATTAGGATAATAATAATAATTTGGATCATAGCCACAATTTGGCCACTCATCTCCATCATCGTCGCTATAGTCCGAATCATAGTCGTTGGGACCATATTGATTCATGACTTGAATTTTGCACTAGATGTCCTACTGGGCGTGCTAAAAATGTTTACCCCGAAAAGGACCCCCTGGCCATTCGCTTGGGGTTTGGCCGTGGAGTTTGTTTGTTGCGATTGCGAAGGCGTGCCACTGTTGGCAGTGAAAAACTCCAATAGACTGAAAATGATAATATTGGAAAATGCGCACCAATATTGACTTTAATCAATTGCTTGTGGATTGGGCGGGGAACTGACCCAATACAAGGTTCTTTTCTATGCCTCAATTAAGAGGACTTCAATATTCATCTAGCGCGAAAAGGGTAACTGACAGAGAATGACAATGGAAATGACATAAGTTTATCGGAATATTTCTCTATTAAGACAACTTGAAAGAAAAAGGAAGTACATAAACAACGTAGCCTGAAGATTTCTCTATTCAGACCTAGTACATAAAATTAAAATGGAGATTGAAGATTTCTCTATTCAATCTTGTACAAGGAAATATCATACCAAGAGTTGGCAGAGCAAGATAAAGAAAATTCCTCAAGAGTTGTCAACTGGGAAATTCAGAGAATGAAAAAGGAAGGTTGTTTCAAGCTTTTGAGCTGGGTTTATAGATGTTGAGTTTGGTTTTTTGTTGGTTGAGTTGTCTGTCCTTTGTTGATGATTTCTCCTTCAATTTATAGAGAATGAAGGTCGGTTGAATGGACCAACAGTCGATTTGAAGTACCCACTTGCCATTGGTTTTGGTGAGTGGGTTGCGTGCAAATATAAGTAAACCCAAAAAAGTTGCTAAGAGACTTTGATGTGATTTGACAGAAGCTATCACTATTAGACTTAAAGAAATCCAAAGTATTAGTCCACTTGCCATTGATTGGTGAGTGACAGCCAAAAGTAGCTAACTAAAATACAAAAAGAAATGGAAAGATAATGACCACCATCTCTACTTCTTTCTTTATTCATTCTTTAAGCCCACTTTGTAACACCCTGACCCCAAATTTCCCCAAATTTAACCCTTATTTAATTATTTAATTATTTAAGGGTATTTTAGTCATATTTTTAACCGGAGAGAGTTTGGGACCGTGACTCGTATTTTTGGATAGGTCGTACTGAGACGAGTTCATAGACACGTAGTGGGCTCGAATCGGAGTTGTAACGAGAGAGATATGGTCAAAAGAAACCCAGTGGCACAATCATAAATATTTCGAAATGGGATTTTTATAAAAATCTAGTTTTCTCTCTCTCTCTCTCTCTCTCTCTCTCTCTCTCTCCCGCGACCTCTCTCTCTCTCCCGTCGGTCTCTCCTCTCTCTCTCTCTCTCCTCGTAACTCCGGCCACCGGCCACGGCTGTGGACGGGGCCGGTACCAAAATGACGGGGGCGTCGTCCTCTTCCTACCCCAGCCACCTCCCGCTATCAGCCACCGCGGATTCGCCGGAATTTGGAGATGAAGCGGCCGACGTCGTCCAAACTTCAAAGCCGCCGATCTCCCTCCTCCGGCCACCAATTCCGTCGACCCAGGTATGAATTTTGAACCTGTCGAGCTGCTCTAGCTGATGGTTGGGTAGGATTAGATCGATTCTTAGCGTAGCCAACTCGATTTTCGAATTGAAAATCGGCCAAAACTTCGGCCGCCGTGATCG
The DNA here is from genome assembly GCF_000346465.2 of Prunus persica. Lineage (NCBI taxonomy): Eukaryota > Viridiplantae > Streptophyta > Magnoliopsida > Rosales > Rosaceae > Prunus > Prunus persica. The sequence continues at coordinate 17,288,343 of NC_034011.1, read as the reverse complement.
GCCATTTCCGGTCAGTTTTTGGGGTAGGTCCAAGAACAAAAGTGGCTCCAAATAGGGTGTTCTACCTAGGGTAGGAGTTTGGAGCCGTGATTTTGAGATTTTCCGGCGAAGCGTTATCGCTTTGGGCACCACGCGCTGCCGGCGCGTGGGCACGGTGGAAAAAGTAGCACTGTGTTCCGATGAGATCCTTAGGTTGTCACGAGTGCGTAGGATTTCGCGGATCTCAATTCGGACGTCGTTTGACTATCGAACGGATAATCGCATATTGTGCATTATCCGGGTCCGATAGGTTGGGACCGTTGGATGGTCCCAAATTTAATATATGTTAATCTAGGTAATTCTAGGATCTTGTAGGAATTCACGGATTGTGAATCGGAGCCCCGGATGTTCCGAATAGTAATTTTACAGTTTATATTTTATATTAATTGTCAGATCGTGCGATCGTGAGAAATCCGACCGTCCGATCTGAACCAAACTTGCAGGACAAGTGTCCTATACCTGGTAGAACCCATAGAGACTTTCGGATAGGAAATTGGAGGTCGTGGGTTCTGCAGGTCCGTTTGACCAGGGTTAGAGTAGTTTGACCCTTGGTTGACTGTGAGTCTCCCGGAGTAATCTCACCCTTCCAGGGGGATTATCGGGAGCTAGACTATTGTGGAGGGTTACACAATATTAGAATTATTTATATAATTATATATGGTTGTACAAGGGTACAACAGAGTCTAGAATGTCAGTTTGGAGTGCTATACGCACTACTTTAGGTACCTCCCCGGATGTTGGATTTACTACAAGTACCACTAAGTGAAAGTTAGGTCCCACGTGGCGTAGGTTATCCGGCGTTGGGACAGGCCCCATACGTGGCGTTGGTTGTACCGGCGTATGGGGAGATTTGTGATATGATGTGCAGGTCTCACGTGGCGTAGGTTATCCGGCATTGAGACAGACCCCATACGTGGCGTTGGTTGTACCGGCGTATGGGGAGATATTATGATAGTATGGCATGGTCGCACGTGGCGTAGGTTATCCGGCGTGTTGACAGGCCCCATACGTGGCGTTGGTTGTACCGGCGTATGGGGAGATTATGTGAAATACAAAGAAATGAAATAAGGTATCGCCCAAGTGGGGAATTGGGTTTTAGGGAAGAACTACGTGTGGCTTGATCCCTCAAAGAGGGTACGTAGGCAGCCTAAGGTTGTTAGGTGCAGCCGCAGACTAAATATTAGTCATAAATTGTATTTGAATTGTTTGGTAGTTGTTTGAGAATTATTGGAAGGCCGAAGGCCATTTATGAGAATTTGCATGAAATTATATTGTGCATGCTGCCAGTTGGGAATATTAAATGCGTTTTCATGCAGGTATAAATTTGGGGAAATGTCCAATTTATAGGGGAGACTCTGCCGAATTTTCGGCAGGAAGTCTCGGTTTTTAGTATTTGAGCCTGGCATCGGGAGGATGTCGGGAATTCCAAAGGGTTCGCCTCGGGTTTATGAAAAATTTGGGGCGGGTCCTTTCACACTTGAATATTATTTTATTCTTCTTTCAACCTTTGTGTAGACTTTTCACGTTTTGAACTTTGGCTTTGTTTTAATATTCTTCACAGGGAATATTAAATTGTTTCCATCTACCACATCTTCATTTTATTCTTCTTTGCATCAACTCACTTGTGATGAAGTCCCTCCATTGATAAAGTGAAACTTGATTTGCAGCCACTAAGTTTCTCCTCCGAACACTCCTTGATGCATAATGAACTGGGAATGCTAGATTGATCCAATTGCTGCAAAATTTGGATACGTTGTTCTCCACATAAGTAGGAACAACATTCAAGAAGAACTCAATTCCATTTGAGCAATGGATGAACTCAATTCCATTTGAGCAATGGATAATCTGATTTAGCATGGTTGCAACTGACTGGTTGTCATACATTGCTCTCACGAACAGAGACCATGATTAGTGTTCTGAAGATTCAATACTTGTGCAAATGACTCCAAATTTGGTTATGTTGTAGTAGACATCCTAATGAACAACTTTCATGAAGAACAAATATTCATTTGAGGTATGGAAGCTGGCCCGAATTGGGCCATAAGTAGGCCAGAATTGCCACTGTTATCAGCTTTCGCTGTTGCTGGTATGCTTCTGATGTCTGATGTCGTGAGGATTCCAAATTTATCTAAATGATTCCAAATATGGATATGTTTCAGTAGACATTCTATTGAACAACTTTCATGAAGAAATAAAATTAATTAGAGCATTGGAATTAGGCCCGAATTGGGCCCGAATTGCTGCTATTAGCTTTTTGCTGGTGCTGTGCATTTGGTATTTTCAACTCTTAGGATTCAAAATTTGTTCGAATAAACCCAAATTTGGATATGTTGCAGTAGACATAGAGATGAACAACTTTCAGGAAGAGCGAAACTTGATTTGAGCGCCGGAAGTTGAAGTTTTGGCCCACTCCATCTGACTGCAGCAATGCATGTCTAGCCTTATTTTGGCCATTTTGATGTTCATAGAAAACTATCTACCATTTTAGGCAAAAATACAATTTTTTGTACAAACAGACTGTAATCCTCAACAGAAATTAAGCATCCACTGTTAACTTATTGAATCTTGAACATTAACCTTGGTCTGCCCAATGCATGTCTAGCCTTATTTTGGCCAGTTTGATGTTCATAGAAAACTTTCTACCATTTTAGGCAAAAATACAATTTTTGGTACAAACAGACTGTAATCCTCGACATAGACATTAAGCATCCACTGTTAACTTATTGAATCTTGAACATTAACCTTGGTCTGCCATTGATGTCAAAAACACTGAGCGAGAGAGAAAGAGAGTTCTTCTCTAAGATTGCCGATGCCCTTAGCTCCATATTCCAGATGGCACTACTACAAAAAAGCAAAAAGACGACGGTAAATCACCGTCGTGTATTCGGTTTTTCAATGGTCGTGGAATCCACCGTCATCTTTTCCCTCATAAACCACGACGCTAAATCACCGTCGTTGTCACAATATACAACGTCATCAACAAATATAAAACGACGTCTTTGTACTGCAAAAGATTTAAAAAAGCAGTCGAGGATGAGAATAGACGACCAACTCTCTAAAAAAACGGTCGTTAAAAAGGAAAAATATGACACATATTAACAGAACAAGGCCGCAATATAGACATACAACGACGAAAATTAAAATAAGACGCTGTTAAATATCATTTTCACGACAATAAAAAATATGACGTCTTTAAATACATTAGAAGACGACGTTATTGATACCTACTACGTCGCCTATATAAAAAGAGCCGTCGTAAAATAAATTTTCCACTTCGATTTTTCTATAAAAGATGACGTGGAAATAGTTGTCAGTGTCATTATTTACGACGTATGTATTTATAGAGACGACGAAATAAAGTAGCAATCGACGACATTATACATTTATCACGACGATAAATAACTACCGATGTGGTTAGTAGTTTCAAACGACTCAATAAAATAAAACACCGACGTGGTTAGTTTATACGCTGTCATTTATTGAAAATCATAAAAACAAAATCCTGTTAAGGAGACTAACCCTGGATTGTAAGGCATCAGGAAAATCTGTTCACCGTCAGTCCTCTGAAGTCGAGCTGCTAGTAGGCGTGATCTGTCAGCTATTGTGCCAGAGCTGGCACTAACTGTAGCAGGGTCGATAAAGCCAACCATGGAGCACATATTTGCTCGTTTCAAAACATCGTGTAAGCACCTAGATATATAAAATAATATAAACAAGTCAGCACAAAAAAACACACGACGGTTATGTATAACAAAACGACGTATTATAAAATTTCACACGACGTACTGAAATAGACAACGACGTTATAATATATTTATCACGACGGTACATACTAACGACGTGGTTAGTTGGTTAAGACGACGCAATAAATAAACCAACGACGTATTATTTTAGAATGACAAACCTCATATATACAGCAATGACAGTGGCTCCTATTTCTTCCATGCCTGCAAATTGTGTAATATCTTCAGGCAGGAGGAAGGTATCGCGCTCTAGACCAAACACCTCCTTATCAATTGTAAAGTGCAGGGTCTTATCCTGAGGCACGAGTGTCGTTTCCACATAACGACAAAGGGATTTTAAAGAAGATGGCACCTCCATATTTGAATAATCAACAACTTGAATAACCTGTTTAAAGAAATAAAAAAAATGACGTGGTAATTCAATAAAAACGACGGTTTAAGGAATACAACGTCGTCTGAAAAGAGTTTAAACGACGGTGAAGAAACCGTCGTGGTGAATAATTTATTACGTCTTAGAAAAAAATTCCGCTGTCTAAGTTGTAAACAAACGACGGTTTAAAGAAAAATATCGACGTCTGGAATTTTGAAAAACAAATAAAAAAGGCAAAGTTATGTGAACATACCTGGTCATCATCTTCTTTCTCCTTTTCATCTTGTTTTTCTTCTCTCTTCTCTTCATCTATTACGGCGGGAATGACTAACTCCGTCGTCTAAAAACCACAAAGTTTTAAAAATAACGACGTTTAATGGCTTGTAAAACAAGTAAACTAAATACGACGTGGTATTGAAATACAAACGACGGTTTATTTTTAAAATCGTCGTGGTATGTATTTCAAATGACGGTTTTATTAATAATAACGACGTCTAATGGTTTTTAAAAAAACAGAGAATTCAAAGTTCAGATATGTTACCTTTTCTTCCTGATGTTTCCCATTTTTGGCAGTATCATCCTCAAAATGCTGGGATCTCACATCACCTCCAGAGCAGCTTGCTTTGTCAGACATTGGATTTTTGGGACTTTGGCTAATTCTGGGTTTACGCATGCTTGGATCAAAATTGGGAATTAATTGGGAAAGCTAACTCAGGAAATGCTCCCTCTTAGCCTCTACCAATTGTTTCGTTCTAGCCTCCATCCTTAAAGCCTCTTCCCTTGCCTTAGCTTCCATCTTTTTAGTCTCTTCTTGAAGGAGAACTCTTAAACTGTCCTTCAAACGGTCGTCAAAGCTCACTCTCTGTGGTTTGGGTAAATTGAAATATTGCCTTGGTGAGATCCTAGCACCTACTCCTCTCACTCTGCCTGGATGCTCGGGGCCCAAAGCCATGGTCAGCACATCATTGCTGCCAGAAACAGTGACTTTGTCTTCCGAGACTTGTTTTTGCAATTCATCCTAAAACAAAGATATATAAAAAAGTAAGAACAAAAACACACGACGGTTATTTATATACAAACGACGTATTATATAATTTCACACGACGCAATAACATATAAATCGACGTTATTATAATTTATCACGACGGTAGTTTAACAACGTGGTTAGTTTTTAAAACGACGAAATGAATAAACCACCGACGTCTTGTGCTTTATTTACAGATAACAGAGGGATGATTCAATATTCACACCTTTAACGACCTTGTTTAAAACATTTCGACGTAGTAATTCAATACAAACGACGCGAAAATGAACCACCGACATCTTATGCTATAATTACAGAAAACAGAGTAGTGATTCCTATTTAGACCTTTAACGACGTTGTTTAAAAAATTTCGACGTGGTAATATCATTCACACGACGCAAAATATAACATAAGACGTAATAAGAATTATTCACAGTTTAATAAAAATTTAAAACAGAGTGAGTAGGCTTACAATTAATTTTGCTTTCTCTGCCACCTGTGGATCCGGGATGTTACCATGTTTGTCCTGTCTAGCTCTCTTCCATAAGGTAGATCGATCAATTTCTACCCCAGGCATGGTTTCCTCCAATTGATCCTCCAAACCAGCATATCCTTTTCGAGACAATCGATGATTGTACTCAAGTTTCTCCCTAATCTGTGCAGGTTGAGAATGCACAGACTCAAAATCTTTGGATAACCTTGAAGCTACAAAGGCATCCCATTGTGCTTTCTCTATGAATTTATATGTTTCAGGGGGTTGGCTTAATCTCTCCCTGTCATTGGTGTATGGAAGGATATAATGCCTCGTTAGTGTAGACTTGAAATCCTTCCATTTCTTGGCAGCAGAAGCTAACACAGAGCTCTTGCCCCCTTGACCTACCACAAAAGCAATGTCAACTGCTTCCCAAATCTGCTCCTTTATATCCTTGGGGATTTGAGCCCATTTCATGTCCACAAGTGGAACTCTGGAGCGTGCTAACACACCAATGTAGGACTGCATCTCACTATGTGCTTGGCCAATTCCTTTCCCCCTTTTATTATACTCAACAATTGGCCTCAGTTTCTGAAGTTTTCTCTTCACAACACGAGGCATTGTGCTCATACCTCGACCAGCCTTTGAATCATCAGAGATTGTTGTCGTGCTGGTTGGTTCTGTCTCAGCAGATGATGAAGCAAACTTCATCTTCTTCGAAGGCTTCACTTGAGGAGGTACCATTTCAAGCTCCTTATCTCCATTTTTCTTGGAGCCAGAATCCTTACTTTGGTCTTGGTGAGAAACCATTTTTACAGACAAAACTGCAAGTGAAAATATTTCAGGAAAAGATTAAGAACACAAACGACGGTTATTAATAAAATACGACGTATGATATGATTTTAAACGACGCAATGAAATAATCTCAGACGTAATAAATGTTTAAAACCAAGGTAATTAAACAACGACGAAATAATTAACTATAAACGACGTGATAATTAACTATAAACGACGAAATATTTATATAACGTCGTGGTATTGATGTTCACACGACGTCAGTAGTAATATACCGTCGTCTATATAAGGATCCAAAACCCTTCTTTCTTTCTCTGTGAATGTTTGATTGCAGATTTAATTTTTCTGAACCATGGTTTTTGTTTTCTAATTTGATAAAATACAAGGCCAAGAAAGAAAGTTTTGGAATCTTATATAGACGACGGTATTTTAATATGACGTCGTGGTATTAACATTCACACGACGTAAAATAATAAGATACTGTCGTCTATATTAGATACCAACCCTACTTTCTTTTTCTTTATATTTTATCAAATTAGGGAAAAACAAAAACCATTGTTCAGAGAAATCAAACCTGCAATTAAACAAGCAAATAAAAAAAAGACTATAATTTTAAAAACAACTTTGTCAATTTTCAGACGACGCTAGAACGACTGACGAACCGTCGTGGTCTACATATTTAACCACGTAAATAAGAAGCTACCGTCGTCTTATTTAGTTGAGGTAGTTGTCTTCAAATTTGGAAACTTTCCCTCTTTGTCTGTATGTTTTATCGAACTTGGAAAGAAGTAAAATGATTTTGGCCAGAAAAAAGGTAAAAAGATTTTTCAAACAAAAAACGTATGAGCATGCAAAACAGCAACCAAAATAGTGAAAATGAAAGCTTACCTTTTGCGTGCAATGAAAGCAAGAGGAAGATTATGTTTAAGTTCAGAGACGATGAAGAAGACGAGAGGAAGACGATGAGATACTCTGACAGTGCTCTGACAAGGAAAAAAGTCTAAAAGTTTTATCTGGGAGATTGAAATTTTTAATCGGGTTTGGAAACAGCGCATGTGTATGTCAGGTAGACGAAAAGTTGCTTACATATAAAACCATTTCAAAAAAATAATACGGCGGTTACATATAACTACGACGTATAAATTACAAAATACGACGGTACATTTAACTTCGGACGTGGTAAATAAATACGACAGTAGTGTTGTAGGTACCGTCGTAGTAAACTCAAAAATTAAAGTACATAAGTAATAACTCGCGTCATGGTAGATTGTTTAACACGTCGTTTTTATTAATGTACCGACGTGGATTTCTGTAATATACGTCGATCATACCGACGTTGATTTTACAATTTAAACGGCGGTTTTTTTGTAAGGACCGCCGTTGGTTTTAAAAATTTATTCTATAAATTTGTCGCTTTCATTCATTTTTGGTTTACATTTAGGGTTCCAAGTTCTTCCTCTCTCAGTCTCTCACGTCTCAAAGACAATAATTTGGATGTCTTTCTCAAAGAGAAATTGAGCTTACTCGCATCAAATATATGTCCACAAGAAGAAGCTTGTCAACTAGCCTTCTCACTTCCTTGATCAAGCCTGATAGGACACTTAGTGCTTCTGAATACTCCTTGCTTTCCATCAAAAGAAATGCAAGCCTGGCCTCCACTCGCTGTCGAAGGAAAGTTCTCTTCTCAGGGAAATCTGCTTGATTTTCTTGGCTAAGAAGATCCGTCAGATTTGTGATAGCCTCTTCCTTTATCCGTAGAGCTTCAGAAGAAGAAGATGGGTTTCAAGAATGCGATAAAGAATAGAAATGGCTTCAGATGGCCTCTAAAGCATGAGCAATCGAATCAGTAGTTGCTGGGAGATATGATGAAGACATTGTCAATGCTTTGAACTATACAAGTCCTGCAGAAAGATAAAGGACCAAACTGTTAAAGAAACTGAAACAACAGCGGTTTTCTGTTCTACCGTCGTCTTTTCTCGTCGTCTATATTAAGGTAAGATGGCGGTAGATTTATAATTACCGACGTAGATTATTTTGTTAAACGTCGTTAAGTGTACTACAACTGACGTGGATTTTATTTTTAAATTATAAATAGAGTTTTTTCCGAATTCTTTCAGTTTTAGTTTTCAATTACAAAGCGTGATAAATAGATTTTTCTTTCCCGAGGAAATTTAAAATGAGGGAAATTAATGTTCTTGAATTTGTAAACTAACATGACGCAATATTACTAACCCGAGGAAATTATAAATAGATTTTTCTTTCCCGAATAAATTTTAAATTAATTCAGATTGAAACAACGACGGTTTTTTGTTATGCCGTCGTTTTTAACTAACACGACGCAATATTTGTTTTGCGACGTGGAATCTTTTCATTTAACGTCGTTATGTTTAATATAACCGACGTGGATTTGAATTTTTAAATTATGAATAGAATTTTTTTTCCCGTGACCTTTCAGTTTATTTTTCAATTACAGTGCGTTATAAATAGAGTTTTTTTTTCCGGAGGAAATTTAAAATGAAGGAAATTAATGTTCTGGAATATGTAAAGTTTCTTTTTTGGAGGACAGATTTAAATAAAATAAGAATATAAAAACAACGACTGTTTTTTTATTACTGTCGTCGTTTTTCGTCGTCTTAAGTAAGACTAAGACGACGTAATATATTTGTTTAGCGACGTTGATTTGTTTTTTAAACGTCGTTAGGTATAATATAACCGTCGTTGAAAATTGTCTCTCTGATTGCAAATTTGCAACGACGTTAGGTATAATATTTGTAGATACACAAACGCACACACATCATCAACTTCCAAAAAATTGTCTCTCTGATTGCAAATCTGTGTCATCTGTTAAGATTATGATGTGGAACAGAGTTCCATCTGGTAAGATTTCGTAACCCTTGGGATCTCAGACAAATCTGATTATGTCGGCGATTTTCTATATAAACCATTGTGGTTATTTCAATTCTTGTCATTAAGTAGATCTACCGACGTAGGATAAGAAAATCAAAGAAAAAAATTGTTAACAAAAATTCTTATTAAGACGACGGTTAAAATTAAATGTACGACGTATAAAATGAATAAATACGACGTTAAATTTTATTGTACGATTTAAAGATAACGTCGTAGAACTATACGAGAATGACGTCGATATATTTATATTTTCCGTCGTTGTACATTAATTTAATACGGCGATATTTTGTATTTTAAAGCCGTGTATTTGTTTGTACTTATACGGCGTCTTATACGAAAACCTCGTCGTGTTATTTTATGAGTAAAAAAGGCGGTTTTTATTGAAATCGTCGTCTTTACTTTCTACGTCGGTCGATTCATAACTTCTGCCGTTCTTTGTTGGCATTGATTTTACACTGCGGAAATCTGTTTCAAATAGACGTCGGTTGTTTAATTAGGTACGTCGTTGTTTTTGAACAGCCATTTGAATCTCCATTTTTTTGTTGTCTAAGGTTGTATTACACGACGGTGTTTTTAGAACCGTCGTCTTTTTAAAAACCACGACGGTTTTCACTTAGACCGTCGTTGTTTTCTGGTCGTCTTTTTCACTTTTTGTAGTAGTGTGGGGTGAATATCTTGATGAGTTGTGTATCGGCTCTTAGAGCGAGCTATTCTTTTTATACGCATCACTCAAGGAGTCTTACCGATCAAGAAACTCCTTAAAGTATCCTTAATGCAATAGAACAATGAATCCTAATTCTAATAAAACTAGGAACCCCTTTAGCCTTGTAATCCAATTAAGCACTAATACATAGGCTACTGGATGAGATTGTTTAGAGTCCTTGATTAATCCTTAGTCTTTGCAATCCGATAATCATTAGAAGACCAACGTCATGTGAGTTTAGGATAGTAAACTATCTTACATCCACTACCACTATATGCAGAACAGACATTCTAATGTAACACAAACACCACAATATTATTAGAGGTTAAAAGGTGAGTTGACATACCTCTGTTCCTTTGCGGCTTGGGTATAACATCAATGAAAAAATGACCATCACTCCAACTCCAACTATTGTTAAAAGAATTGACATCATGATATAAATCTGGATACCAAGTATACATTGGAGAACCAACAGTGATTCATCATTTTCGCTGTGTTTATAAAAAATAAAAAAAATAAGGTATTAGTCATAAGAATCTTTGCTAATAATAAGGATTTGATACTTAGAGTATTTCTGTTTGGGTTTTGATACATAGAAATCAAATTTTGTTGTGGATATGCCAGAAGAGGAGGCCTAGATTTGTTGGGTTGTCTAAAGTATAAATGAAAAATATAATTTTACCTTTTTTGTCTAAAAGCTTGGCTAAAATTAGATCTCAGCCTCCCTCTCTCTCTCTCGATTGGAAAACAGGGTAGCCGCATACCCAATTTCACGGCGACAACGACCTTATCTCGCCTTGATTCCTTACGAACCTTACGAAA